>NC_088885.1:31510455-31864851 GCF_037157495.1 Lathamus discolor
CTCCATGCAGGGTTGAGCCACACAGCTTTCCACTTAACCGTTAACTCTGAAGGATGGAGCACCCAAGACTTTCTACAAACAGCCAGCAGAAATGTCCTGATTACAGGCCTTTACCTTCCTGGGGATTTCAGCCACAGAGACATCTGCTGGGAAGTCAGCATAGCACTGTGAAAGCAGCCCAGGAAGCTTTTAGACTGTTGAGAGGAATTTCATAGCACAGATGCCAACCAGATCATGCTTGACTATCCTGATTACTTGATATGCTAGAATGACTGACTATGTGAATAGGGGAGGAATGGTGGTTGTAGTATTGGTTTACTTTAGCAAGGTTCTCATGCCGTCTTGCACAGCCTTCTCATAAAGGGGACTGCTAAATGTGTTGAAACTTGTCTGGACTGTTGGATCTGGAGGCATTTATCAGTGACTTCATGCTCAGTTAGCAGCTGACAATAAACAGACTACCAATGAGGTTGCTACTGGGGTTGACACAGTTCAATGTGTTCATCAACAAAAGTGATGAATCAGAATGTGATCTTAGCAAAATAGTATTAGTTAAAATGCTAAGCAGTAGAAATTCAGTCCAGAGGGGCCTTGAGAAACTTGAGGATTGAGACAACATAAAATCTATTGATTCCATCAAGAAGTGCAGAGTTCTGCACTTGTGGCAGAGTAACCTCATGTATCAGTCCAGGTGGGGAGAACCAGATTGGCTGAAAAGGTGCGGAGGACATCAAGCTGAGTATGAGCCAACACTACACTCATATTGCAAATTAGACAAATCCTTTGCTGAACCACAGGACCAATGCCAGTAGAATGAAGGAATTTATTATGCTATTATGTTGGTGTCGTGGTTTAAGCCCAGTTGGCAACTCAGCCACACAGCCCTCGCTCACTCCCCAACCTTATTCCTCCCCCCCACTCCTGGAGGGATGGGGAGGAGAATCGAAAGATTGTGACTCCCACGGGTTGAGATAAGAACAGTCCAGTAACTAAGGTATAATACAAAACCACTATTGCTACCACCAATAAAAATAATGATCAGGGAAACAACAAGGGAAGAGAATACAACCGCTCAACACCTGCCAGCTGATACCCAGCCAGACCCGAGCAGCTATCTGGCTCTTCGGGTAACTGCCCCCAGTTTATATAGTGGGCATGACGTGCTGTGGTATGGAATACCTCTTTGGCTAGTTTGGGTCAGGTGTCCTGTCTCTGCTTCCTCCCGGCTTCCCCTCCTCCCTGGCAAAGCGTGAGACTCAGAAAGTCCTTGTTCAGAGTAAACATTACTAAGCAGCACTAAAAACAGCGCTGTTCCCAGGCTGAAAGTCAAAACCACAGCACTGCACCAGCTACTAAGAAGGAGAAAAATGACTGCTGCTGCTGAACCCAGGACAGCTGGGTACTGATGAGGCTATACTGGGAATATTTGTATCCTTGGGCTCTCCAGTTCTGAAGGGATGTGTAGAAAATGGAGAGCAGCCAGCAGAAGATTATGAAGGTCAGGGACATAGGCCACTTACCTTTCAAGGAGCAGCAATATAACAACATCCTAAAACTACTTGGTGGAGATTAGTAGAAATGATGGAGTCTCAAGATCAGTTTTAGCAGCTGGTAAAGAAAAGATGCAATGGCCTACTAATACCCCACTATATTGTAGCTGAAATTGTAGGCATGTCCAGCTGTGTATCTGGATGCATGCCCAGGCTGTGTCCAAGACCATGGTGGGCTGGAAAGGCCATAGAACACACTGTCCCTTTGCCTCATTTCCTCCCTATGTTCAGCCTTAGGCCCATCTGCCCTGATCTTAGTGGGAGAGAAATCTGAATGCATAGGGGAGAAGGCAGATCTACAGTATCTGGGTAGTCAGTGGGCAGGAATGTAGGTCAAATGACAGTATTCCTAAGTCTTTAAGGCTTTACTTAGGGTTTTAGTATCCTTTGTTCTACTCCAAACCCTCCAACAGTGACAGAACTGTAAGGTAGAGTGGTGCATGCAGTACCTCTTCAATAATGACCTGTTTAAAGTAAAGCATGGGCCAGCTATGGGCACTTTTAAAATTTATCTTGATCCTGAAGATTTTAGAAAAGATCTGCTACATGCTTTCATTAGATGACGTTTTTCAGTGCCTATTTATTTGCTGTGCTGTTGCTGGCATTAGCTCTGGGAATCTACTCAAGGCAAAAGATACTGCATTTATTTTTCCAAGTGTAACAAAACTATCAAATAGAGGAATCATAGGAACAAGTGACTTACATGAGGAACATCTACAAATTCAAATTGCACAATTCAGGTTATGTAATATTTTTTTATTCAAGCAATTGAAATGATTTTCCATTCTTTTCCTATTTGTTTTCATGTAGTTCTGGGATTAGCTGAGGTGGTTTTATCTGGGAAAGACTGACTATGCCAGAACTTTCAATTTAATAAGAATTTTATCTTAGCTACGTATTTAATTTGCAGAAATTAGAATTGCTCCATACATTTGAGGAAAAAAAAAAGGTCTAGTTTCTTTCAATATAGGGACTGGGAAGTAAATGTGAGTGAGATAGATGTTACAGTCTAAAGCCAGATTACAAGTATATATTGGTTATAGTAAATAACACAGAATGGTTGTTTAATATAATGGTAGTTAATGTAGCACTGCTTCTAACAAGTTGGCCTTTAGCTACAACTATCTTGTCTCCTGCTGCAGTGTGAATACCTTTCACCTTGATATCTAAAATGGTTTTCAAGTATTCCTAGTTCCATACTGGAGTACTTTTTGAAAGATACTGTTTTGTTTTCTGCTACCATTAACTACCAGATATTTATTTACAAGACAATAATTAATTATACTTCTGGGATGCTCAAGAGTCTAACATAAATCAAAGCAGACTTGATAAGAAGTGATGAAAGTCTTACATAATTAAGCAGGGCACTAGAGACCATTTGTTTATAGAAAGATTTTGCTGGGGCTAATTGACAGTAATTATTTAATCTGATTTTCTTCTTCCCAGTAATGCTTCTACCACTTCACTGTTCTTGGCTGATGGCACAAGCATATTTCAATGCAAGACAGAAGGATGGAAAGCAATTGTTAAGTTTTGGTAGCTATTTCCTAACTACATGGAGCATTGAAGTGTTGTAAATGCTAAGCAAGGTAATGACTTAGTTGATAATAAAAGTTAATTCTACAGTAGAAGCAGCCTTAGGAAAACAAACATAAATATATTTGCAGACCAACTGATAGTTTAGCTCATTTGGTACAGTTGTCCAGCTACAACAAAATAGGAAATTTATTTCTAGGCAATATCTGTAACATTTCCCTGATGCTTAATTATATCATGTTTGGTAAGTATCAACATGTGGTACAAGAAACTCTTAAGTGGAATTATTTAATTTCTTGCAAGAAACAGAATTCAAGGCCCAGAGATGTTACTGGATCTCTTCTGCTATTTTACTCATTCACCACTCACATGCTGGAGCAGAGCATAAGCATGTCATACAGTCCTGCCATGTCCTGCGCTCATGCAGAAATAGGAGCAAGACACAGAGACACCCAGGTTAAATATTCTAATCCTACCATAGTATTACATTATTTCCAGGCATGCTGTTTATAGACATAGCATTACTTGGTCAGTAACATGCTTGGAAAGATGTTTATATGTATTTTGGTCTGCTTACTTAAGGTAACGAGGCTAATACAATATGGCTACCAGAATGCCCAGAGATTTCCTTCACTGAAGTTTTAACTCACTGATCAATTTGATATGGATATAACAAAGGGAGAGATGGCTCAATTATATGAATTTCCAGTGGAATTCATGAAAATAAGTGTTTGTATAGTAGAAAAAGACATGTATTAGGATCCCCGCAGAGAAAATGGCTTCAGTGTAAGTTCGTATTATTAAGCAACAGAAAATCCATGTGGGATACAGCCTAGAACTAGTTGCACAACTAATGTTTCTTATGCAGTATTGAAGTAATTATCATAGCAAAGTTTTTGGTCTATGGTTTGCAAGCGTTTGATTTCAAGCAAATGGGTGTGTTTTTTCTCCTTGGTATTTGAAGTTAAACACTGGTGAAAATTTTCAGCATGTAACTGTGTAATGCCCTAAGACAGAGAGCTACTTTGGCTACTCTCTCAACTGTGGCACATCCAATTCACATATATATTTAAAGCTGGTTTATTTTTGTCTCAGGAGCATCCACCTTTCCCCCCATTCCTCATCAAAACATTTCAAAGTGTCTTTTTTAAATAATTGAATAAATTTCAAAATTCCAAGTATGATCCAGTCCTCAAGACCCTGTGACCTGCTCCTTTCCTACACATCTTCTTAGATCAGGAATTAGCTTTGCATTCTAACACCAGTAATTTAGATATGCTGATTATGATTACTGCTGATACTATTCTGGCAGCACAGAGAATATCCTTTCTCAATGGCCACTGCTTTTTGCTTCTTTGAATTATTCTTCAGGCTCTATTTCTGACTACAGGAAAAGTTTCAGCAAGTGATACCAGGTCAAGGTTTGCAAAATAACCTACCCAGTACTTCACAGAGTGACTTGGTGAATATGAGTCACTGATGACCTCTAACAGTAACTGCATAAATGGTGGCTTATCCAGGACATTCGTATATAGAACTAGTATATCACCTGACTGTGTCCTGACTAGGTCATTACAAATATCTCTTACTAATTATTTTTTACTAATTTACTTCAGAACCAAAATCCTTATTTATCATCAGGGTTTTCCTATCTTGAGATCTGTAAGTAAGAATTCATATCCCACAAAATCTCTGGTCCGTGTTATCACCGTGACTTTTAGTTAAACTTTGTAAACACCTTAGAATGTGATATTAGATAAAATTAGAATTAGATAAAAGCTGCTGTAGTGTATAAAGGTATGTACATGAAAATATGAGCAATAACAGTTGTTAGTAGCAATTATTAATAGTAAATTATGCATTGATAAGACAGTTATGAAGACTGGCTATTTTCTTCTTACATCATCTAACAAGAAACCTGTTAAAGTGTTTTTTAACAGAAGTCTCACATGAATAATATTTTGTGTGAGATAGAAATGCTGGTAAGTGATCAAAACACAAAAGACCCTTCATGTCTCCTGAGTGAGAGGTAAATATCTGTGTGTCCGTATGTCTGTCTGTACATACATGCATAACTTTCATCAATTCATTTCTCATAGTAGGCTACAAGAATGCAACAGATATCATTATTTTCTATCTCTCTCTTTTTTTTTTTTTTATCTTGGTGTTGGTTTTAAACTTACTTAAATCAATTTCAATTGAGTTTGCTTGTATGCACCTTGTAGGGGAGATTTAATCAGCCTGTTATAAACTGACTTTTAACAGACAAGGTAAAAGATGGTTTAATGTTGGAATCTAATTATCTGTATACGAATGGAACTTGTATAAAGAGGCAATAGAGCAGTATATTTTTGAGGATATCTCAGAGCTGTGCTTCAGAATTGAGAGAAGGATATTGCATTTTAAGTAATTATTACTTTCTAAATATCAAAACTGACGCTGTGAGGAAAAATATATATGCAGATGTAAACTATAATAAGAAAATACGAGTAAGTAAACATTTTAAGCTGAAAGTGAAGGAAGAGTTTAGGGCTAAAATGTGAAAAAAGGTGCATTTGAGAGAGTACCTAAATCTATATTTTGTTATTTTAGCTATGAGTATCATTAAGGATTTTTTAGTCAGACGTCCATATAAGCATTTAAAATAAATGTCTCTACTGTTTAAATGCACTGTGTCATTGTTAACCTAATTCTAAGACAAAGCGCTCCATATCTGCTCAGGTTTCTAGTATATTCCTGGATGGGATTCAAGATGTTTGCTTTCATCTCTAAACTCCTACCTGTCTGGGGTGTCAGAGTTGGCTGCATCTCTCCTTTCCCAGGACACACTGCTGCAGTTGAAGACAAGGAGGGCAGCTTTCCAGGGACTTTCATGTGTCCTGGGGGAGGCACAGTCCAGTCACAGCTTGCTTTGTGTCTCAGCATATGCGCTTCTCCTTGTTAAGGCTGCTGAGGAAAGTGTCTTTATGGACAGATTTATATGTTACATGTTTTATGGAATGGGTGTCACAAGCACTAGAACTCGGCGCAGAGGACATTTGATGTGAACATTATATAGATGTTTATAACCATACAGTCAATGTATTGCATCTAGAGCACAAAGAATTAATTTTGTTTCTAACCTCTGGAACTGAATAACTAGCTCACTCTAGCCTTGCTCACTCTAGGTGTTTTGTGGATTTAAAATCCAGGGTTACCCAGTGGCAAAGTTCTGTGTGTCCACAAGTAGGGTCAACAACATGATTTAGACTTTACTTAAAGGTGCTGTGGCACATGCAACTAGCAGAGCTAAGTTTCTCCTAGGAGCAATCACCTGGCACATAAGGTACACCAGAGGCAACTTACAGGCTTAGAGGCAGCATAGGGATAAAATGCATCAGCGGCAGTTGGATGTTTAACAGCACAGTAGAAACACTGGGCTCAGAACCTTTACTGGGCTGTTCCTGTAACTGTAAGATTAACTTCAGAGGTTTTCAACTTACATGAGAAGTTTCCCAGGCCAGAAACTCATTTGCTTTCATTGTATTTAAACAAAACGGTAAATACTTCTCATTGTTCAGAATAGGCCTTACTGCATTGTCTCTGATAAATAACTATGTATTTTTGTGAACTTTTGCAGTCTCTCATCCTCTCATCTTCTTGGGAGTTATGCCCCACTGTGCTAACCCATAAAAATTGTTTTTTCTTTTTTTATTTTTTCTTTAAAGCAATGGTTTTGTCACAGGGATGCACAGAGGCACAGAATTCTGCTGCTGAAAGGAGATGGGAACCTGCCCAAGTTTATTGTTGTCTGAAAAGAATGCGCACCCTTCCTGTCTTCACAAGTAAGTTCAAGTTATCCACAGAATAAAAATTATATCCCCTCAAACACCAGCCTCAGGTAAAAGTGACTCACTGGCTCCAATATCTGAATTGAATGAGAACTTTGTGCCAGCAATTTTCCTACAGCCATAGAATTTGTTCTGCTCAAATATACCATCTCCAGTGCATATATAAAGAAATACATTTTGTGAGGAGTTTTTCAGTGCAATCAAATTTCAGATGAAGAAGTTGTCAGACATTTTCTCATGCTAATGACAATAGGAATTTGTATCCTGTGTAGATTTTATAAAGAATGTCTACTGCTGTATGCCACAGTGCTACTACTGTAGCTAGGGATCAAGGGTACAAGAGAATAATTTATTTTTCCTCTCTTATGTTGAGCCTGGTAATCAATGGTAAGCAAAGCAGAATCAATTTGAATTGATCAGTTAGGTTTTTAAATAATTGGCATTCGTATTTGGGGTTTGGCATTTTCCAGCTCTTTTTCCTAGCACATGTGGCTGCTGTGATGCAGAAGATGCCTGCAGGGTATGCGGCACAGCTCCCTACACACTTCCCAGTGCTACAAATGAAACTCAGACAGGTAGGAATGGTGCAGTGCAGCAGCAAGGCATGTTTCAGGAGTGCTCTGCTCAGTGCAGAACAATGGTCAGGCTCACCTTCAGAGGCTGTAGGCTTTTTATTTGCTCCTACTAATTCTAGCACTGTAATGAAGCCAGACTAGCTGCAGCGTCAGGAGTGATGTAAACACAGAGGTCTAAAATACTGACAATGACACTGTGGTTTATCTCACATGTTCTACATATTTGTAGAATCCTTCAGAGCACTCTGAAGGGCTAACTAATGGCACCATTAAGAGCAATAAGATTATAACTGTAGAATATACTTATTGGTGTAAAAATATGGACTAAGTAATGCTGGGTGGATGCACATGTATTCTTCAAGAAGCAGAGGAGATGTTGATGGCCTTTTGCATTCTGTAGACATTTCCTCTGGCTTTTAGGGGTGGATTCGAACATGGGTGCAGCTGTGCCGTTCCTGGCACTTCTGTGCGTATAATCACTATTGAGACATTAATTCATCGCTGAACTGGTTAAGATTGCTGGTACATTTTTTTGAATAACATCTCATGCTAGGTGACCTCCACTCCAGCAGTTAATCAGGATGAATCTTGATCCTCTGGGACTGGGTTATGAGCTCTTCTGCTGTCAGTCCTGTGTGCTTTTTGCAGATGTTTCTGTGCAGTTGCCCCTAGGGTTATGTGTCAGCTAGCTGGGACTTCTGAAATGATCTGCGTAAGATCTTTCCAGGATCTAGTCTTTCATCTCTCTTTCTTTTGATTTCCCAGCTTTGAAATAATTAGAAAGTCTGTGCTATACAGAAATGGTGTGACAAAAACATTACAGGTTGTGAGGTGAAGTCCTGGGGACTCCCCACATGGCTATCTCTTGGAGAGAAAGAAGAAGAGTAGCCATGGAGGGCCTGAAGACTGCCACTGTACACAGCGCTGTTGTAAAGCCCAAATGCTTTCTGGCTGCCTATTTACCCAACAGTATGAAAAAACATATACCTAAGACATATAATATCGGTAAACAGTATTCCAGATCCTGCCTTGTGGAAAGTGGTTCTTAATTGACTTTCTGATATTGTGCCTGAATTTATTTTGAATTTATAATTTGAATTTATATACATTTGGTACATGCTGTACATGCCAATTTTTTATTGTGTAAATATGACAGAAGCATATTGATCACCTGCCCTAAGTGCTTAATCAAACTCTATTATCCTGCTAACCATAAACTAGCTAACAGAAAGTTACTGCCTCAAAAAGTTACTAACTATGGATAAGCCTTGAATAAAGAAAGTAGTAATTCATGCCCTTTTTCTTGGGTGTGATAGAAACCTCCGCTTCCTGGAACCAAAATGTTTTCATGCTTTGCTATTAAGTTTCATTGTAGCTTTGTCTACTTTTATGTAAAGTCTACTGATTTATTAGAAAGCTCACTACACAGTAAACTGATAATTAGATGCTGTTGAAAGAATGAGTTTTATTGATTAGTCAATGACCACAGACATTACTGAAGTAAACCTCTTAACGGTGCTAGGGCGTATTTTGGCCACAATCAATTTTTTTGAATCTTCCCTTGTAGTTTTTTGTTTTATTTGGCACTGCCTGCATTGATCTAAACCTGGGGCAAATTTAATGTGTAAAATTTATCTTGACAGGAATTTTCATTACTTTTCAGTCAAAGCAAACTTGTCATTCTTTATTATAGATTAAAAATCTGCTGTGACAATCTGTGCAAGTAACCTGTGGCTACCTGTTGCATCAGTAAACATGTGCTACAGACAGAAAAAGGATTGTGTTCAGAGAGCTGGGCTTCGAGTAAATGAGACATTGCACTTGCTATTGTTGAACAGAATGTTTTGTAGTATCTGGTGTGAGGAAGATGCCAAACATAAAGACTCATTTCTCTTCTTGCTACTGTTGTTTTTATTTATGGGGTAGATCAGATAAAACAGCATGGGACAGTTTAAAGTGAATTAATTATGTACACATTAGTAAAGCTAATTAAGGCCACAATTTTACTGAAGAATTTAACTTCAAACCTGTGACTAATCTCAGTACAGTTAAAAGCTAGTCTTACAATTCTGCTTTTGTTAAACAACGTGAGTTTCAAGCTAAATACATTCTTAGGTGATTTCAGAAACAGAGCTTGTTTCTTCCCTCCCATCCCAGCACAGATGTGGCTCAACACAAATGCAGCCCTTTTAGTACTAAACACCATTGACTCACTGACAGGATGAACCCGAAGGAAAGAGGTGACCCATAGAAAGACAAGAACACTGGAAAAGCCTTTCTTACACTTTCAAGGCGTTTGAGTGCTAATCTTTAAAGGTGGATCATCAGAATATTTAAACTGTGGTTAATGGTTAGAAATATGAGCAGAGAATTGTGGTTTAATTTTAATCTGAAAGACCATTAATACTAATGTTGCTTTTAAAAGAAGGCAAATCTGTGTGCTTCAGATGAGATGCTTAAGTTAACAACACCTCCAGGGAGGTTTGCCGTCAGTGTGGAAGCATCTGATTTGCAGGTGAGCTCCAAGGATTTTATATACATATATATATACAAATTCTTGGATTATTAATCTAAGGATTTAATGTAAGGATTAAATTTTATATATTAATAATATATATAATAATATATATTATAAAATATATATAGTATTATATAATAATATATAGTATTTGAAATATTGCTGCTGATGAACTAGACAGTTATACTTTCTGAATCCCCTCAACTTTATTTATGGGGCATTATGTAGTAAGTGAATTAGTAAGATTAATAAGTGGTGAATAAGCCTTAGTTGTATTCTGATACGGTTAGGGTTTCAAATTTTTAATCAAGTGCACACTGCCTAGTTTGTGCTGGTTTCGCTTGTGGTGGTAGCTGCTTTTCATCTGATGATTCTTGGCTGGTGTAAAAGCATGTTTGTTTACAAACAGTTGAATTTGCATGACATTTATTCATGAAAAAAATCAGTTATCTTCAGGAATTTTAAAAATCTGCTTTTATGAAGTGCAAATTCAGAAATATCTTTGATCGGGCAGGCTGTATTGGATCTTCCCATTTTTATATACCACGGAGAGGAAATATTTGCAGGGTAGAAGTTCCAGTATTTAGTTAAGTGAAGTGCAGTAGTATCTAGACATTCAGCAACATGCAAAGATTAAATGTCTTTCCTGAGTAGTGTGAATTACAACTATTTCTGGAGGCAGTTGCTGCCATGTTGTTCAGAAGGTGAAATCCAGCCCTCCCTGCAGAACAACAGTGCTTTGCACCACCAGGATCACTCTGAATCTCTTTGGGTCCTTTATGAGACTCCTCTGGCTGACATAGAGCAGTTAGAGCTGCTAAGCTACTGACTCTGAATGCTCAACCCTATCTACACTGGCACAAAACAAGACCTATTTTCTTCTCTATACTTGGCAGTGGTGAAAACGAAGTTCTGAGACAGCCTAAAATATTGCTATGATTTTAAGTTCTTTTTCTGTGTAAAGGACAACTGAAAGTGAGTTGAAGAAAGCACAGCTCCAGCTTTCTTATATTCCAGAAGTGCAATTATAGAAAGTTCATTGAATGGTTGTTGTAAATATCTATAGAAAGGAAATAATCAAAGGAAGTACAAGTATCCATTCAGTGGGAGTGGACTTTGAAAGAGACTGGATAGTGGAGGAGTTAATTTTCCTGGTGACCTAAGTGAGATAGCATAGTTTTATCTTTTTCAGAAAATTAAGGGTAAATTATCTGGTTCAATGACTCTTACAAACTACATTTAGACAAACATTTTTTGTGTTTATTAAGTTGTTTATTTGTTCTAACAATACTAGCAATCTAATAAAGATAAGAATTTAGATGGAAGTCAACAAACTTCCCATTATGCAGCTGGCTCATTTCAAGGACTGAGAATAAATTAAATGATAAAATGCACTCTCTTGTTTGATTAAGAGACCAAAATTAGTCATTGTGGAAATGTTTCAAATTGTAAGAAGAATCCTTCATTCTCTGTGCAAAGAGACAGACATACGTGTGCAGTGAATGGTCTAACAATTCATTGCACTACTGAGTTATCTTTGAAAGAAGAGAGAACTGGAGAGGGCACATATTTCATGAGAAAGAATGTAAATGGCATGTAATGAAAGAAGCACAGTCCGCCTTTGGGAAAGAGTATTAGTTAGAATAGCTGCAGTGTTATACATAGTAACAATTTATCTTAGCTGCAGCAACATATCTGGAAGAGTGGAAATGGGAGAATTTTCCACTCTGCTTTTGAATTCTGTATAGAATAAGTATCTGTTCATTAGTTTGTATCTGTATGCACACACAGTGAACTCTGAAGCTTGACTGTCAGAGAGGAAGAGATTAGTCTGTATTTGTTAAACAATGAAGTCCTCTAAGTGCTTTATGTTCGTGTATCTTAAAAGCTCAATCTGCCCTTGTATATGCAATCTGCAGTGTCATGTATCATCAAAAGAAAAGCTACTGAGTTTGTGAATGCATGTGTAGTAATTGATTTTTTCCAAAGTACTTGCCTGGGTGCAGTATTATATATTTTGAGGGCAAGATCAAATCATAGTGTTGAGGAATAAGCCACTGCAAATATGGTAATGATAACAGGAGCACAGGTAGCAACCAGATTTGGAATGAAGACATTTTAAATCAATGGCCTTTCTAGGAAATCAAGATAAATTTAGGTGATTGATAGAAAGGTTTGGAAAAGCAGTTGTGACAGAAAACAAAAAGGCATAGGTGCTGGCTTTTGCCTTAAAACAAACCATGTGAGAGCTCTCAAGAGTGAAATCCTGGCAGCACCAAAAAGTGGGCTTCTTATGGTCTAGCCAGAGTTCAATTGCCTTCTGGCTCTCAGGCAGGATTACCCACTGTGAGCCATCCACTAGGACCTATAATTGCAAACAGTGAAAATAATTCATAAAGATTTGACAGTTTAGGAAAATGCAATAATTTGCATGGAGCAGATGGCATATGAGAGGAAGCTGAGAGAGCTAGGTTTCTTCGGCATGAAGAGGAGATGAATAAAGAGAGATCCATATTCTGTCTTTATCTCTGTTATGGGGAAGATGAAGCCAGACTCTTGTGCAGGTGCACAGCAGTGGACCCAAGTTGAAAAAAGAGAAATTCCTCTGAAGAATAGACATTCCTCATAAGGAGGTTGATTTAGCACTTTAAGAGGTTGCCCAGAAAGGCTGTGCAATCTCCATCCTTGGAGCTATTAAAAACTCAGCTGGGCATGACCCTACTTTGAGCAGTGATATGACCCAAAGGCTTCCTAGTGTGCTTTCTAACATGAACTACTCTATCATTAAAAACAAAAAAAAAAAAAAAAAAGGAAAATAAAAGGCAAGTATAGAGCTTTTTGCATGGCCAGTCATATGCTCCCAGAAAAAGGGATACATTCATACCTATACTGCATGCTGTTCAGGGCAGGCATTCTCTTTTGGATTTGGGAAGCATCAGTAGCCATGGGATCCCTGTCTTTGGTTAGGGCACTTCTGACCTATGCCAATACAAATACCAGAAAAGAAAGATGGCTTCATCAGATGAAAAAGTTAAGGAGGATTAGGTTTAGCAAATACCTGAACTGTAGGGTATCTGATAACAAGGATAGAGATTCTACCTAAGTCATGCCCTTACATGGAGAAGGAGGTGGACTGACAAATCAGAAGACATTGCTTTTTCAAGGACATGGCCAATCATGTGGTGAGTCTGTGATTGTTGTGAACTGAGAATGAATGTGCTGACTGCACTGTGACAGTATCTTGTGGTGTGATTTGACATCTTCTCTGTGATTTTGGTAACATAGATGTCTTTGGTCAAAGCATATGGTCCTCCCATGCATCTTTAAAGGCAGTGTGGCTAAGTCCCGACTAAAATTTGGTCACTCTTGGAGTAAGGGAATGTTTACTGTGGAAGCAAAAGTGCAGCCAAGTATTATCCATCTCACTACCGAAAAAGTATATTTGCCTGAGGAGAAGTGACAGATGGTTTACCACGCATAGCCGTATAATTCACAACCTGCTTTATGTGAACCTCCTGGCTATTGCTTTCTACTCTCCCTCATTCCCATTTTCATTCCCACTCCCAGCATCCCTTGGGTCTTTGCATTGCCCTCCCACTCTCTTGCCATTTCTATATTGTTGCTTCTCTCCCACAGCACCACTGCTGCTCCTTTTCTGCACTTTTCTTGTAGGCATGAGCTGAACTGCAGGGCCAGGGGGATGTCTGCCAGTGCGAGGTGGTGGGGAAAGCCACCGTGATGCTGCTCCTGTTTATCCACAGTCTCACTAGTGTTACGTATCTCAGCTGCTGGGAAGTGCTCTTATAGCCTGTTATGATTTTACATGTGAATGTTTTTCACACCAAAACATTATTTTGTTTAAACGATGAAGGAAAGAGGATGTGTAAAATATTTGCTTCATTTACAGAGGATGCTCCATGGCAAATTTCACTCAGCTCCTTAGCTTATTTATTTCAATTGATGCAATGCAAAACTTACCTGGCAGATGTGCATAGTCAGACTGTTTGTGTACGATTCAGAGGAGGGAATCAGGTTTGAATAAACACAGAATCCTCCTCAACCCATATCCAAATATTAAACTTTTTCAAGTATGGTAAAACTTGCTAAATTCTGCCAGCATTTAGGTCTAGTGGAGCTCAGATGTACTGAAGAAAAACAGCAGAGAAATTAATCATGTGTTGCACCTGGAGTGACAGGAAGAAGGAAGTACCATCTCTTCATCTCTTCTTGAACCTTCCCACCTAAGGGATACAGACCACAGAGGTCATGTAAAGTTCAAATGCAGATGTGTCCAAACTGCATTTCTTGACATCCAATCACATTCAAATGTACATAGTTCCCCCCCTGAGTGCTATTCACCTGCTTTCTTTGATTACTTCAGTGACTGTTACTGACTATGATTGTTGCCTATGTTTGCTTATGAATGGCTGGGGTAGGTTGGTGTGTGTGTTTCTGGACAGGGAAATCAGCACATTTGAGTGGATGCTGGCACTGGCTTGGAAATTCTACCAGTCAGTTCAGTGTAAAATGTAAAACTGGGAGGGAGCTGCCAAAATTGTGGCCCACTGCCATTTGCAGGCTGCAGAGACAAGGGGTGTTGCAAAAGGACATAGGTGTGGAAGAAAGTGCAGCTCCACTTTTACTTTCTGCTCCCATTGTGGCGCACATTGAGCAGAAACCTTTGGTCTTTTGAAAGCCTGATTGCCCTTCTCCTCAAATAGCCCTGCATGGCAACAGAAACTGAGTGGCTATGACACAGGCTGGGAGATTTGTGCAAGTGTCCCTTAAGCTGTAAAAAATTTAATTTTATGAACTTAAGGGCTGCTGTATTTGAAGACTTCAGGGTTTCAGGTCACTCTTAAGATTAATACCATTATTAATAAAAATGAAAACTAAGCTTTGAAACAAACCCTGCGTTGGCTTTTATTGCTTTGAATAAACCCAGATGTTGCCCCAGACTTATTCAATATGTAGCAAAGCTTTATATGTACCTTACAGCCAACTATTTTATCATTAGTAACCAACAAGCATTAACAGATAAGCAAATGGAAAATATAATTATTTAAAGACAGATACAGTTACAATACAAATGGGGAGGGTGAGGGCTAAATATCTTTTATAGTTTATATTGCTCTAGTTACCAGATTGTGACATTCTTTTGATTTTTTATGAGGTCAGCAGATCAAGGGGAACTGCTCGAAATGGTTGAAGTTTCTTAACAACTTACACCGGGATAAACTCCAGTCTTATTAAAACAAAGTAAAGCTTTAACCCTGACATAAGTAGCTAGTTTTAATTTCAGCTATTTTAAACTTTTCTTCTCAAGTAAGAACTTGATTTTATTTAATGATTAAGTTTAAACCTGTTGCTCTATAGAGAAAATAGCCTTTGTAGTATTTGTGGGGTTTTTTTGGATGGGCTGGTTGTCTTGCTTGGCTAATCATGAGAATGAATTACTTAAAGATTTAGGGACCATCCCAGGTAAAGTCTTGGCTAGCTTTGCAGAGGAGATAACATTGAGTAAGTTGAGTGAAAATCTTCTCAGCTTTGCTGTGTGGGAAGATCTAATGATTCAGCTGGACTATTCAAAAGACGAAGATGTACTTATTGAGGTGCAAGACTTGCTAAATTGGCTGAAACTACTTCTTCAAAATGTATATGTAAAGAGAGGGAGAGAAGATGTCGTTATCTCAACCCTTCGTGCCTCATGTTCAGCACCAAAAAGAACTGTCGTGGTTTAAGCCCAGCCAGTAACTCAGAAAGATGTAACCGCTTGCTCATTGCCCTTATTCCTCCCCCAACTCCTGAGGAATGGAGAGGAGAATAGAAAGAATATAACTCCCACGGGTTGAGATAAGAACAGTCCAGTAATTAAGGTATAACACAAAACCACCACTGCTGCCACCAATAATGATAAGGGAATTAACAAGGGAAGAGAATGCAGCTGCTCACCACCTGTGAACTGATACCCAGCCTGACCCGAACTGTGATCTAGCCCTTCCACGTAATTGCCCCCAGTTTATATAGTGGGCATGACGTGCTGTGGTATGGAATACCTCTTTGGTTAGTTTGAGTCAGGTGTCCTGTCTCTGCTTCCTTCCGACTTCCCCTCCTCCCTGGCAGAGCATGAGATTCAGAAAGTCCTTGGTCAGAGTAAACATTACTGAGCAACAACTAAAAACATTGGTGTTATCAGCTCTGTTCCCAGACTGAAAGTCAAAACCACAGCACGGCACCAGCTACTAAGGGGAAAAATTACTGCTATTGCTGAACCCAGGACAATGTCTTTTAAAAATAAATGTTTTATCATTAATGTCTTCCTTGTAAAGTAATTTTTATCTGCCATTTAGTTGTGAACTACAAAACATCTTCATACTTGATGTCAGTTTTTCAGCTGTAATAGGTCTAAGGCATTAGATAGTCTTTTAGATAGCAATGCTTAAAAATAACATAAGAACAAAAGGTAGATTAGACTTTAAAAATATATTTAAGTGGTAGCAGAGTTAAGAATTTTAGCTATACTTGTTATTAACTCTTTAGTAGCTGAATTCTTACACATAGTTTATTAAAATTGTTTGTATACCAGGAACAGTTTATTGAAATCTATGACATAAAAATGATCCTCCTCTTTGAAGAGCAGGAAGGATTCATCTCCAGAAATATTTGGCAGGACTGTGCATGTGTTGAAATTTCTCACAGGAGAGATCAATAAGTGGGCACTGCTTGAAAAGTAAATCACCTGGGGAGAGCCAGCGAGCTGTCATTGTAGTGGAAGTATCTCAGTAGAAAGAGGTATCTGTCCCTGATCATTAGGAAGGAAAATGAAGAGGGACAGAGGGAATAAGTAGGGTGGATTGACTAGTATAAAGAATAACTGTGGGGGGGGTTAACTCTTCCTGTTTGTGCTGTCAGAAGTCATGCTTTGAGTTAAATGATGTCTTTGGGGACCCCAGAAAGAGGTGACAAATTTTCTCCTCGTACCAAATTTACTGACTTGACAAAGTGGCCTGTTCAAATGCAGAGGGAAAACATTAAATGGGGCTAAAATATATGTCTGCATTTGTATCAAATTGCATTAGAATTTAAGGAAATGTTGAGAGCGGTGAAATGGTAAAAATTGCCCATATTATTCCAAGGAGTTATGTAGGAATACAGCAAAGAAAAACAGAACAAACCCTGCCAATAAACGACCAGTGAGATCCCCCACTCAAAGCCTATTTAAAAAAATAGGGCTTGTTCCATTAATTTCAGTGAGCTTGGGATGGGAATCTAAATTGGTGAGAGGAGGAAAATGTCTTACATCTTATGAATGAAGATCTTCCATTCTGGGCAGTAAACCTGCAGGAAATAGGCATAACAAGTCTTATGAAAATGCAGCAGATACAAGAAACTCACGTGTTCCATCCTTGGTGTGAGTGCTCCATCCTTGGCAGTGTTGAAGGCCAGGCTGGATGAAGCCTTGGGGGGGATGGTTTAGTGTGAGGTGTCCCTTCCCATGGCAGGGGGGTTGGAACTAGATGATCTTGAGGTCCTTTCCAACCCTAGCTATTCTATGATTCTAATCAACATGTTAGTTGTTGAAACTAGTACTTCAACAGTATTAATGCCTGTTTAAACATCCTATAAATAGGTAATATTAAAGCTTTTCTAGAACTTCACATGAAAGCAAGTTTGCAGTTGCTAATATGCATTTAAATGAACTCCTAATTCTGCATCAAAGTTTGGTCTGCTGGAGGGTGGGAATGGCAAAGGCAAACCTCGCTGGCCAAGGGAACAGAGACAGTGCCATGACTCAGCTACCATGTTTGTTCAGCCAACCAGTACCTTTTAAAAAAAACAGATCACACCCAAAACTTCCTAGAGAACTCCAGATGGAATCCCCATGTACTGCTGGACCAGCAAAGAAAAACATCACCTCCATTGTAGACCAATAAATGTGCATAAAAGGAAAAAAAAAAAATAATAAAAAGAAAAAGATAATTGGCTTGCACAAGTAGAGAAAATAAAGCTGGAAGTAAAAGAGCTCTTGCCTAAGAGCTAGATATTCTGGCCTGGAGCATGAAGATCTCCCACTGAAGTCTGCACCAATCTTGTGCCAGAAAATAAGATTCTAACTCTTTCTAAATATAATTATCATAAGAAGGTTAACTAAGGTCTTCAGAAGTCATTGTGAGCTTTAACTTCCTTGGTTCCAAAATACCAAAATTAAGATTCCTTAAAGGGTCTCAATTTCAGTAGAATACAGAACATGGTAGAACTGCAAATTAATTTTTATTTCATATTATATTTTTTATTAATTATTATACCACATTTTTTTAATTAATTAGGTAAAAATTGTGTATACATCTGGAAGCAGATGATTTAGTTGCAGGCTGCAATCTGAGGAAATGTTGCCCATCTTACAGTTTCGAAGCCATAGTTATATCTGAGTTGATCAAATCTTTTAAATTCATTCTCCTTATCTGGTTTGTGCTTAGGTGAAAAATGCTCATTCTCTGGTGATCAGCCTACTTCAGATGTTCGAGATAATTTCTTACTAATTTACTGATGTGGTAGTTGCTTTATTCTTCAGATTTCTTGTTTGTCTATAATTTTCTTTCATATATTTTATGTGCTAAGATTTGTTCCCTTTTACTAGAATCACTTGAGCTGCTAAAGGGGCAAAAAGTAAAAACGTAAAGCTGATGCATATGTGAATATTGTTGCTAGACATTATCTTTAATATGACTGTATCTGAAAGGGGAGAGATGAGGTGAATAGGATACAGAGGTACTTTGAACTGTGCAAGACTTCAGGGGTCAAATAGTTGTAGCTTACAGCTGTTAATTTTTGTTCCTTGGGAGAAGCTTTATGCACAAGCACAAAAATACTGTGGTCTTGGAGTACTGTAATTGCAGATCTGTCGACAGATCTTTTAAAAGCTTGTATGTTATTCGTGTTAGCTTGCTCACCTGCAGTAAGTTCTAAAGTCACAGAATGAGTAAAGCTAACATAGTAAGTAATCAAAGCAGCCTTTTGTAGACATGAAACATTTTAATTCTCTGGAACAGTTAATTAGATGTCTTTCCTACCAGACATTTCATTGACTGGGTGACTGGGATCTAAGCACTGAGGAAGAAGAATGGCTTTGTGAGCAATGTGATTTTCCTTTGGTCTATATCAGTCCTGGTCAGATACTTCCTGATTGCCTATGTTGCCTTTTTCCAACCAGTTTTGCATATCACACATGCCCTTGGTCATCGTGCTTGTAGTAAGCGTGGGTAAAGCCCTTCCCAAATCTTGTTTTGCGAAGCCAAGCTATCAGGATCACAGCTTTTCGCGGCGCTGCTGAGGGGTTACAATGATCCTGCAGTGTGAAAGTAGGAACAAACTCAGCTTCAATATCACAGTGGTTTTACACAAATTTAAGTGGTTTTGTTAGCTCATCTGTTGTGTGTTTTGTGGTGGTGGTGTCACTGTGTTCCTACACCATAATTTGCTTGAGCACTGCTACTTTAGCTTAGAAGAAACGGCAAGGTACAGCGATCCACTGCACCACAACTTCCATTTCCTCATTACAAAAATTGACCTTCTTGCTGTTGTTTGAAAGGGCTCAGACCACTGCAATTCAGACTTCAAGACTGGTGAGCAGTAATAATAGTATAGGAAGTAGGAGCAATAGTTAAAGCAGCCCTGCATTGTGCTCCCTTCCTGGAATCCATTTTGAATTTCACAGTACAGGCAGCGGGTGTTCTTTGCTACCTCCAGCGTGCATTGTGTTTTGCTGTAATCCCCTACTTGTCATTAAATCATTTAAATGTATTAAGGCAACACCCTGCAGGAACATTTTGCCATGTTTCTTTTGTTTTGTGGGTGATTTTTCTTGACCTGTTTCAACAACTCAGAAATAGTACAGCACTATTTTTAAAAAAAAGACTAAGAAGAAACAATCATTGATGCTTGTTTAAAACAAATTGAGAAGATTGCAAACTGACCTACAAAATCTATTCCCGCCCATTTTATACAGCACACTGCAAGACACTCCTGCACCCGGGTGCCCAAGTCTGTATCTGTTGGTGATGTGAATATGGATTCTGGTGCAAACTGCCCAGCACCGCAGAAAGCCTGGAAATTCTTCTGGCTTCTGCCTTTTGTAAATATACTTGGCAGGCCTCAGATAGGACTATAGTGTTCTCAGTGCATAAATGGCACAATAACCTCACTGAGACTGCTCTCTGACATTGCATGCTTTTTAGTAACACGCTTCTTTGGGATTGAGGGGATGTGGACTCTGTCCACTGCAGCATAGCAATGTCAGATGTGGACAGTACAGTATCACAGGTCAGAGGCAACCCCTCATCTTGTGAAAGTAGGAATTTTGTCAGAGTTTGGGGAATAAAACTCAAAGATTTTTCACAGAATAACATTAAAATATTTTTTTAATAACTAACCTCATTTTAATGGGAGCAGCTGATCCATATAATTTGGTTGAATTGCCAAAGAGTGGGCATTGAATTAGGATTTCTTTTTATTCCCTTCCTCCCTCCCTCCTTTCTATTTTGTAGTTTTTGTTTTTAATTTTAATATTTTTTTTCTTCTTTTCTTTTCCATTAACACCTGTACTGTGCTTCCACATGTCTCTAGGAAAGGAGTCATGGCTCAGGGAAATCTAGGATGGCTGTAACCCCTGTTTCTAGGAGACATTTTTTTCAGACAACCTGAATATATGCCTGTTCATAGATAACAAATAGAAAAGTAAAAGAAGTTTAGATATTGCCAGCTGTGATAGGCTATTGGTTTTTTAAAAAACCTCATTTTTCTTACTTGAAAATTGCTTAACATTCTCAGTGGTTCATAAAAAAACAGTTTTACTAACAGTATTTGCTTTGACAAGCTCCTTTGTGAAACCTCTGATTAAATACTGCAGAATATTGTACTGTAAATAGTCAACAAATAGTTCAATAAATTCAAGAGTTTGATTATTGCTTGTTAATTTGTGTTATATGTGGGGTTTCCTGAGTTTCATTATTACTGAAGGATCATACCCTCCAATGTGTTTCTCAAAACACTGTTGTGATAGTTTAGATCCCTTCTGCACATTCTTAAAGTCCTACAGGGACAAACACCATACTGATATAGATAGATAGATTCCTGCCCCTCTATTCTGCTCTTGTGGGACCTCACCTGGAGTATTGTGTGCAGTTCTGGTGTCCTCAACATAAAAAGGACATGGAACTGTTGGAACAAGTCCAGAGGAGGGCCACGAGGATGATCAGGGGACTGGAGCACCTCCCGTATGAAGATAGGCTGAGAAAGTTGGGGCTGTTCAGCCTAGAGAAGAGAAGGCTGCGTGGAGACCTCATAGCAGCCTTCCAGTATCTGAAGGGAGCCTATAGGGATGCTGGGGAGGGACTCTTTGTCAAGGATTGTAGTGACAGGACAAGGGGTAATGGGTTCAAACTTAAACAGGGGAAGTTTAGATTGGATATAAGGAGGAAGTGTTTTACTGTAAGGGTGGTGAGGCACTGGAATGGGTTGCCCAGGGAGGTTGTGAGTGCTCCATCCTTGGCAGTGTTGAAGGCCAGGTTGGATGAAGCCTTGGGTGGGATGGTTTAGTGTGAGGTGTCCCTGCTCATGGCAGGGGGGTTGGAACTAGATGATCTTGAGGTCCTTTCCAACCCTAACTATTCTATGATTCTAAATCAAGGCCCTGGATGTAGCAACTTTGGGATTTATATGACTTCAGGATCCAAATCTAGTTCAAATTTCAGGAAATGGTTACTGTCTTGCAATTGGTTAAAACAAAAAAGTATGCATTAACTCTGTGATGGGAAGGCCCAGGCTCTGTCTATAGAGTCCAGGGTTGAGCCTGGTCACTAAAGTCTTAAATATTTTCTCAGGAGATAATTTATTAACTGTAAACAGTGTTAATAACACTGTTTAAACATAAGAACTGTAAATTTGATTTGGGAGAACATGAGTTCTCAGAAAATCACTTATATTAAGCAAATATTTACTAAGAATTTTAGATTTGTAATGAGTTCAAGCATGTGCTCTCATGCTTTCCTGAATGGACCTTTGCTGCTGGGCAAATATGAATTCTTTAAATACTGGAGACTTGTGTTCTTTTTAATAAATGCCCCAGAGTTGTCTAAAACAGCCGTAAAACTGTAACAGGACACCTCCCAGCATAGTAGAAAGGTGCTTTTATTCAGAAAACTTTAAGTAATGCGTATTACTTTCTACCTATTTGAACTGTCATATGGCTTGCAGTGAGTCTATAATCTAGCACCAGCTACTAAACGCACGTGTATTACCCCCTCTTTTGCAATCCCTTCCACATCCCTAACTCCAGGGATATTCTCTCAGTCTACTCCTACCTCTTACCTTTTCTACCAAGACAGAGGTAATCTGACCATGGGCTTCAATCTTGGGGGTGAAAATTTTGTTAGATCTCGGGGTTTTTTTGTAAGAAGCTTTGAGATAACAATCTGTAGAGCAGACTTAAACATAGTACAGAGCTACCTGAAGTAGCTGGGTGCTCTTGAGACTGGACTGGAATCCGTTATTTTGATTACTCAGAATAAAAAAAGGAAACTTAATTGCATTCTCTAGAAAGGAGGTGGTAAATGTGTCATGAAAGTAACTGGCGCAAGAGGAAAACCTATCAAAACATGGAATTATTTTAATGTAAATAATGCACTTTTAGTATCATTTAAGATGAACTATTGAAATAATTATGCTGCATCGTTGCTAAATGAAGCTGGCTAAATAGGTAAAGGGTATGATCACCTAAGGATGAACCTGATGTCAAAGTTCTCTTTTTTTACATTTTTATTTTTTTTTTTTGCCTTCTGGGATTATTCAGATAATCTCCAGAATTTAGAGAAAAGACTGATGAACCCAGAAGATGTCATACATTTCAGCTTTTAAGCTGAAACCTCTACCAGACACTAGTAGTTCCTGTTTGTAGTTTTGTTGATTGACAGCTTTAGATATACGAACTCAGAAGTCAATCCTCTAAAACATAAATGAAAAATAGTAGACTTGGGTACTTCGAAATTGCTTTCTCTTTAGAAGTTCATAGTTTGTAGTCCAATAATGTTCAAATTTTCTCCAGAAATATGAAAAGCAAAAGTTACTTTCTGAATCTGAAACCTACCTTTTGTGAGAAATCATTTAACTATGAAGGCTGAAGTTCAAAGAATTACTAGAGAAATCCAAGAGACAGATCTTTTTGGTGGAATTACTGTTCTTCTGTTTAGAAATGTTGTCATCCAGTCAAGCAGCAAACCTAATTTTTTCTGATTATTTTACTGACTTGTCACCTAAAAGAAGCTGCAAGTGATTCAGCAGTCAAAAATGATTTGTGCACATTACTTGATGAATTCAGACTAATGAAGAATCAGTTTTTGTTAATGTGTTGATCTGTTGTCAGTGGGCATTTACAGGCTTTATGGATGACAATCACTTTTTCTATTGAAGGTTGCCCTGTTTAAAATACTCCTGACAGGAACAACATTGTCAGAATTTACAATCTGTCACCTGACAAGGTTGTTAGAATCAAGGGCCTTGTCTACGGCACCTGGCATGAATGTAAGAATATTATCCATTGAGGACTGAACTTTGTTGAACTGATCTGTCTGCATTATCTCTTCTTTAATCCCAAAGCTGACATATCATCTACTGAAAAAGCAGCTAGCTTTCGCAAGTTGCTGACTACATGTAACATTTAACTGGATTTGTTGTATTCACTGTGGACTGGAATATCAAGAAAGGAATGAAGAAAAAGTTACAAAAAATGGCCACTCTGAATTAATCAACCCTGTGTGAAGTCATATGTCTAATGCTTTTAATGTACCCACAATTTACTATAGCTAATGCTTGTCTGAAACAGAGGTTGTACATATCTCAATATTTCATGTTCAGTTGAAAGACTGTGGAAATCATCAGGAAACCACCCATGGGCTTTACTGGGAGGAATTGCTCCTCATCTGTTAACTGGGAAGAAACCAGGAACCACTGGACCGAAATTAGGGGCTCATGAGCTATTCATAGGCAGGTGTGAATACACATGGAGATTTTTTTTCTAGTTATTACTTCTCTTTCTATTGCTCGTTTCATCTTCTCCACTCCAGGATATCTACCAAACGGGCACA
The DNA here is from genome assembly GCF_037157495.1 of Lathamus discolor. Taxonomy (NCBI): domain Eukaryota; kingdom Metazoa; phylum Chordata; class Aves; order Psittaciformes; family Psittacidae; genus Lathamus; species Lathamus discolor. The sequence continues at coordinate 31,534,603 of NC_088885.1, forward strand.
TTTTAACTGAGAGTCTCCCCTTCTGCTGCTTTTACAAAGAAAAGGAATAACATTTGAAAACCCCAACAGAATTTATATCCACAAGTCAGGTCAGCTTCTGACCTGATGTTAGAAAATACAATTCCACTGAGGTTACTGATGCCGAATGTACTTGCTCTCAACCTAAATTTGGCTCACTTTGCTAGAAGCATCTTTTCTTCTTCCCTGTGAAATTCACAGTTTTTCCCTTCTTATAGAAGCTCCCCTTGTACAGTTGTTTACTTTGGAGAACTGAGTGAGTACACGGCAAATGCAGTCAGCGGCAAATGCGTTCACATTTCACTACAAAGAACGTATGAACTCTTTGTACCTGACACTTTACACAATATGCTCTCTGGCTTTAAGAAAACATTATTTCATGTTCTTACTCTAATCAGCCTTGTCTGCCAGCTCAGAGAACAGAGAGGTTCATTGTTACATGCAGCTGTCATTTGTTCCATCTCCTTGCTCTTTCTGACTTCAATATCTTTGTGGTATTTAGTGAAAGTAATTTTCGGTTAGAAATCTTCTGCCCTTTAGTAAGTGCAAGTATAGCACTTCATCAATGGCCAAAGAATTCCAGGCTATCTGGGATGTATCAGGACAGTTGATAAAACCTCACAGAGCAACCTGTGATAGCACATCCCATCATAAATAAAAAAAAGCAGAAAGGGCCTTTGTCAGTGTTTATCTGTAGCGCTTTTATTCTTTGCCCTTGATTTCCTCTTCAGAAAATTGATGCACCCTTAAATTGAAGCAGGAGGCTTGACAGGTGATGGTTAGTGTGATAACTGCTTGGATTTCATCAGCCAGTGTTTTTCTGGTGGTGCAATTGTAGGAACTTTCAGCTAGATTACCTGTCATCCACTACATCAGATAAAAGAGAGTTGAAAGATGCAGTTTTGCCACTGTACCTTATAGGAAATGAAAAGCGTAGGTAACGGAAAAAAAAGTGTGAGGTAACAGTAGCTGAATAGAAGTACAATTATTTTCTAATCAGGCTATTTCGTCAAGAATGTCACTGCTGAAATTGACAGTCATTGGGCAGAATCTATTGTTAAATTTGCATTGTTAAATTCATAGGGGGAAGAATCCTAAAAGAAATAGTCTTACTCTAGGTAGTAGCTCAAACACTGCTTTTGACTATCCATTTACTTCTTCTGTATGTTGAAAGAAAGTACAATCTGTAGTTAGACACAGAAAAACATTCCTTTTTTGAGTATATTTCAATATTCTGATTTCATTCTACTTATTCTGTTAGTTTTTTCCCCAAACTTCAGATAGCTCAGTTACTTTGTAAAAAGTTTTACTTCTTTTTTGGTCATTCAGACAACTTTATAAATCTAACAACCAGTGCATTTTATCAGTATCAAATATAAAATGTATATAGCTTTACCAACACTTCTGTGCCGTGAACAAAATTGGACTATTTTTTGAACGTAGTAAACTGATAAATGTACAAAGATTACCTGAGTTTGATTTGCACTTTATAAATCCTATATTTTAAAGTTTCTATACTGACTTTATTTTGTTCTTTAGAAATTACTTTCCAGTGCTGGATTTCCTAAATATAGAGAAATTTAAACATGGTTTGTGTTATCTATGGTTTGATTTATTTTGATTATCTTCCCTGGTGTATTATTCTAAGTGGCTGAGATCTATTGTGAGTTTTCTTTAAAATGATGATATAAGCAAAATTTAAAAAATAATAAAACAAAAACGTAACCACCAGTTTGTTAAATAGCACTATTCCCATTACTGTAGTTGAAGGTCTGTCAGTAATTCTATTATAAATGCATATTTTTCTAAGGCTTTTGCAGTTTAGCTGTGAAAATTCTCTCTGGGGGGAGACTTGGCAGCTAAAGGTTCAGCGTGTAACTGCAGTTATTTGTTGCTATTGTTTCACTGAGTATTCTGAATTTGTTAAAAGATTTGTTGTCAAAGTTACGAGTAGAAAACAATTTTGGAAAGTGCAGAAGATGATTAACTCTACAGTCTTGTAAGATTTTGGGTTTTGACTATGTCGATAATAACTCCATGCCCTAGGATGATAGAGAGATGTATTTTTATTTTGTCTTTGTAGATGGGTAACCAAGGACACTGAGAGATCAAATGGATTGGCAAAAAGCATCAGTGGGAAGAAGTGGTGTTTTCCCCCAGGTTTTGCCTTTGTCTCCATTTTTAACCTCCAAATGGTATCTGTAAAGGAATGTTGACACAACACACTGTTGCTCATGCTGCAAACTATTAATAATGTTATTCATAAAAGAAAATACAGAATTTTTTGCATATTCAGACTTGAAATCTATACATTTTTATTTTTGGCATTGTGAAAGAAGTGCCACAGCTTCTTTTTATGTAATGATGAAGGAACTTTTCAGGAATTGCAGTCAATTCTGTCTGTTGCAGAAAAGATTAAAAGGTCAGCTGGTCACAGGTCTAGATTTCCATATGAAGTAAAGAATTTTAACAATGGGGTGTTATAAATAAATTTATAATAACTCGTTATAAAGAGATTTTATGATGTCTGTCATTCAGTTGTGGTGGCTGGCAGGCCACTGTCCCGCACTGCCCATCTTGTCCCTTGGCCAGAAGGTGCCCATCCTGCAGCAGAAGCAAGAGACCAAAGACTGTATCTACTCCTCACAGCCCACAGTCTACAGCAAACTGATGTAGCAGCACTTCATATCACTAAGCTCTGAATGGTGTTGGCTTCTCTGTCCACCTGTGCTCCCAAGGCAATGGCCCCTAGCAGAGTGATGCGGCAGCCAGTCAGGGAAGGTGACCTCCAGCAGCAGGGAGGAAGGGATTACTGCAGGCACCTACTTCTGGCACAGACAACACTGCAGGTGGTACATAACCTGCTCAGCCACCACGCAGTATGTGGCAGGAGCCATAAATGAAAGCCCATCAGTGAATTTGGATTGTATGAAAGGTGTCTGTGTTTAACAGAGGCAATTAGCAGACTGTTTTTTTCCATCAGGCCTTGTGGTGAGCTCTGTGATGCTGAAAGATCAAAAATTGATTCATTTTTTTTCATAGAAAGAAAATAAATAGCTGTATTTAAAAATACAGCTGAAGTAGGCTACAAATTTACTCAATATGCAGAGTTTGGGGAAAACACAGAAGATGTTCTTATGAATTTCTGCTGGTTTTTATTCCATAAGACAGTTGGGTCCATGTTATCCTCACCAATATATAAGGAAGGAGGGATCTTTCTTTTTCCACATACATCCTCAGTAATTCTTAGACCGTATGTAGTCATGATCTAGGACATCAGATATAACAAGCTAGAGAGGGAACTATGTTTTTCTCCTATACATCTAAAGTTGAGATTAATTTTCTGTTCTTTGGGGAAAATAACAAGGTTTTGGTGGGTTTCTTTGTGTGTTACCTGTGTGTCAGATTAGTATGTCCTGATGTTTGGCTCAGTATGAAAATGGAATAAAAATAAGAACAGTTACCTAATATTTCTTTTTGCTTGAATCTCTTTTCATCTGCCTGGAAATGACAATAAGAAAAAGACAATAAAAAGTGTATATAAATCATGTAGAGGGATAAGATATGTATATTTGAAAATGCACATATAATTATTATTAGCAGTTGCACTTGTAGCACTATGAAGTGATCTAGAAGCTGGGTAAACCAGGCTCTGGGTACTTGCTTTTCCACCAGTAAAACGAGGAAATGAACTGGAAATCTTGTGCTGCTTCTAGCACCACCTGAATGGCTTGATAGTCTATGATATGTGTAGCTTTCCAGAGGAGTTTAAATGCTAGAGCTGAGATTAATGTCATTAATGAGGAGGCTATTTAGCTGACACAGGAGCTAGGCAGGCTTTGGGGAGGCTTGCAGTCTTTTTTTTTAAAGAGAGGTAGAAAATCCAAATCAAATAAGTAAAAAAAAAAAAAAAAAAAGAAACCCATCTAAGAAGATAGTAGCGATTCATGAGCTACTACTGATCACTGCATCACTGCATCTGCTGTTAAGTAGACCAAGTGAAACCATCCAAGCAGACTGCAGCTTCCAGATTTTTAGAGATCTGGGCAATTCATTTTGCCTTTTCACACCTCCTCCTCCCCCTAAATTTAGCCACTGGAAAGGACTGTTCATTTATTCCATGTTGCAGTAGTATATTACTATTACTATTATTACTATTACTGAATTATTAGTGCTAGGGAAGTGCTACAAAGACACAGTACAGCTGTAGTAACATGTCCCAGTTCTGTCAAGCTGCTTATTCAGATGCCTAACTGTGTGCAGCGTAACACCAAAAAGATAAACGGAAGGCAGAGAGAGAAGAACAACTAGAGGCGAATATGTCTGATTTCATGGAGAGGGACACGGACTGACCTAAGTGTTTGACTCACACTCTATTACCCAGATCACATCCAGGTACTGTATCTTTTTCTTGATAAAGTCCCTGCTGATTAAGCAACATATATGATAAACAATTGGTTAAAATTACTTCAGTCTTTTTTTTTTTTCTTTAACTAGCTTTTTAAATGAGATACATTGTATAAAAAGAGAGATTTACTAATATTTGCAACAGGTCTTGCAAGGTAAAAGGAATATTTCATGAACAGAAGTAACTAGGAAAAGGATAAAACAGTAGCAATACGATGAGTAGCTTGAATGAATGCAGATAAAGCACAACTGTGCTGAACAGCAGCATAGCACAGCTTTTGCTGATAGAAGAACAGACTGGAATGCCTCCTGTTTTGCAACATTACAGTGCAGCAGTATGTACTTATACATGCCATTAATTTATATAAACTTTTGGCCCGCCAAAAGCCAAATGTTAGAATAAGCCATCTATTCACTCTGTCTGTAAATCAAAAAGTGGCTGAAACGATTACACTTGATCTGCAGCCACATTCTACTGGAAGGTCTTGGTTTGCAAAGGCTCTCAGAGCACATTAGAGTTCTCTCCTAAGCCAGATATGCTTAACTGCCATTTCTGTGCCTCATATTTTCACCAGTTTGATCTTACAGTAAGGTGTTGTCGTGGTTTAAACAAAAGTCATCCATAAATCACACAGTCACTCTCTCACTCCCCCGCTTCTTGCCCTCCCCCTACTCCCGGAAGGATGGAGAGGAGAATCGAAAAGAATGCAACTCCCTTGGGTTGACATAAGAACAGTTTAATAACTAAGGTATAACACAAACCACTACTGCTGCCACCAATAATAATAATGATAAAGGAAATAACAAGAGGAAAGAATACAACCCCTCAACACCAGCCAAACAATAACTCACCCCGCTCCCCCCAGCCGAGCACTGACCAATACCTCGTCCAACCCTGAAGTGAACTAGCTCTTCTGGGTAATTCTCCTTTGCATCCTAGGCATGACGTGCTGTGATATGGAATACCTCTTTGGCTAGTTTAGGTCAGGTGTCCTGTTTCTGCTTCCTCCCAGCTTTACCTCCTCCCTGGCAGAGCACAAAGCTCAGAAAGTCCTTGGTCAGACTAAACATTTGTGTTATCAGCTCTGTTCCCAGGCCAAAAGCCAAATCATAGCGCTGCACCAGCAACTAAGAAGGAGAAAAAACTGCTACTGCTGAACCCAGGACAGGTGTCATTAGGCAAAGAGTTGAGTAGATGTAATTTAGCACTGATACACAGAAAAAAAATATCAAACTGCAAACCCATTTTCCACAATACTGGGGGCAGAGCATGGATTTGGGGGAATAGCACAGCATTTGCACCTTTATTTGAAGCATTACTATCTAAAAACATGAAGTCCATTATTTATATATTTTCTATCCTGATAATATATCTCATGATTTTATCAGTTTTTCTCAGAATATTCACTAGACAATGTTTTTGTGCACTTGGCTAAAATGCGGGGTTTGCGATGCCCAGTGGAAAGAAAACCAAATATACCCAGTCACTGTTTGAAGCAAGTGTGCTACTCCAGGGATTTGGTAAGTAACAAAAAAGTTTGGAAAGAAAATATGGGATGTGCCATTAAGTTTTGGTTTTGAAAACTGTTTGTTAGTTGTTGGCTTCTTATGCACATCTTACTTGATCTTTTCTTTCACTGGTAACACTAACATGATGTTTTCAGTTGTATATTGATTGCTCTCCTCTGCAAGTTGCATATAAAAACTCACTCAGGTATACCAACTTCCACAGCCTACAAGATCAGAGCTAAAGACTGAGACATCTGAAAAGAGAATATAATCAGATATTGTTATTTGAATAAATGCTGGAGAATTTCAAGAGCTCTGTAGAGATTCTATGAAGAAAAGGCAGAGTATAGAGCCCCTGTAGAAGCTTATGTTAACTGTATGCATGAATTTGTGTCTACAGTAATAACCTTAGGTAAAGAGCCTGTGCATTCATCAAGCAGGTTTTATATATGAGCTGCCACGTGCGTCCATTGCCATATTAAACTCTTAGACATCCTTTGCAGAAAACTTTTTGTACAATTCCTAAACTAGGGGTTGACACAATAGGTTGTAACTGGCTCCAGTATTTAACAAAGCTGCGCATAAAGAAAGCCCTGAAGCAGCACAAATCCTATATGTGCCATTTATGAGGCTGGTCATGGAAAAATGGCTGCTCACTCCATACAGACATGCCAATGTGGTTAGAAAAGCAGTATAGCACGTTAGTACGGCCCTGACACATATTTCTACTGAGAGGAGCAAACAGCTTTCCCTTTTCCAGACCTCACAGTCAGTCCCTGTCTGTACATACTTCTTGGTGCTTCTGGTAGAGGGTGTGGGGCCAGCTTGGGCATCTCTGTACCAGGGCAGTAGTACCCTAAATGTAAGATGAGAAACAACAGATGGTTACAGATGGAGGAACCTAAGTAACAATTAGATGCTATTGATCAGTATGACGACAGTTCTCACAACACAGCAACATGTTCTAGGGTTTTGTTCAATCTGCTTTAAATGCTGTTCAAATTTTCGCTGCTTCTTTTAAACTGCTGTTCCAGGGGTGAATTTTCTAGGGTGAAGATGGAAAGAAGAGTTAGATATATTTTGGCCTCACTCTGGGTACTGAAAAGAATGTAGAGTGTGATTTTACATTGTGAGATGGAACCACACAGGGTACACAGCCCCACTTACGGCTCTTGTGAAAGTGGGTATATGTGAGGCTGGCAAAAAACAGGAGCAAAATAGGCTGCTGTTGAGAAGTGAATCAGATGTTACTGACCACAGAATTATTACCTTCACCTCTTTCCATCATCCAAAAAAGCAGTATGGTAGCACAGGATTTATTTCTTTGTCTTTGGTGTTCATGAACTTCAGATATTTGTAGACTGCTATCTTGTTGGTACCTTAGTCATCTCTTAATGGAAGTGAATATACATATACTTTTCCCCTGAAAAATAGCCTTCGTATTCAGAGACTGTTGTTGCTCTTCCATAGTTCACACCTCACCATCTCATGAATGTTTTCCTGCTAACACAGTGCCTGCAACAATATGAGACTCTGGCTGGTTGTCAACCTGTAAATTCTTGTATTTTTTTGTTGTTTTTTTTTAAACACTTCTAATGCATAAAAGCAAGAATAAGAGACTCCTCCCTCGATTGCCTGCAGTTAGAGAAGAGAATCCATTATGTTCATATTATTGTTGTGGAAAAGGCTAAGCATTTCTTGAAATGGATGTTACTGTTCATGGTCAGGTACAGGACACTGCAATAGATGGCTGGCAGGCCAGGGCCAGCATGGTCATTCCTCTCTGTGCTCATCAGCTCTGTAGAAAAGGCTGACTCCCTGTTCTCTGAAGCTGGTGCATGGGCAGCACAAAATAGGCTTGTCTTTTTTTTTCTTTGCTCTGCCATTTTGCATTGCCAATTAATGTCTGACTCTGTCATTAAATATTCATGCTTTGGATTGTTTTTCAACAAATGTGTTGGGAATTGTGTCTTTCCAGTCCAAACCTCATTTTGTTACAGTGTTTTTGCCTATGCTTTAATCTCTCAGGATGCCTTTGTATTATTTGTCTTTGTTCTTATTGATACTTCCAGCTCCTCCTAAATTACTATTGTTAACTCATTATGATAGTGAATTCATTAAGATCATTACTTCTTTCAAATTATTACTGAAGATGTTAAGCAAGACAAAACTATTCTCTTTCCTTGGGTAAACCTCCCAGAACACCTCTCATCAGTGCAATATGCTGCCTTTTCCTTGTAGTCGTTTTCCAGCCCACCAAATCCTGTTTTCTGGGATTATATGAATCCATTTTTAAACTCTAATGTTGTAAGATGCAGCTTCAAGGGTATAATGAAATCCATGTAGGTTGGCTGCAGTCATTGTGTCCCACTGCCAATAGCTCCATCCAACAAACATGTATTAGATTGAAGTTGAAGGGATTCCTCAAGTGAATGAAGTTAAACATGTACTTCCAGGATTAAAACCTTATTGGTCTTTTTAATTTTATTTTTTTTTTCAAAGGAGATCTAATTAGTCTAGCAAAAGTATTCGTGGACTCAGAGCTCTTAGCAACTTTCCTTATAAATTCACCTTTGCTAAATTTTTTGCCCTCTGCTTTCTTTTTTAAAAGAGAACTTGGTATTTTTTTGGCCAAATTCCTTAAAGCAATTTCTGAATCCCCAGAATGCTGCCAGCTTTCCTAAAGCAATGATTACAAGAATGACATTATTTAAACTTAGGACTCAAGGATCCAGGAAAGGACAGTTCTTTGCCTCAGCCTTCTCTCAAAAGAACCAGACCCTGCCCGCTTGTTGCTCACTTGTACTCCAGCTCTCTGTTCTGCATTACTTATTAAAAATTAGGTTGCAAACATAACACATGCTCATGAGAATTGGGTTCAGACTTTGTCTCTCATGGGGTGTTAAATGGCAACAGTGTTGGGTTTTACAGATTTATATCCATGGGCATCTTTTCCAGGCTTGATAGCTTCAGTACCTTGTTACCTTTGAACCCCGACTGACCTCACTGGGGACTGTGTTACTGCAGTGTTTATATGACATTATCACAAGGAAAGTGTATTCTTTCCAGTTCTATACTCTGTCTCATTATGTAAATCGTTATGATTTACAGGTTATGCAATGATTACCCAAACTTTTCTAGCAGTCTGTAAAATGTTAGATCACTTGTTTTTTCTCATGGCTAAAAAATTAACAAAACCTGTAAAGACCAGAACCATAGCAAGAAATTGTGTTAGTTGTATTATGATATTATATTTTAATTCCAATCACAAAAAAAAAAAAAAAAAATTTAAGAACCTTAGCTTTCTGTAAACTCACTTAGATCCAGCTATTCATCTCTGGACCTGGTCTATGACATGGTTTGGTGTGACATGGGTGACATGGTTTAGTGTGAGGTATCCCTGCCCATGGCAGGGGGTTGGAACTAGATGATCTTAAGGTCCTTTCCAACCCTAACTATTCTATGATTCTATGAAATTCACATGCAAGAATAAAAATCTCACATTATTTCCTAGGTCTCCTAAGTAATGGTCTATATGAATCTATATAACCTCTGGATACATTTAATCTGAATTTTCTATAAAGTGAACTATCTTTTATGAAAAGAGACTATTAAGATAATTTTAGCACAGTATATTGTATGCTTATGCTTTTCCTGCAAATAAAATGTATTTTCACTATAGCTCTGAGAAGATAAGGTATTTTAGCTTTACTCCATAGTCAGAAGGTAGATCTGCATGTTTTATTATTGATGTAACTTGAGAGATACATGTTAAGCCTTTTGTTTAAAGTACATTTAGAATTAAACAGGTCATATTCAAAGTAAATTATCTAGATAGATTTGGGAAGGAGAAAGGAGTCTGTTCATTTTAACATACCTTCAGAAATATTTTACTTCTTGATGATGGCAGCAGCTCTTACTGACAACTATTAATACATTATAAACACCCCATCAGAGTTATATAAAAACATGTCAGTTTTAAAGAGAACATCTTTGACAGCAAATTTTCTGATTGTGAAACAGCTGTGCCTCCAGTACAATGCATTAAGTAGTTTATTCCTTTTAGATAGTTAAATTGTGCATGAAATGTTGCTGGCGCAAGGGCTCCAAATCTGGCCTGATTAGCGAACATCTGTTACATTGGAAAAATTCATGTCTACCCTAATTAGCTGTCAGGCTGATGTACATCAGCCCTGATGGTGAGGGATCCTGTGCTGTTTAAGTCAAACAGGTTTCCCTCCTATCCCGTCACCTGCCCTTTCAAATCTCTTCCTCTGGTGTGTTGCTGTAATTAGAGATTGTTGGAAATATAATAGAGCAGGTTATGGTCAGTTATAGTCCCATCTGTGCAATTTTTTTATTCTCACATAATTTACAGGCTGACATAAAACAGTGCTAACAGTCAGGCTAAGAGGTCTATATATTTCTCTAATCCTAATCCACTCATTAATCTGAAGATTTTTCATTCTCCTAAAGCCAAAACTTTGTGGTGATTGAAAGAAAATCAATAATGAGCTGACCAAGTTGATGTTTTCTTTTGTTTTTGGTTTAATAAGGATATTTCTAGGTTGAGCATGAAAAGTGTCAAGGAATTAAAGAAATCTCATGAAAACAGTGTTCCCTGCTATTGACAACAGTCTTTTTACAGTCTAGACAAACAATTTACTGAAGCAAGTATGGAAAAAATGCACCTCATTTAGTGTCTATGTAGAGTTGTTTCATAGAATTTTTTAGGTTGGAAAAGACCTGTAAGATCATAGAGTCAACTGCTGATATGTATTATATTAACATATATTTATGCATGCATATGTTTAAATTTCTGTACTAGACGGTTATCCTTTAGCTTGGTGTTCCAACTATTTTGAATATGTTTGGAGGGGTTTGTTTGTATTTTTTTAATGATATTTTATTTTGTATTGTTAGAGAGAGCTTATTGATAGTAATGGTAGAAATATTATTCATTAAGGATCTACTAAGTTTCTTTATTTTGTATTGCAGTCCTATAATACAGGTAACAGCTAAATACAGTAATTCAGTTACTCGGACTGAGTAAATTATTGTGAGTCTGTTAGAGCAAGTACACAGGCTTAACATTGACTAAGAATCTAGCTCTATTAAATGAAAATAAATCATGTTTTGATTACTGGCTTTTCCCTATCTCCCAACAGTAAGGACAAAAGCCAAACTGAGAAACTCGTATTTCTTAATTTCTTTGTTTTTTTCAGCTCACACTCGCCAAAACATAGTTCAGTCCTCAGTCGAAAGTCATAGTTTTCTTGATCCTAAAATAATTTTACACATGTACAAGCAAAGTGTTAAAATATATAATAAATTGATTAGTGACACAGTAATTTATCCTCACTCATATAATTTCAGATTAGGATATAGTCTTTTAATTTCAGTTGTAACTTTGTTGGCTGTCTAGAAATTGGTTCTGTGAGATTCTTTTAAAGTATGTTAAAAAGAATTCTTTTTCCACAGTCAGGTATCTTCCCCATTATGTAGACCTATGCAGGGAACTGAAAGGTGAATATCTGGAGTTGCATAATTTCTGACCAGGCATCCTCATGGGACAGAATTGTTTCACCTCCTTTCCCTCCCGTATCCTCTGGAAAAAAGAGCAGCATCTCTGCTGCTTCCCACCAAAAGAATTAATGTGGAGACCTCCAGCTTGATTCCTGCATTCGCTGGTAGTACAGACCCTCTCTTCTCTCTCCTAATTTGTCTCAGAGCTCCAGAAAAGATCCGATAGGGTACAGCTGATTATGAGAGGAGGACTGGAAGAGAAACCCCGATATAAGAGTAGCTTTCCCTCTGGATACCAGGCAACTCCTTTTTACTCTGGTCTGTGACTAGTAAGCATGAAATTGGTGAGAATTTCTGGAGCACTTGTGACATCAGAGGTGCTCACTCTTTATCATAGAACTATCTTTGCCTGCTTTCTGGCTCCTTGATATTCTCAGTTTACACAAGAAAACTGCATTTACACATCATGTTGAGAAAATGGCTTCTCCTGGAAAGCAGTAGTCAGTCTAAATTTAAAAAAATTGTTATCAGCAAATTAATAACATAAATTCTGTCATTTTTAATTCTTCATCCAGCTTGCAGTAACTATCAGAGTGGCTAGTATGAACTCCATGCTCACTCTTCAGCTTGTGTCAGTTTAAAATGGATTCAAGGTATTTATTTCACTTGTTTCAAATATTGCTGCAGTGTAATCTCACTAAACTTAAATTATTATTGAGCATTGACCTTCTTATTAAATGGTGTCTGTAACAGTGATTATGATAACAAGCTTCAAACTGTAACTGAGGTGCAGTTAAAGTTGGTTGTGTTTCAACATCTGAATTTATAGCTAAAGAAGGAGCAATTGATCAGCAGAAGTTACAGTAAAAAATTCTTCTTTCAGCCAGCTGTGGATGTTATACATATACATGTTTGTGATGGTTGGTATTGCTGTCCTGCTGAAGCATTAGAAGAAAACACACAATAATTGAAAAGGAATGGTCCAACTGATAAGTATAATGTACATAATAAAGGAAGGCAAGTAAATATGGTAATAATGTTCATGTGAACTGGTACCAACCAGACAGGGATGGTGAAGTAGCAGGTGAAAGAGTAATCAAGGTGCAATTTATGTTCAGATATTAGCTGCAGTTAGAATCTGCCTCCCAGTAGTATTCCCTTAGCTGAAAGTGACACTTTGTTGCCAGTAGTGTTATGGATTTGGCAATGAGGCATGTTGAACATTCACAAAGTTTTTGAAATTAGGATGCTGAGACATGAAAAGGAGGAGGACCAGTGAAAAAGAAAGTGCTGACATTTATTGTCATATGTCAAATTAGTGCCATATTCCATGGATGGGAGAAAAGTAATAAAGGAGGATATTGTAAAAGGCAAACAAATAGGACAAGAAAAGACTGGGAGCAAAAATAAGTGGAGAGGAACCTTGTTTCAAAATAGAAGGAGATTGGAATTAAAGCTACCTTAGAACTGCAATTGTATATGCGGCCTTGGTTAGGGCTGGGCACTGAGGAAAGCCTGTAAAAGGAAGATTCAGATGAAAGGTTTTTGGAGTAGCAGCAAAAACTTCTGAGTAGTTTAAATATGTACTTTTTCTGTTGTCCTTATCTGTAACTTATTGTTCTATATGAATCAATAGAGTCGCATGCAATGTTAATTGCAATAATTGTTTTGTTTTGGTCAAAATATTAGTCAAGTTGTAGTAAAAAGTCTAGCAGATGTCTGGTGGGACATTTCAAATGTATAGAAGGAAAAGTAGGTATCTCTCTTGTTTCTTATCTAATGTTTGCGCTTGTGTCATATTTAACCAAGCAGCTAATGCTATTCAAACCTGAATATAGTCTTCTTCCTTTTGATAGAGATAACAAAAGATTGTTAAGCATTTTTCACTTTGTGTTTTAGCACTGAAGAGTTGGTGTTTTTTTCTTCTCAGTTCTCTAGTGCTACCACTCCTCAACAACTGACTGATGCTGTTCAAGGCCAGCCATTTAAATGAATATAATCTATGTAGTAGTTACAGATCTACGGCAGCTCAGTGTGCAGCATTGTAATGGTCCTGTCAAGTGAATAGCAATGCCCAGAGTAGTTTACTGGATCAGCCATTTCTGACTGCATGCCTGATGTAAGAAAGATGACTCCAGGAGCTAACAACACTTGGCTTCTAGAACCTCAGAGTAAATTTATAGAGCTCTGAAAAAAAATAATGGCAGAAGTGTTCTGATTCTGTGAATCTAGCTGGATTTCAGAATGACAATGTCCTAGATGCCTGAACTTCCATTGACCTGATCATATCTTGAGTCAGACCATAAACGGTAATAATTTTTCTCTTAATAAAGTTTTGGGATCAAGCATCTGATGAAGGAGGTGGGTTATTTCAGGATGTGATATCAGAGGAAAAGTTGTTACTCTCTTGTGTGATGTCAGAGAAAGGCGTTACTGCTTTATTTGTCACTGCAGATCACTAGCAAAGAATAAATCATTAAATGTACACCATACATCAATTCTCCCTCACAATCTGACAAATTTATATCTGTCTTTAAATGAAATATCAATTACTTCAAAAGTCATCTTTCACATTTTCCAGGCTTATACTGATAGAGATACGTGAAGGTATCCTGCATTCTGCACCAATACCTGAGGGAGTACCTACAGTTACCTTTTGAGGCCCCCTCCCCATTGACTGTAAATCAATCCCTGATCACAAGTGCATCACCTCATGCAGCTAACACATTTTGATATAAATCTTGAGTATAATTTACATTGAAAAAGAGTGGATCGATATTCGAGTTTTATCAGTTTGATTCCAATTCCATGACATCAAAACACGTAAAGAACACACTCAAGTGCAAAACAGATTTGTTGGAGAAGAGTTGAAAAAAATTAAATGTAAGTTTTGGGTTGACATAACCCAGGTTAAATCTAAAAAAGAAAAATACTTACTTTTGTAAAATAAGGGGCTATTTTATCACTCAGAGAATGTCACATCAATTGTAAAGCCATCAGCCTCAAGGCTTCTTGGTGATTGCTTCATATTTACTGTTAGTCCAGCAATGGAGATGGTACTTTTACAGTCTTTGGACAGACTAGTGAGTGTGACATTTAAAGTGTTGATTTTTGCAGCACTTATGTTAATTGTTGTAATTTTCCTGATGAACCACCATTCTGGTTCCCTGATGCAGCCAAGATAGTTTTACATTTTCTATGCAGGCCTCTTTGCCATTTGGTCTGTGTAGTGTCAGCTTCGAGTGCTACTGAAAGCAGACAAAATTGCAAGCAAATTGCATCAGATTGCCAACATTGTGAAAAGGTAAATTGCTTGCAAATCTATTTAAACCACTGCCCTATTTTCATCAGCTTCAGTACTTGGTATTCATGATTGCTTAATTGGCGACCTTTCCTATTGTGTAGTGCTTTATGGTGTAATGGAAAGCGATCTTTACCAAACCAATTACCCTTTTTTTCTCAGCACTACATTATTGCTGTGATTGCAACTGCCAGTCCTTTGTAAATGAACTTTCTGATTTCAATGATGTTTTTAAAATGTAAGATAGAAAAAAGTGGCATTCATATTGTGTGATGTTCTATTTTGAAGCCTCTTTGTAGTCACCATTGTCTGGGAAAATGGACTGAAGGGTTACACAGTACCTACAAATATCCATGTAACTATTATTAATATTATCATAATGTCTCCCTTTGTACAGCAGCTCAATTAGGAAGGGATAGGAGAAATATTTTGTCACCCTGTCAAGTGCACAGGAAGTGGTTTTGATGCCTCTTTTTTGACACATACATTATCTTCACTAATAATACATGATCCTTTTTTTGAGACATGGAAATAAATATACAAAATCTTAGTTGTTATGATAATTCAAATCACTATGCATTTACAAAATGTATTTTTAGAAAAAAATTAGCTTTTTCAGACATTTAGGCATAAAATATTTTGAAATACTGTAGGCAGCATAAATAAAGGTAAACATAAACCTTTCCTTGCGCTAGAACAGGGATGCCAGCTATTTGTCTTGTAAATACAGACATAGTGAAAGAAAAATATAATTCTCAAACTGTATATTATCTACTTTGGTTTCAGCAATAATAGGATGCAAATGTTTGAATGTGTTTCTATGCAGAAAATAAAATTGAATTCTATAAAAATGACCATGCTCGTTTATTTTTTTGTAATGCAGGATACAGGAAAACACAGGATTACAAGAGTTTATTTTGTGTATTTATTTATGAGATTTAGGAAATTATATCATTACTCATAAGTGGTGACACAGAAAGGGCTCTACAAGTAATCTAGTCATTCCCTAATATGGTACTGTAAGTGCAAATGGATGCATCATTCTACCCCCTACAGTTAAGAATTCTGTTGTAATGACAAAAAATTGAAAGGATTTATTTTACTCTTTGCCTTCTCTTTTCTTTTACCAATTAAAACCCCAGATATTCTGACCAAGCTTCCTGATGATTTTAGTACTTTTGATGCAATGTAATGCTTTATTTACAGCTGTACTCTTAAGTAAAGCAAAGTGCTTTCACAATTGTATTTTTGTATTTTTGTATTTTTTATTTGTGTAAGAAAAATATCATGGGAATCTACTGTATGGCAGTGTGATTCTGTTTCAAAACAGTGCAAAATTCTTTTTTCCTCTATTTTAGAAAATGGCAAAAATCTTCAAATATATCTTTCCTTCATAAATTTGCATATCCTCAATAAGTCACTCAGACTTACACATTTGAGTTCCTGTTCTATTCCTATAGCATAGAAGCCTACATAAAGTACTAGGGATCTCTATGTGTAAGTCATTCTATGTACAACCACCCATGTGTGCAACACACACACAGAGCGTCTCCCAGCTCTAAGTAGCTTATAGTTTTCAGGGTGAAGGGGGAGAGGAAGTTCATATCTCAGCATTTGTCGAGGGAAAAAATACAGCAATGAGAATTATCCCAATGTAAAATAATATTTTCTTTTTTTTTAATTCAAAAATATTTAGATGGGAGAAGTGATTGAGAGGGAGAAATCCAGGAATAAAAAATTTGGAACTTCTCTTATTTATGTTTTTACATATACATTGTCAAGTATAGCTTGTTACTCCTCAACTTACTCCATGAGTGTTGTACAGGCACCCAGATGAAGGTGTCACCTCAGAATGGAGTTCTGTTCTTCAAAACACAACATGATGATGCAGCAGCAGTGAATAAAGAGGATATTCAAACCTGGTATTACTAATGCACAGAATTGAATCACTAGCTGAAGAAAACAGACACTGATGGAGCCAAAAGGTGAGGAGGGAGTTTCACCTTGGTGCAGTGAGAACAGTGCAGGTGCAAAGAGAGGCTGTGGCTTTGAGATGGGGCAATACAGGTTCAGTAAAGCATCAAAATAATAGAAGTGGTGGCAAGATTTGGATAGGCTGATTTAGTGGGATAAAGGACAGACAGCAATACAAGAATCTTGGGCTGTCAAAGTGAGCTGAAGGGTTTTGTGAGTTACAGTGTGCATATAGGAAATGACAGGAAATGCAAGGAATTTGCTACAGTAAATTGACATTGATTGTGAAACCCTGTCTGTGCATGTGAAGAAGTTTCATGGCATAAAATAGATTCTGTCTCCATACTGTAAAGTGGAAAATTCCAGATTGTGCAAAATAGATAAACAGAAACAAGGAACTACTATGTAGATCTTGCCCACAGTTCCCTGTTAATAATTAGTTCTTTGTTAAATAACATTTTTTAAGACTTAGTTATTGCAGTTTTCAGGATTGACTCTGCTTCAGTGCTATAAATGGGATAATGTTAGCATAATCGCAGGAAGTAAGTATTGGGATCCATGACTACACTGTTGTCTTGAATACACTTTTAAATGAATACATTTATTGGTGGGCTACCAGACTTCTGCCTCACTGCACTGATACGTTTGCTTATATTGTTGTTAAGTTTAAAAATCCCACACAGATATTGTGAAATAATTGTAAAATTAGGGGACAATTTTTTGCCCCATCTTGAGAGCTGCAAGGATCTGCAAGGCCTGCAAGTCTATTTTTTTTTCTATCTTTACAAAAAGTAAGACCAAATCAATACATTCAGAGGAACACATATTGACATCTTTTTAGCCATTTTATGGTGGAATGTCATTGAGCATTGCTGAGTTTGTAAATGAAGACTTAATGAGATCCATCTATTTTTAAAGTACTTGTCTATGTGTGTTTATCTATATAAAATGTATGTTCTGATTTTCAGGATGCCTGATGGTGAGCGGAAATTTGGCAGCATGAGCTCTGTGATGAATGTTTCTAAGCTGAACTAAGCAGAAACCGTCTTGGAAGTGTCCCTGTCCTTGCTGAGTGTAGATGACAGAAATCAAATTACTTGTCTTGAGAATCTTTATTATGTCTAAATAATGTTGTTGTATTCAGAGTAAGTATCCCAAGATTAATCATATGGAGAGTATCTGTATGCTATTTCTGTAAATTAATATTATTTTTTTTTATATGTATATACAGTTTTTGCCAGTTATTTCATACAAACAGAAGCTTTTTCAGTGCTTTTTTGATATGGAGTCTGTAGGGACTTTGTTTTCCTGTGTAAAACTTAATGTTTAAAAAGACAAACACTCTATAAATTCTGTCATGCCATCAGCAGCTGGGTAAAACTTTGGTTAATTAAAAAATTGGGTACTGTTGGAAGTCTATTCAGCTGCAGGCTGATGATAAGCATTGAGGGACTGCTTTGTATGTCTCTTTAAGTTTGTAAAGTTCTTTGATATCCCTTGGAGTAAAAATGATACTTAGATAAAAGATACCAGTTGTACTAACTTACAATTCACATAGCAATATGTAATCTCTCATGAACTTTATCAGTATGACACGACAGCAAAATTCTATCACAAAATTTCCACATTTTCTTGTAAATGAAAAGAGAGTGTTCCTCTGTGACAATATTTGGTTTTATTCTCTCACATTTATGCCCTAGACTAAATTATAGTATTTTGTTTGCAATTTTTTTGTCATATCATGTTAGCCTAATATACCACTAACACCATTTTAATACAGAAATCTTAGTACTCCTACTAACTGGAATGATACAGTAACTTATCACATTAGCCTGCTATGACTTTTTCTTGTGGTATCAGTTACTACTCTATAATTACATTCCTACCTTATTTTCAGTCTGATAGGCACCACAATTGTCTACACTTCTGCATTTGAGACCCTATGTAAGCATCATATTACGAAGTTCTACAAATGAAGAGATGTTGTTGATTTAGTTAGCAAACTGTAGTAGCATGTTTGCACATAACTGTGAGTCCAGTCTGGTACAGTGCAATAGCTATGCCTGAAAAGTGAATTTTTTGTGGTTTTAACTTACAAAAAAAAAAAAAAAAAAGAAAGATATGCTTAGTGTAAAATAAATAAACAAAACAAAACAAAACTGTGCTTGCACCAGCAATACTGGAGTAACTGGAGTGTAAACTGTAGTTTTAGTAGCATTAAAGTCATCACTCTGATTCATGTTGTAGGTATTTTGCCCAGATTTATAAACTAAATATTCATTCTGATATATAGTTTATTTGCAGCCCACCAAAGATGACTGGGAAACTTTATGGTTTCTCATGATTCCAAAGCAACAGATCTACTTCAGAACGAATCACTGATGGGACACATTCCCTAACAAAATACAACAGGAATGATGCCTATTCCTATCATTAACATATATTGATAGTGATATTAAGAAGTGTTTATCCATAATGATTTTACTTTCCTAACCCACTTTCAGTGTCCCTCTTTGTAATAGAAAGCTAAGAACTTGTAGGACATTCAATATCTTTACTCAGACCTCTCTAATTATTGGTGAATCCAGTACTTTTGATTTCTTTGTGTAGCTGTTTTGTGGTTTTATAGATTGAGTGTATCTTTGTCTACATGTGCCCTCAGGCTCTCAGAAAATGAGATTCATCATTTCAGTGAATATACACTAAATATAGCTTGATCAATTATAATACATATTAACAAAGAGATTATAAGAGGTCAGTAGACTAAAGTATAAAGAAATTTTTTTAAACAGTGTAATTTCCTTTGGATAATTGTTCATTTTGAATTGCTAAAGAAGTGTACATGTTCTTTTACTCCTGGAAAAAACCCCTGTTAAACAACAAGAATTCTTGGTATTTAATGGGAATTCTAGTGCAAATCTGAGTAATGTAATTAGTAAATAAACTCAGCAGCACTGGGGGTTAGCATCCTAGACTGGAAGGCTGATGATTTGAGGCCACTCATGCCGTGTTGAGTAGTTGCTCATGTAGGGCATGATGAGTTTCTGGTGAGCTACGACCTTTCATGGAAGTGCAGCAGACTTCAGGGTAACATACTCCAGTGCCTGTCTCTTGGCTCAAAAGATGCTGAGGTTTCTCCAGGCAAAGATAGGGATACCTTTCAGAACTGTCCATATTGTTTTTCTGGTTGATGTGGTGTATCTTGCATGGTATGTTCTACAGCTAGATCAGGTATATGAAGATGCTGAAGGAAATATGACATGTGTGATGCAGCATTTGCTGTGACTCAGCCAGAAATATTCAACTTATGCAGGTGGCAAGTGTTCTGGATTACTAGTGAGTATAACTTTGAACTTCCATGAAGAATGTTGTCTCCTACTTAGAAGACTCTCAGTATAAATACAAATTGTTACAAATTTTATGTGAAAGTGAACCTTTCTTTTTCAGGAGTGGATGAAGTTTTTATGGTTTCTTTTGCTGTTCCAAGTAGCCCTATGAATCTCAGGGGTTTAGAAGATCCTGTGAGGCAGGAATCCAGTGAAGACATTTCCCACATTCGATGCGTGCTGTGGGAGCACTGCATCCCTTGGAGAGCTCTCTTCCCAGTGTGTCTGCCAGGACAGACTTCCTGTCACACCCGTTGCACAGGCTGCAAACTGAACAACCCGGCCTGGCTTTAGCAAGGAATGAATTAGTCTAAAGAGACTAAAAATGAGGCTGGAATGAATTGGCTTCCAGGGTAGAACATTTCTCTTCACATATTGCTGAGAGACTTTAGAAGGCCAGCTGAGTCAGGTAATTTTTAGAATTCAAAACTCAAGCAAGGAATTGTCTGTTGTCCTGCTAACTAGTCTGTGGCAGAGACAGGCACAAAAGTTGAGCCCTCAGACCCCTTGAGAGACTTGTGCCCTGAATAATTCACGGTATCTTTAAACAGTCCAGAATTTTTACACATATGTACTCAACATTGCTTGAGATTAGGTTCCTTGAAGAGGCTTCAGGTTAGGCTAATAGAAGCAGACACAGTCATACTTGAAACGTTTAATCTATACCCAAACCCAGAGACTTTTGGCAGAGTTATTCAATAATTGTTTTTCTAGATTAAAAACTGGGCCACTGCCTTTAGTCAGAGATTGTGCTCTCTTGGAAGACAAGCCAGTTCAGTGTCCTTTTGTGTAGGGTGATCTGCTGGTTGTGACATATGCCCATGTTAGTGTCTGCGAATGCAAAAGTGAAGTAAAATTATCTGAATTTAGAACTTGTCCTCTTTTTGGATAATACAGAATTCTTTTCAGGCTTGTACTGAGAGCAGCCAAGTGCCCAGATGACATGAGACTGTTCCATAAAAGGGGAGAACCAGGGAGCTAAAAAAGGCAGAGACAGTATCAGGGAGAAAAAACACCTGCAGGGAAAATAAGTGCAATATCCCTCACGGAAGACGATATCTTTCTAATTTCTTGAGGGTTGGTCCCACTGTGCCAGACAATCACAAATGAAGAGAAAAGAGAATAAGTAAAATAAATCAGTGCTTGTCATACTGTTTTTTGAAACCATAGTAATTTACTAACATAGTAGTCGAGGGCAAATCATATTAAGGTTTCATAAATATAGCATTAGTTTTTCTGCATTTTGTCATATTTCTGTGTTTCAGAGTTTGAACTGCAAATCAGCTATCATTTTATCTTTCTACCCATTTGGTATTTGGCTTTGTTTCCTCATCCTTGATTCAAGATCAATCCAAAATTTACACGTTTTTACTTCCACTAGCATGAAGAATTAGGGCATGGAAAAAGAGCAGAATCCTCTGCCACTATGTGTATTTGCAAACCTTTGTCAACAGCTTCCATTCTGGTGGCACAAATAAGAAAAGTTCATATTTTTGTTTATCAGCTTTCAACACAGTGAAGTGTGTACAGGACCCTTAATGAAGTAGAAAAATAATAAGTGCAATTCAAAGACTTGAAAGTGTTGTCTGTGGCTTCATGAGTATCACAAAGGCAGGTTCAGCCAGGTTCAATTCAACTAGGAAAACTTGTTTTTGTTTTCACAGACCAAATAAAAGGTCTTAGGTGAAATACCCAGTGTAAATAAAACCTCGTCCAAGTAAAAAAGTAGTACAGTCTGTAAGACAGAAACAGGTGTTTTACTGAGTGATGTTAAAATTAATATCTGTGTATAAGGATGGAGATCTACAGATTCTTATGTCTTAGTAGTGCATGAGGCACTTGGGCTTGTTCCAAGGGAATGTTTTACACTATACTGCCAGGCACCCCAGTTATGCTAGATAGATTTTTAAGTTCTTTAATACTAAATATAAGTGGTTGAACTTTGTGATATGCTGAACTTCCCAGTCCTCCTAATGAAGGCAAAAGAAACAGAAGGTACTGAGTTATGCAAAAAATGTGTAATGTCTACAAGGATTTTCCCCATGCTATTTTATCAGATGATCAAAAATGAAAATGACCCACTACCAAAACCCTACAAAAAATACTGTGCGTTTTGGGGCATTCCCTATCCATTTCAGCTCTTGGTCTCTCAATGTTTCCTTTAGGTGCTGAAGTGACCAACAAATCACTGCCTGAAGGAGACCACAGGCTTGAAGTTACAAAAACCTGCTGATCCTCAATCCTTACCATATATGTTAGCTCTTTCTCAGCTCTGTTCTTGATGTTTTCCTTCAAGTAAAATATGGCAAATATTTTGTAAAACAGGTCTCTCATTTGAGCCCACTAGCAGATCTTCAGGTCTGTAGCACAGAGAAGATCCGTCTTCCTCCTTTAGTGCAAAATGTCAGTTGGGAAGCGATCCCCAGCTACAAGCTAAATTGTATTGTGGAAGCAACTTAGCTTAGCCAACAACTGCCTAAGCATCGCAGCTCGTGTCTTTTCTGTAATTATTGCATTTAATACATCTAGTTACTTGCACAAAAGATCTTCCAGATACAGCAATTTCCACGAAGGGCTGTTTGGAAATGTAGAGGCTCATCATTTAGCTCTGATATTGTTGGGTTGTCAGAATTGATCATAGCTCTTGACAGAACACCTCTAGCTTTTTTTATGGAGTGCATCAGAGTGACATTTCACATTGTTTAAGTAGGAGTGATCTGTTAGTTTATATTTTATCTAAAACTGTGGAGCAGATGACCTCCCTCAGGGTCTAAATACATGAATCCTGTGTGCATGTTATAATTAATAGTAGAGCTGGGAGACAAATTCGTAACAAAGGGCCGAAGAGCTGGGCAGAGCAACTTGTCAAAGAGAAGGAAATTCCACTACAGATTAGCTTATTTTTAGGGATGTCAAGCTCTACATACAAACATGATATATTGCTTCCTTGTAATGTCTGTTTAGGCCCAGATGCTCGAGGCACTGTCAAGGAGTGCTGTAAATTTTGTCTGAGTCAGGGCAATTCTGATTGATCTCTGAGTGTAAAATCGATAAGAAGACACTGTCATTTTCTTAAAGGATGAGCTAGAAAAGGAAAATAAATTAAGACTCCACTGAATGTCTGTCTCCAGTGCTCATTAATTCAGTGTGGTCTGTACTTTGTTAATGTTATGTCCACAGCTTTAATCTTCCAGGTGCTCTTTCTGCAGATAGTCGACAGCAGCCCTTTATTACATTATGTATATTTCATCCACATGTGGTGGAAATAAAGTATCTGCCCTCTTCTTTCCATTACATCCTGATTAATCCGTTTTATTATTTTTCAGAAATACATCACTTGGGTACTGATTAACTTAAAAATGGAAAGCCATTGTCTTTCTTGCATGTCCTTCATCAGAACTAACACAGTGGCTGCTCATTTGTCTTGAGTCATTACAGTGACTACCAAGCATTTACCCTTATGTAATATACTTCAGGAAGATTAATTTACTTCTGCTCTTTTTCTGTTTCTTTTTTGTCTACTAAGACTTTTTTGACATGTTTTTAAGTCCCTCCCAGCTCCTACTCTCCTGCCTCCTCTTAAACATTTTTATAGCACGCACGGGAGCTGGATGCTAAAACTGACCATTATGATCTTCAAATGAAGTCACCCAGTGCTGCTGCAGCTATAACTCCACTCTGGGATGACTTTCTTCTCTCTGCAAGTGTGAATATGAACACAGTAGCTTGTTTCTTAAAAATAACAATAGTCACTGTAGCCCCACAACTTTCTCATGCACAAGCAGTCACATTGAAGTAAAAAGGTCTGCTAAGGAGAATATAGGCTACTCAGATGAATAAATGTAAAAAATATTATAGGATAAAATGCTGTTATGCTGAAATATAGGATTATTTTCATAGCCAAGCTGTCATTTTCCCTTCTCTGTGTGTAGGAATAACTTTTAAATGTAACTAAATGTTCATTTTATGCTTCTGTTTCTGCTTCACAATGTTAAGATCAGGACGCAAATGACCTTACTGTCGTTGCACATTCAAATGCAATGGCTATTAAGGATGGAGTATAACATGTAAATAATTTTTAGCAAGAAAAAAAAAGTTTTCTATTTCTTTCTTTCTCCTTGCAGCCATTCCTAATAGCTAAATATGCTAGTTACTTATAAGTTCATTATGTACCTCTAGGGTGCCGTGATTGGGAAAACAGACAGCAGCAGTTAAAAAAGAAGACCTCTTGCCTTCAACAAGCATTTCATTCATATTCATGAAGTATCTTATTCCTGTTCCTTAACAAAGCACGAGACATGCCAATTAATTAGTTTTCATGGAGAGGTCATTGGTGAGACTAGATCTTGGCCTGTCTGTTTCCTAGTTGAACAGGCTTCACCTAAGCTAAAGGAGTGGATTCAATGATCTCATCAAGTAATCTGTAACCTTTTATCTGAAAATTATCCATCAGGAGTTTTTAATGTATTCACTGAATTTTCAATTTTTAGAGAAACTCATACAAGCATTTTAAAGCTGCAGTTACTATATCTAGAACTGAGTATGTTCAGCTTAACTCTAAAATATTTTGTGCTTCATCTGTGTTTATCTTTGAAAAATGTTCTAAGTCAACCAATAGGTCTTTTTTCCGGTTATATGTCAAAAATTTATTCTTTGGGAATAGCTCACTACAGATGGTAGTTCTCCAGAAGAGGTTGAGCTTTGAACCAAACCTAGTGTTCTTACCAAAAGACTACCCTCCAGTAACTTCTGAAGTATGAATGTTGCTTTTATTATATACACTGTCAAAACATCTTTTATAGTATTTAAGTTCAATTGTGGATTGTATCGCCTTTCTGTATAGGGAGGATAGAACCAGCTGACTGATTTGCACTTGATTTGTGTGGCCCTATCTCCAAGTTCCTGGAAAGTCTTTACTTCATGAGGTTAGTGGCAACACTGGCATTAATTTTCTCAAGATAAGTGAGCAAAGGTGAGGTCATGGCCAAAAATCCTTCAGGGCAGACACAGGATATAGAATCATCCAAGCCACACATTAAGATAGTCTAGGTTTTTAAACACAAAAAACTACAAACTTCCCTCAGACAATAGCATTCCACTTTAGGAAGAAAATTATGACAAAGTAAATGCAGAAGGTAGCCCCAGATACAGAATTGCCTCTGGGTTAAATAAACACCGTTCTGATTATTGTCTGAATTACAAATCTATAAACCCCTCTGACAGCCAGCTATTTCCAAAGGCAATAAGCATTTGTGATAGGAAAGGATTTCATAGTGGTTAGGCTGCCTAGCCACATATCTAGATCAGCTGAATTTGGGAGTCAAGTCAGAAAATCTCCATCAAAATAGAATTGCTCCAACTGAGCGTTATTGAAGAAGTATGTTTTTCAAACACATTTTGAATGTGACTGAAATACTGCAGTAAGTTTATAAACTGTATCATAGTAGACATTTTTATACTGTCCTTGAAAAATGCACCTGTAGTTGAGTGGATGGAATGGATTTAATAGTAATATATAATATAAATACTAATAATAAATATATAAAGCTATGTATATAACGCACTTACCAAATGACAGTACATATATATCCCAGAATGCATTATATTTATACCAGGCCCTCTGCCTGTTATCCAGAGCTTCTGCTCTGTGTGTACTTTAAACAGTCAAGATAGTCAAACCTGTGCAAGTTCATTCACCCTTGTTCAGAGAGTAACATTTGACACCCCTTGCAAGTCTCAAAGTTATAAAAATTGTGTCTGTATGTAATTGAAGGATTAAGCATGGTTTTTTGTGAACTTATTTTAGTAGAGAGGAGCGGTTCTGACTTCAGATTTACATGTTTAGTGCTTAGAGGGAAGAAATATCTAGTTTTTTGCACAGGAAAAAAAGCCAACAAATAACCACACTTTTATTATAAGAAGAAACAAAAATAACCTTATTTAAATTAAACTAGAGCTAAAGTGATGTCTGCTGCCTTTATTATTTGCTTAGTATTCTCACTGATTTAAATAAGTGAACTTACTAATTCCTGTCGTGTTCTTCCATCACGTGGCAAAGCTAAAAAAGCAATAGCTGTGATCCAAAAGTTGATACTGAAATTCTTAGTGTAGCCAGCAGAGTGATAGAAATGTAGGACTGGGCCAAGAGACTTAGACTAGTTTTCTTCTGGAAGTAGTAAGGGATTTACTAAAAACTGGCAAAAATGGTGGCTAGCTGCTTTTCAACCACAATTCTTGACATGGTTAACTATCTCTCTTGACATGGTTAACTATCTCTTTAAATAGGATTACATCTCTACTAAGGATTTGTTTATGAGTCTCTTAAAGTTTTGTTCACTCAGAGTTACACGGACTCCATGGAAACAAAAAAAATCCAAGTTAAATCAAGCTGATTTAAGCACTAGCAAAAAGCTGTTAGTTGCACAGAGCATATTGATGTGGATCTGTTAATAAAGGGGTAATAACTTAAGAGACCTAATGTGCTCTACTATCTGTGATTACTTAAAGGTTTTTTAATCAGTGCAATCATGTCATGGTGTTCTAAACAAAGTTATTTGGATAGGAAACACTTCTGATTTTGAAAATGGAATATTGCTGTACGACTTTACAATGAACATTAGTTATATACAATGAATAATTAATGATAGAATGTCACACGTTTCTTTCTTCATGAGATTTTGTTTAACCATATTTTGGTTTCTGTCAGATTAGTTTGGGATAGATAGCTGAAAAGGAAGATGGCATGCAAATTACTGTGGGATGGGGGCATAGAGGGATAAAGAAGAGCTGTGGATATCCAAATGGATATCCAAGTGATTTTAAAGTGGTACATCGACCCCAGTGGCAAAAGCTAACTGGGAAATAGGAAAATTAATAATTTACATACAAATCATTAGTTGAGTTAAGGTAAGGTTGAACTTTGGCATGGTTAATTCAGCTAGCTCTGTCAAATTGATGTGAGGTTTATCATTACAATGAGAAATATGCTTAGAAAGGGTTCTATGCAGATTTCAAGATTAATTAACAAGAATTACCTGCCTTTTAGCTGTCTTGGACCATCCAATATTTTTCAATTGAATTTTGCATTTTGG
Organism: Lathamus discolor; assembly: GCF_037157495.1. Classification (NCBI taxonomy): domain Eukaryota; kingdom Metazoa; phylum Chordata; class Aves; order Psittaciformes; family Psittacidae; genus Lathamus; species Lathamus discolor. Next base: position 31,561,815 of record NC_088885.1, read on the forward strand.
CTATTAAACATTTTAGAATAAATTTTCAAAGCTGTGAAATTTATCCACAGCTTTTCTGTAAACTCTGTTGGAAATAGATAGCTGGTATTCCAATCACAACATTTAATAACAACACATAGCTGCAAGAACTCACCACTTTTTCTGAACAAAAATTCATTCCTTCTTACAACGAACTCCTGCTTCTTACATATGAATGTCTGCAAATATATAAAAGGTTGGGTGCTATTGAAACCAACAGGTTAGTTTCCTTTGACTTCAGTGGGGGCAGGATTGATCTGAGAATGTAACGAGATTGATGTAATTTATGATTGTGCATACTGAGAAACAATAATGAGAAAATGTTTTACAGTATGTGTACTGCATTCACTTCCTATCCCAAGAAACCTCAGAACTGCTGTACAGTTATATAGCCATGGTATGGCTGGAATCTACATCCTTTTGGATATGCATAGCAGCAGTAAATCTAAACACATGATTTTACTGTGTCATGAATCTCCTTTTCTACTAGAATATTTGAAACGGCAGCAGATGATTTAATTTTGTGAATTCTAAAGCAATGCTTGTTACAAAGTAGGATGTCTTCAATAGTGACTGCTATTGTGAGGATCTTAATGTAGTGGCTTTATGAAATAATCATAATATCTTTCCCCCCTTTCCAGTGTTTTCTTAAACAATTTGCCTTAATCTAGGGAGCAGCTGAGTTCCTGTGCTGAAGCAGAGTTCACTTGTCATTTATCATCCAAATTAAGGTACCAAAAGAGAAAAAATATTTCTCTGTAAATCACTGGTATTAACAATCTTAGATATTTGAGTCAATTGCCTCTTCATAAGCTATCCTTTTGAGATACATTTTTGATACAGAATCTGAAAGCACAGATGTTGCTTCAGGTAGTTTTGCTGTCAGTCCTTAATAAAAATAGAAAGTTGTTAAAAAAAAACCCAACAATGAAAGAAAAAAAACAACTTGGTAGGGAATAAACTCCTCTGTCAAGCACAAGTGTTAAAGGGTATATTACTGTGTTATGGAGGAAAGGGGGCAGATTATTTTTACTCTTGCTCTTTCTTTTCTGCCTAGCCTCTTTTCCATGTATTATCAGTTGCTGTCAGAATGCTTGTCTGTAATTTGGTTTCCATGATTGGGAAGACAAGTGTTTCTTTCTGTATTCTATAAAATACATGACAAATAGACAGCAGATGCACCACTCTCCTTCAAATGAATCTTCACAATCACTTTTCTGACACTCTTTTTTCTGTCTCTCTTGCCTTCACTTAGGCACTCAACATTACTTTGCCTAAAACTCGTCAGGAGACCCTCATTAGCCAACCAAGCCCAGAGAGGGTAGTGACATAACTTGATAATTTAAATGATTACAAGCACAAAATCCCATTTATGAAAAATCAAAATAAGGATAAAAATGAACATATTACTGAGCCATTTTCTTGTGGTGCCCTCATTCTGTTAACTCTGTAATTTCAGTCTTGATGTTGCTGTTGTCTTTACTCATTCTTTTACTTACTTATGTTAGGGTACCCATCTTATTTGTAAAACCCCATGTATGTCCATTGTACAACCTGTAAGAGTAATTAACAGCTTCCAAAACACACCGTTCACCTTTCTGGAACATCAATTCAGTAGTTAATGAAATACATCTTCCTCCTAAGAGAGATTAACTCTTTGACTAAGTACTTTGAGGAAATGGAAGCAAGGGAATAAGAGCTGCAGGAAGTTGTCCTGGGTTCAGATGTAACAGTTACTTTTCTACTTCCTAGTAGCTGGTGCAGTGCTGTGTTTTGGCTTTAGTCTGAGAACAATGTTGATAACACACTGATGTTTCCAATTGTTGCTCAGTAGTGCTTACTATAATCAAGGACTTCTCAGTCTCTCATGCTCTGCCAGTGAGGAGGGGTACAAGAAGCCGGGAGGAAGCAGAAAGAGGACACGTGACCCAAACTAGACAAAGGGGTATTCCATACCACAGCATGTCATGCCCAGTATATAAACCGGGTAGAGTCACCCGAAGGTCCCGATCGCTGCTTGGGTTAGGCTGGATATCGGTCAGTGGGTGTTGAGGAATTGTATTGTGCATCACTTGTGTTTATTGGTTTTTTCTTTTCCCTTTTTACTTTTATATTCTCCTCTCTTGTTATTTGTCTTCTCATTACTATTATTTATTCTCCTCCCCATCCCCCTTGGAGAGGGGGAAGAAGAGGGGGTGTGTGAATGAATGGCTGCCTGGTGTTTAGTTACTGGCTGAGCTCAAACCACGAGACAAGTGCACAAGCAGTTTTGCTTTCCCATCCAATGGGTTGCTCAGACTATTGGAATTGAGGTCCATTTTCACAGCAGCAGAGTACTTCTGTCTGGACTTCTGGTCTCCTTGGGGCAGTCGGAGCTCCTGCTCCTATATATAGCTATCTGTGATATACAGCATATTCGAAGGGTCAATGCGCCTTCAATGCACTAAAGATGATTTGTTGGAGGCAGGACAGAAACATAGCCAAGCCCTGCCTCTGTCCTCTCTGCTCTTTGCATTCTGCTCCTCCTTGATGGCAGCACCTGTTTTCTAAGACAGGCCACGTGTGATAGTGACTGGAAATTAGCTCTTATCATTCCTTCTGCTCATGCTCAAACCCAGAATTCTCTGCCTTTGTAAGGCAAGGCAATCCTACACTCCACCATCTTTATCACTTCAAGCTGCCTGTACAAGACAGCTCATATACATATATACAACACTTATAATGTGTAACACACCACAGAACCAGTGGTGTGAGTATCAGGTCTGATTTCACCACTGCCATAGTGCTGGTCCACTTGTACTCCAGAAAGAAGATCTCTGTGGAACTAGGACCATGCCATTTCTCTTCTGACTGTCCAAGATGTCCAGGCTTTTCAGGCATAGGGAAAGATTTCAGGTAGATGAATGTCCTTAAAAATGTAAAAGGCAAGAAAAATTATAATAAACACTACATATAGTAAGCTTAAGCAAAGTATCATTTGGAAAAAAGCATATTCTACAGTGTATAAATAAAATTAAACAGGATAAAAGTAGCATACCTGAAATATGACCAGTGACCCTTATCTCTAGTAGGATTTCCACTGCCTGTCCAGCTCTTTCCACTGCTTGTCCACTTCACAAAAGTGGTCAGTGCAAAGTACATTTGCCCTCTGGCAAATCCACTAGCAAATGTATTGCTAATCCTTCCCCAGTTCACATCCAGTTTCTCTTTCTTTAACAATTTGTTTTTCACTTTTATGGCTAAAAAAATATCTCCTCTATCTGGAATAAAAATTCCTGTCATTGTACCGGCTTATTAAGACTGTATGTAACATGATATGCTATGTTATTAAGGTGCTTAATAGAGAATAATAACATTATGTTATTATGATCCTTAATAAGGTGCTTCAAGAGAGCAGACTTTGGCCTCTTCAAGAACCTGCTTAATAAGGTTCCATGGGATATAGCCCTAGAGGCGAGGGGGGCCCAAGACTGTTGGTTGATATTTAAGGATCACCTGCTACAAGCTCAGGAATGTTTCATCCCAACTAGAAGGAAGTGCAGCACGAGTGCCAGGAGACCTCCATGGATGGATAAGGAGCTGCTGAGGAAACCTGAATGGAAAAAAAAAAAGGCTTATAAAAGGTGGAAGCAAGGAGAGGCTCTCTGGGAAGAATATGGGGATAATGTCTGGGAAGCTAAGGGCCAGTTAGAATTAAACTTGGCTAGGGATGTGAAAGATAACAGGAAGGGATTTCTATAGGTACATTGTAAATAAAAGACAGACTAGGGACAGCATGGGCCCTCAGGAGAGCTGGCTACCCTGGATCTGGTGAAGGCTGAGGTTCTCAATGACTTCTTTGCTCAGTCTTCACTGGCTCTGACCACACCACCCAAGTCTTAGAAGGCAGAAGAAGGGACAGTGAGAATTAAGACCTTATGCCCACTGTAGGAGGATCTGATTCGAGACCATCTTCAGAATCTGAACATGCACAAGTCCGTGGGACCTGAAGAAATCCATCCACGGGTTCTGAAGGAGCTGGCGAATGAAGTTGCTAAACAACTGCCCATGTAGGGGAAAATGGATGACCTAGGGAACTACAGAGCAGACAGTCTCAACTCTATGCCCAGCAAAATGTTGGAGCAGATTCTCCTGGAAAGCATGCTAAGGCACATGAAAAACAACAAGGTGCTTGGTGACAGCCAGCATGGCTTCACTAAAGGGAAATCCTGCCTGACTGATTTGGTGGCCTTCTATAATGGGTCTAGTGAACTGATGAACAAGGGTAGAGCAGTTGATGTCATCTACCTGGACTTGTGCAAAGCGTTTGACACTGTTCCACATGACATCCTTGTGTTTATATTGGAGAGACATCAATTTGATAGGTGGACCACTCGGTGGATAAAGAACTGGCTGGATGGCCGCACACAGAGTTATGGTCAATGTCCAGCTGGAGACCAGCAACAAATGGTGTCCCTCAGGGATCGGTGTTGAGACCAGTCTTGTTCAACATCTTTGTCAGTAACATGGACAGTGGGATTGAGTGCGCCCTCAGCGAGTTTGCCGATGACACCAAGCTGTGTGTTTCGGTTGATATGCTGGAGAGAAGGAATGCCACCCAGAGGGACCTTGACACACTTGTGAGGTGGGCTGATGCCAACCTTATGAAGTTTAACCATGCCACGTGCAAGGTCCTACACCTGTGTCGGAGCAATCCCAGGCATACCTACAGGTTGGGCAAAGAAGAAATTCAGAGCGGCCCTGCGGAGAAGGACTTGGGGGTGGTGGTCGATGAGAAAATGAACATGAGCCGGCTTCAGTGTGCGCTCATAGCCCTCAAAGCCAACCACATCCTGGTCTGCATCAAAAGGAGCATGACCAGCAGGTCGAAGGAGGTGATCCTGCCCCTCTACTCTGCCCTCGTGAGACCTCACCTGGAGTATTGTGTGCAGTTCTGGTGTCCTCAGCATAAAAAGGACATGGAGCTGTTGGAGCAAGTCCAGAGGAGGGCCACAAGGATGATCAGTGGACTGAAGCACCTCCTGTGTGAAGACAAGCTGAGGAAGTTGGGTCTGTTCAGCCTGGAGAAGAGAAGGTTGCACGGAGTCCTCATAGCAGCCTTCCAGTACCTGAAGGGGAGCTATAAGGATGCTGGGGAGGGACTCTTCATTAGGGACTGTAGTGATAGGACAAGGGGTAACGAGTTCAAACTTAAACAGGGGAAGTTTAGATTGGATATAGGGAAGAAGCTCTTTCCTGTTAGGGTGGTGAGGCACTGGAATGAGTTTCCCAAGGAAGTTGTGAATGTTCCATCCCTGGCAGTGCTCAAGGCCAGGTTGCACAGAGCCTTCAGTGGCATGGTTTAGTGTGAGTTGTCCCTGCCCACGGCTGGGAGTTTGAAACTAGATGATCTTAAGGTCCTTTCCAACCCTAACTATTATATGATTCTATGATTAATTGTCAGTTGATTTTAAAGAGTGCAGATAAGTATTTGTGGGAAAAGGAACATGACTTTTGTACTTTCTAAAGCCTCTGTAGGACACCTCCACACTTTGGAGAAGTGAAGTCTTCCATCACAACTGAGGCATTGGAGTGACTTCACAGCAACTGCAATTTTACATTGGTGTTATTAGCAATTACGGTTCTGTGGTTACTTATTTTGTCAACCTGGCTTCCACAGTCTTATTCTATGTCTGTGACATAAGCATACCACAAGCTCACAAGGAGCAATATAAAACCTTGATCTGTAGTACTTTTATGTGAACAGAATCTTTTAATCAGGTCAAGATATGTTATACTTCTTGCATGTAGCTAAAGCATCCCATCATCTTTGCCTTCTGTAGAGTTGGTTGATGAATAATAGAGCACTGTGAAGAAGTGTGATAATGGAGGCGATTAAGTTTAATCTACTCCTTTTGATTTAAAAAGCTTTTTGTAGGAAAGGGAGGCCCAGAACCCACCTAATTCGTGCATTTTGTTGGATTTTACCATTAGGAAATAATATGAGTCTAAACAGAATAAAGCTTTTCTTTATCATGACATAGCCTTTTCCTCAGACCCTTGGAGACTTTTAAGCTGGTGTTTCAGGTTTGTATTTCTAGCTTTGAAAGATGCCAGACATCACCTCAGGTATCTTTTAGCCTCCTGTTCAGTTCCATTCATAGCAAGAAAGGAAGTTATTCATATCCCAAATGTGATCCCATTTAGCTTTTGCATGAGATAATAATGAACTTTGCTGTCTTTATCATTACTTTAAACTGTGTTTTTCCCAGGGTGTCTTCTCTAAAGTGCCTGCTTATTTATACTGCTCAGTGAAACTGATGCTTTCAATAAATTTATCTCAGGACTAGCTACTGGGCACCATTCCATTACTGTGATGACACTCGTGATTGTATTGCTGAGAAGTATGACTATATAGAAACTTATTGGAACAATGTATATGATGAAAACCCTTCATTCTCCTAGAGGATCTTCACCTGAAGGTGCCTGAAGTTGGCTCACTAGTTGAAAACATCTCTTATAAATTCATAGTTTGATTTGTACAATGAGCACATCCTTGTTAATTCATTCAGTTTTTTTCTGGCAGAGTAGAACTCTTGCTCTTGAGAAAAATAAGCAGAAAATGCCTCAAGCACTTAGAGCAGCCCTGGAAAAGAATCTTACCTTGGTGGTTCAAATGCAGTGTGATGAAAATGTAGGCACCTATATTCAAATGACCTCCAGAAAACCTGCTTGGACAGTCAACAGAATTCTGTAGAAGCGGATACACATGTCCTCAATTATTTTGGTGCATATCTTTTCTGTAAGCCTGTTAGTAAACTGATTTTTGCGCTCCTTTTCCCAGCCCAGCAGAAGTGCCTGTTCCCTTTTGTTTTGCCCTTCCCATTCCTCTATTTCCTTACCACTGACTTTTGCATCCTTGTCTCCACAAAGAGTACAGAAAGCAGTTTGACTATAAATAGGCTCTTTAGGCAGTTTTGTTGCTGCAGGAAATGAATTTAAGCTGTTTGGGATCTAGGACTTGCTCTAACCACTATAAAGCATTGCCTTTGCCTGTTCCAACCAGGTTGTCTTTTCCCATAGAGATAACCTGGATGTCAGGAGAACAGGATACTTTCTGTCTTCTTTCAATGCCATGCAACATTGCTGCCCAACACAGTGCAGTCTGGTTCCCATATCTGTAGGAAAAGTGGAGTTTTTATTAGGTGCCTGAGCCTGTGGAAGTCTATGGCATCTCCGAGGTGCCCAGCCCAAGAAACTGAAGCTCTTGTGTTTTCTGCTCCTGGCATGGGGCATTTTGAAGTGAAACATAGCTGAGAATCACCACATACAAGTCCATAGGTGAACCTGGCTCTAAGAACTGGATGAAAGGCATCCTTTCTTTAACAGCTGAATTTTTCCTTTGCCATTTGAATATAAGGACGGGTAATAGCAACGTAGACCTTAATGAGGTTTGATATTTCCAAATGTCATCTCTTCTGGTTACATGCATGCTTGTTGATTGTTCTAACATCTTAATTAAAAGTGTAACTCTAATAATGAACTTATTTTTAGACTGCTTCTCTGAGTGATGCATTGTATCAAAGGACAAGCAATTCAGAAAGCAGTTAGCTGTGGATCAACAGTGACACAGAGCACTTGTGTAGTCGCTGGGGGTCAGTCAGTACATTTCTTTCACACTGGTGCTAGTCAATCACTTTTGTTTTCCAGATTAATTATGTGGCCTTTCATTAAAAACAAGGCAATCTGGTTTCTTGCATTTCCATTTCACTTGTGGAAATAAACTTTGCCTGGGTGGATTTTACATCAGGGCCTTGTATACGTTGGGCTTTATTTTTTTTTGCAAGGAAGTGGAGAGAGCTCAAATACTCTGATAACCTAAGGTGGGTGGGGGGTGTCCATAATTTCTGTATGTCTATAAAGGAAGTTGGATAATAAAACTCCTGTTGCAGAGGTGAATATTTTGCCATGCTAATGTCATTATCTCCTTTCTGTTCATGTTCTACGGTTTTCTCTAAAAGCTGAAGCAGTGACTTTACTCAACACCTGCGTCCTTAGCAGCCAGTGCGGTATAATTACCTTTCCTGAATATTCTATAGAATTGTCAAACAGCAATTTTCTTTTACAAGACAAGCTTTTGAATAATGCCGTTTACATACAGAGCTTAACATCTCTTACGTTGAAAATCTAATTATAAGTATCCAAAATTTACAGCATGTTTGCTGTTTTATAATTCAGTCTACATGAAATTGCTAAAACACAGCGCCTTTACCATTTATTCTGGAGCTGAATTAGCACATTCTTTATTGGACACTCTTTCAGTGTTAAATATAATTAATTCTGTAACAATATTTTTTGAGTTTTCTTATTGTGTTTATCTTACATTTCCAAGCATAGGTATGGAGCAGTTGTAGTCCAAGAAGAGAGACTATTGATAGAGGTCCCTAATGTTCTTTTACTGGGGTTTTCTTCATTCACCGAAAATTTATTTTCTGTTGGAAGAATAGTCTAGGAAAAAACAGTCTGGTATATTTTTTTTAGTTTTGTGTATTATTCACTGGATATTTACTGCTGATGTCGATTGATTAGATCAGACTGTAGGTAATTAGCCAGGAAATCTTAGAGAAAATCATGCCTTGAACTGTGCAGCGTACCATCAGCCTAGTCAGGCTACTTCTGCTGTTTTAGTTATAGAAACACGATAGATAGCTATCTCAACTATCTCAAGTAGCACAACCTCAGTATTCTGTTAGGAAGGTGACATTAGAATAGGAAATTAACATAACATTGCATTATTTTTTACTGGTGCAAGCTATAAGCTAATGTTATGAAATGTTGTGAGTGTATGTAAAAAACTACGTCTTACAAAAATTAAAGAGTATTGCTATAATCTTCCAATTGTCACTCTGGGAATTCTTGTGTTGCCACACATTATTTTCAGTGCATGGTAAGCTACATTTTCCTTCTCAGTTGCTCTTCAGGAATTCAGTTCTTGTTGCCAGTTTCTGTCCAAGGTTTCTCTAAATCTTTTGTGTCCTTTTTCTAAACATGTTCTATTCTTAAAAACGAATCCTTCAGCTATTTACTCTGCAGCTTTCAGTGAAACCTTCTTCAGCTTTTCCTTTCAAATACCATATTCTATGAATGCATATAATGTTCAAGTTGAAAAATATTTTTAAAGGCTATTCAACATCTCTCTGATATTAATTATAATATGAGACAATTGCTCAGTTTATGATTCTATTTTCTGCAGTTAAGTGTAAAAATGAATCTTTTATATTTTAGTCAGATTGTTAAATTTGGTTTTTTTCTTGTTTTGTTTGAAGATCTTAAATATGTCAATGTTATCACAAATTCTTAAGGCTCTTGAATGCATCACCTTCATGCTGTATTGTATCATGTCCAGTTTAACTCTTCACTGGGAGTGAAGAGTTTTCATTCCTCTTCCAGGAATGAAAAAATTCTCTGTGGTGAAGAACACAAATATGTATAAAATAATGTACTTCAGTTAAAATGTGTTATTCAGGTTCACTACTGGGAATAAGTGACATCATGTAAATGCAATTCTTTATGATGGCTTTCTAAAAAGAATTCTTTGAAGTGATACATTTTGAGTAAAATGTGCATATGTGCTGGCAGTAAAAACTATATATTTGAACTTTACTTCTTAAGAGAATAGTAGTTTTTAAAACAAATACATAACAAAGAAGCAACACTGTTTTCTGCAACAACAGCTTAAATTTTTATGTGGTTTAGCTCAGAAGATCTTTCATGGATTAAAGAGTAAGAACAAGTTTTCTCCATTACAAAATTCTCATTTAATCCTTATCCACACTTAGTTTATCAAATTAAATTGGACAAGATTGATGCACGGGCTTTTTAAGCTGGACATCATGTGTAAAATCTCTAGACAACAGATTTTAAAGGGTGCCCACCATGACTTGTCACATCATCTTTCCTCAGCCTCAGCTGCCCTTGCATAGTCTTATGCAGGGTCAGGATTCTTCTTGGTGTTACACTATGGACCACTGCAGAGAAACAGAGCTGTGACACAGTCTCCAGCAGAGTTACTTATTACATCCTCAGCCCCCTTCACCTGCCTCAGCCATTCAAAATAACATCACACCATAAAATATTCATGAACAGCCCAGTGCTCCAGCCAGGGCCTCGCTTCTGCAGGTGGCTGTTACATCAGTAATTGCCTGATACTTCCCTCCACAGCGTAAAATTGTTTTCATTATGTCATGCACACAGAGCCAAGCAAATCCCTCTTGAGTGGTTTCCCAAGGGCTAGAGGGAGGTGGTACTTAACTTAAACAGGCGCTTTTGGCTTAGATTAAAATAAAAAGAGAGAAAGAAAAAGCCAGTGAAAGCTCATCATTAACTCTACTGCTAACTGCAACAAAAAGCAGAAGCTCATGCGAAACTCTCATAAAGACTATCCTAAATGTCTCAGTTACTAGGAAGAGCTTTAGTGGCTTTAGCTGTTCTTACGATACTTTAAGCTGTTTCAGGCAGAGAAGAGAATAACTTTCCACCTGACTGAAGTTCCCATGGTTTGCAGTGCAAGGCGATAAGCAGGTTTCAGCAATAAACTCCTTCATTGTGAAACAATAATGCACAGTCAGGTCCCCCCATTTTGATTCAAGGGTGTCTTTTTCTTTCCCCCCTGTGGTGGACTAATCACAGCTCCACTTTGTTTAATTGCAGCAAAGAGAGAAATGTGTTTAAGAAGTCATTCTGGCCCTCTTTATATGAATGCTCAAGTTCTTCAAAGACAACAAACAGGATGCATAATAAATAAGATTTATTTTTCAGATCAAAATAGGCAGAGTTAAAGATTTTATTGACTGATGTGAGAGAGAGAAATGCTTCTGAAAAGGGGAAGGAAAAAAAAGAAGCAACAAGTTGGATTAAAGTCTTGGGTTTTATGCAGCACAAACTGGTTTTGCATGGTGGGAGGATCGGTACAGGAATAAAATCTTTCCAGAATTTGTGGTGGGTAGACTCCTGGGAATTTTGCTTCTGATAAAAATGCCTGTAAAACTATGTCAACCCCTTGATAATTGACACAGATGCATCCACTATAGTTTTCAAACTAAGACCTAGAAAACCTTGGGCTCGATGCATTGTAAATTATGGCTCGGGGTCATGAACTCCGGAGTGGTTGGGGGGGGGGTGGGGTGGGGGGGGGTGGGGGGAGGGATAGACAGAAAAGCATTTATCAGTCAAAAGTTTTCTTTCTGAGTTTGACATGATTAAGCTACAGCCCAAATGATTGTGAAAGAAAACCTTTTATTCCATTGTGTTAAAACTATGTTGTTCTTTTTTTGTTGTTGTTGCTCTTCGTTTCTAAGTTTGATGTTATGAACATACCTATAGGCATACCTACAGGCATACCTACAGGCATACGTACACCAGCAGAAAGTAAACTCACGACAAATTCCTTCAGTCCTCTTCTTTTTGGGAAAAAAAAAAAATTAAAAAATCTCAATTTATTGAGTATGCTTTGTGCAACATACAATGAGGTAATTTTTAATTTTCTTCAAATTACTTACTACAGCTTCATATTGGAAGGAGCACAGACTACATAATGTGATATACTCTAATTAATACTGATATCATCTGTATTCTACCTTTCCTGATGTGAGTCCCCGAGGCTATTTTTGAATTCTATCAGAAAAGAAACTGACATACTTTTCCATAGCATCTTATGGCTAAAGTGCTATGGACATGGTTTGATGCCCATTCATTGCTAATACTCACAACTGCTCATGACTGTGAGCTGTGAGGTCTCATAATTTTGAGTAGGAACTTGGTGCATATAAAATGCCCTTCAGGAGCATCTGCTGCAGGCTTTTTTTCCCCTGTGTTAAGTAGGATATGTGAGGTTATCTGGGATACTGAAAAGCTATACTCAGAAAGTATTTAATTTTTTTAATAATGAATGATGGAGCTCTTTTTGCTTGTGGCAGCTATAGGCGTATTCTGAATACAGCAAATGACTGTTTCAAAATGAAAACCACTATGTGTTTGAATGTAGTATTATGCCTAGTTGCTTTTTGAGTGAAAGGCGGCTTTAAAAAGTTAGGTATATCATTGCCAAAAAGGGCTACATAGTATTGTCAGCATTTTGAGAAGGAATAGGTCCTTTTTTCCCCGAAACTCTATTCTGGACAGCTGTTAGTGACTTACCAAACTTTTCATATGGATATGTATGTTAATGACAGGCAATGAACTGGAGATGAAGAGACCCAAACACAGACCGATCTCTTCAGTGCACATCAAAAGCCTTTACAAAAGGAGCAGTAAAAGAGGCAGTGATGGTGGAGCCTTCACTTTTGTACACTGAATTAGTTCTGCAAGCAATGAAACTGATCTTTTCTCCTTGCCAGAAAAGTCTGGTGATTTTTGTGAGTGCTCATTAGCACAAGAGGCATTTGTGAAGATAATTGACTGATGCTGATACTGCTGGCTGTCACAACAAGTGCCAGCAGTGTATGCGCGTATTAATAGTTGTATTTTTTCCCCCTTTCTTAGATATAATGCTTACTGAAAGATACTAGCTCTCTAAAGATCCACGCGCCCATGTGAAGCAGGGATTTTAAAGAATCCCTGCTCAGGGAATGTGTCTGTCTTGCTCTGCTATCTCTCTGCTTGCAGGGTATGTGTGTGAATCTTTGCCCATGGGCAGATGGGTAAAGAGGCTGGGGAGGTAGAGATGGTGTAGATGTAGACAGATAAGAGTCCTATAGGCTTGTGAGGGGTAAATATTTGAGCCTCACCTTATAGGAAAGTGTTACCCTCACAGAAATGGCTGCAAAACTGAGCAACAATCAACAGGGAAACAACCCATGCAATGTTGGTCTTAACTAGACAAAGAGATCATTTGGGGAAAAGCAGGTTTGTTTGCATGCATACTTTGCCTCATACAGTATAGCAGTCACACAACAGATCCCAACCATATGCATGAGCAGAATGCTTGAAAATGCACATCTTGTGTGTCATCAGATGGATTCCAGAAATATCCAGTTTCAGAATTATTCACAAATGGAGATGCTCTTTTGAACAGAGCAATACATCAGCAAATGCATATGGCTGGGAGCTGTTGTATGACTGCTAACACCTCTCAGCTTCACCGGTAAAGCTTCATGGTATTAAGACATTTTTCTACCAGTGTAAATAGAAATTGAATTTGGCTGGTAACTTCTTGTATGTTACTGAATTAATTATGATCAACAGTGCAAGACTGTATTTTTATTTGATGTTTCTGATGACAATAAAAACTGAGAAAAAAGTAAAGCACATCAATAATTGTGTAACCTGGAAAATTCTGAACTGGTGAAATTAGCCCAGAGAAATGATGCTTTCTGTAAGTCTCCAGACTCTAAAATATTTTTAAAGAAACACTCCAAAATTTATCAAAACTGCCTTGTAAAGTAGTTGAAAAGTATAAAATTAATGGGATTTGGTTTGAAATATTAGGTACTTTAATATTTTAAATCACACCTTGCCCAAAATCAAAAGGTCAAAATCAAAGTAGAATGCGATGGATTTCTTAACATGGAGCATTTTATCCCAATGCACCTTATTTCCTTATAATATATATTTTTTTATTTTTTATTTTTTATTTTTTTTTTTTAGTTTAGAGCTTTTTAACTTTCAGTTCACAACGGGAAACCAGTTTGAAAGCCCAAACTCTCACAGGACAGGGAAGTTGTTTTCTTGTCCACAACTGGAAATAGCTCCCAGGAGTTTATTGATGTTAGGAAAAATGGAATAATAAAAAGATAGTAACTGGAAGTATGTTACTTTCATATAACTCCATTTTAATGCTTAGCACAAGCCAGCATGTCAAAGATATAATTTGTCATAAAATGAAGTCTCCTGTTTGTCATCTTGAATTTCTATTTAATTTGGTTTTTTAAATATATTTAATCTTATTCTTCCACTGGAATACAAAGTCTGGATATTTTGGAATACAGATCTCAGGACTGAAGCAGTTGACCTAAAAGTTTTTTAAAATGAATTTCAACAGTATTTCATGACCTGAAATAAATGTTGCATAATATTGTCACCATTTGAGCAAGTAAGATTATACTACAAAAGACTGTAATTTATATGTTCATTAAAGTCTATCAAGAACCTGATTCTGTGTGTGTGTGCGCTTGTGTGTGTAGTACCCACTGTGATTTGCCATATGGTTTTATTGATATATTAGGGAATACCTTATTATGAGTATTATGGGAATATTGTATTATGAGTAACAAAAGCTATGTAGTTCTTTTTTAAATAACAGCTAATATATCTATTGATCTGTTGTGCAAAACAAATTTGTTTGATACTAACGGTCTGAAGGATATTTAAGGCATCTCTAAGGTCAGTTAGTCTCTAACTATGACTGCAGCTCTAAGAAATGGTAACAAAGCATCTTAAAACTCATTATAAGCACACCCATCCCCCCCTCCTTGAGGGACTTGGGCTACTTATTTCATAGTGCAACAGTAAAATCTGTAATTTTATCTCCAGACCTTCTACAAGTAGGAACTGCCTATTGCCTGGGGAGATTTCTTATTCTGATGTTTAAAAACATCTTACTCCAAACCTGTGTTAGTACAAACTACTGATTCAGTAATACCCAGGACATTATTATTAGTCTCCTGAGGATGTCACCTTAAGAAAAGAATTGCATGCATGGATTTGAAAGATGGATCTCTAAAAGTGACAAATAGCAGAAAGTATGCCAAGATTTTAGGTAAGATTGTTAATGACCAGGATGTCAGTGCAGCAGTTGGAAATCCATAGAAAATTCAGACTATGTCTCTATAGATGGTATGTGGGTATTTCCATTTAATAAGAGATTTAAATACGATTATGTAGTTATATTTTAGAACCCCTTTAGAAGAAATAACATTTGCACCAAGCTAGCACAGAGCGTGTACTTTTGCACACATACGCACACTCTCTGAATTAATAGAAAAGATAAGGGTTGATTTCCCACTAACCAGATGAGGGCAACTACGTATTTTGTATCTATATCTATCTATAGCTATATATATATATAATTGTATCTATAATATTAGCCTACTGCTTGGAAAATATTGCATAGTACATTTCAATGTTGTTTTACTTCAGCAGACAGTACTCAAGGGTGAAAGTTTTCAGAACTGGCCACTGCTCAAAAGATATTTTACCATGAGCAGTATCTTGCTACAATTTTTTACTAAAAACACAGATACCAAGCCAGTGGTCTCCACAAAACAGCATTCTGGTTTTGTACTCACTGTGTTTAAACATGCAAAAAACAATTTTGGACTTCCTGATAGAAAGCATTACAGGGAGAATTTTGGTTTCAATGTATTTTTTTTTAAACAGTCCCTGTATCTTCTTTAGCATCAGGTGACATTTAATGTCATCTTTTTTCTGCCTCATGACTGAAAATCCATTAACATCTTCTTGTTAAAAAAAAAAAAAAAGCACAGAAGCACCATTTCAGTTCTGATTACCCCTGAAAAGCAGAAAATTTGACATGTCAGCATTTCCTGAAACATTATTTTCTTAAATTGTTACATCTAAGAAAATACTACATTTCAAATAGCTGTCAGTAAGAGAAACAGAACTAGGAAAGGGACAACAGAATGAATGTGTAAGAAGCCAGTCATAATTTTTTCTGTTTTTATCAGACTAATCACAGTCAAACAGTTTGTTAACACTTTAATTACAACTTCCAGAAGTGACCAGCCCTTCCCCACCTTGTCCTGACATGCACAACAACCTCAACAACGCAGCCAGAAGTTAGGCAGACTTTAATTCTGAGGACTCCTCCCTCACTTTCAGCACATGTATTGATATCCTGTGTTGTCATTGATCTGATGGCAGCACATGCCACTGTAATTTTTATTCACCTTTGCACAGATGATGACTATCTGATGCTTTCTTTACTATGTTAGCTTGCAATAACCATTCGTGGTCTCAGCATAGCTTCTAAGAAGTAATCTCACCTGTCCCACAACCAAACTCTCATATAGCACTGCAGCACACATTTGGGAAAAAAATGATTTGGGAAAAAACCCATCTCTGGCAAACACTTTATTTGCTATATGCCCAAGTGGTTGTTTTATCCTGGCAGTGAGCTGGGTAATCACACTCTCCCTTCCCACTCTTGTGGCAGAACAGTGACAGTAACCTGTGCTGTAAACCGAATACTTTGCAGGCATGAGGTGAAATACAAGGGGCAAACCTCAGAAGGTTGAGAAGTCAGGTATCAAAGATCTGGGTGCCCACCTGCTGCAAAATAAAATCTTCTGACACAAAGAGCTGAGTTTTGGAGTGCAGGAGGAAATAAAAACTGAATTCTGAGCTGCAATTGCTTGGATTGGAAATTCATACCTCTGAGAGCTGGTGTTCCAAATTCAAGACTCAGACATGAGTTATGTTCACTTATAATCCCAACAAAGTAAGAACATGCAAAAAATAAGTCTAAGATTTGGAAAAGTGTTTTTCCCTGGGTTTTGCCAAATTTGGATTACAGTTTATATAATTGTAATGAAAAATACAGCATAAAATATTGGGTAAGCTATTTCAAAGAAATGTCTATTTAGATTATTATGTCAAAGCATGTTCTGTGTTGCAGGTGAAATAAAAATAGCATGTGGCACTCTTGGGTAGTATTATTACCTTACTAGATATTTCTAGAGTAGAGTTCCTCCCTTTTAAGGATGTGACATGTTGGTATTGAGGACCTGAAAACTGGAAACTTGTTCTGCAAGTGGAGCCTTCTGTGACACTTTTCCTGTGTGGGAAGCTACAGACACAGGTGGAACAAAAGATCCATCACCTTTCTTTGAAACATTGCTGAAATCAACTCCAGCTTCTTAGAATGGAAGTTAAATTTGTGATAGAATGTGCATTATGAGACTGAAGAAACATATTGTATCTTTGCAAATGCTGTGTAGCAGCTTTATTTTAGATTAACTCTTAATGGATCAACTCCAGACAGTCTCTTGGCAGTCAGTTGAGTCACTAATACTAGAATGTACAGTGTATGATTTTCTCTTAAACAGGGTTACAGAACATTCTGATCTGTTTTTTGTATTCTACATGGGGACTGCTCTGGTCCATCTGAAACATGATCTGTATTACAAATTACATCTGCCCTTAAAGAGAAATCTCAGGCTTAACAAGGCAGCCTGTTTAACAAAGATGAGGTACTGAAGACACATTGTAGACATCTAAAGCTGCCGGGAGAAGTTGATGCAAGAAGGTGATAGGCATTTAGATGGCATCTCACTGTGGCCTAGTCAATGAACTTAGGCTATTCCAAACAGCATAAAAAAAATTCTCCTATGCCACTCAAGTGTCACTTGAAGATTTGTCATGTAAGCATAGACACCACCTGACTCAATATATGAATATGATAACGACAAAGTCTGAATGGGAATAGCCACAAATGGATGACTCCTCTAGCGGTATTGATTTTCTGTTTATGCCAACATGCCTTGGCTGAAGATGTGTCTGGGATCCTGTAACTACCATCAGATTCGTTTAATGTGCAACATACTCTGCATCATGCTATTTCCAAGTTTAGCCAAAAGGCCTGTGTTCATTTCAATGAATGCCTTTCTTTGCATGAAATATTTCACAAATGCCATTTCTTTCTATGTGCTTGATTCTTTGCAGGGCTTCAAGACTATGACTTAATATCTTAGATTGTCTAAACAAAGCCCTACTTAAAATTTGCTCAGGTTTGCTTAGAAACTCAGAAACCCTGTAATTATAGGGAGAACTTGAAGGAGAAAGCAGTTTCATTAACACCAGAACTACTGTTTATGCCCATGAACTGTGTAAAACTGCAGTTTCAGAAATCGTGCTGAAGTAATCCTTCAGCATACTCAGAAAGCCAAAATTGTAAAGAAGTGGTACTTCCATGTGACCTCCAGGATCGGACCCATTGTTTTCATGCATGATTTCTTTCAACCCTATATTACTTGATTTGCAACATCTGAAGTACAGCTGATGCAGCACACCCTGCTCGTTGCTCTAGCAAAGGAGCAGAGAAGTCAGTGCACAGCAGAACTCCTGCTGGTGTCCTGAGATGTCAGTGGGGGTTCATCCTATAGATGCTGAGCTGTGCGTGGCCTCCTTTATCTTTGGCTACGTGATAATTTTCTTTTTATTAGGGATATAAACCTACCTATCTACCTAGAAATATACCCTTGGCATGGACCTTTTGTCTCCTCACATAATTGTAATTAGGGATGTTCATTCTCTACTACATTGTGTGGGTTTTTTTAATAGTGCCTTTGAAGGATGCCAGATTGACAGTGAGGAAGCTTCAGGTCCTCTCTTTATCCACAGAGCCATTTCTGCCATTTGGGTTCTGAGCAAGTATTATTTGCACATATTTAACTTCAATGAGACCAGTACCCATGCACGGCAGCTAATGTTGGTGAGAAACAATGAGCTGGATCCTGTACTGTTTGTTTGTTTGTGTTTGTGTTCATATTGGAGATGAGGAAAGTGAAACTTCATTAAATTAAATTATATTTTATAACAGTCAAATGATTTAGGTAATAAAGGGGGACAGAGAAAGAAAATGTCGAATTTTAATAGCGATAACCTGGAAGCAGTGCTTTATCTTGCTGTTGCTGTTGTAAGGACTAGTAATTGCAGCTGTCTAGACACACGAACAGATGCAAAGTAGCGCTTTATTATATCAGACATTTGCCCTACTATGATACAGTCTAATTGCCCAGAAAATATATTTCTACATGAATTATTTCTAATTTGATTTGAACTAGACCAACTGTTGTATTTTGCTGAACTTTATCAAGTGATACATCAGAGCACTGAATTTCAAAACAGTTTCTGTTATCAATCTTTTTAGAGAAAAGGATGAATTAATTGAAACTTAAAATGGCATGCTGTTTTCCAGCAAATAAAATAGTTTTCTTTCTTGCTAATTAAATTTTTGTTATTTCTTTCACCGGTGTGGCTTGAAAAGGAAAAGCAACACTAATGCTAATTTGTGATTTATTAAGTTGTTTACTAGTGTTCCATGAAAATATTTGAAACTGCAAGTTTAAAATAGAAATCATGCCATTGTGAGAGAGGTGAGGAATTCAGTTTGGTTATTTGAAAATTTTGATCATTTAAATAAAATGTTTGGGTTTTTTTTCTTTCCAGTTGATTTTGTTTTCTTCCAAGAGTATTAGCACAGAATCCTGAATTTGTCAGCAAAACCTGATAACCATTTTGTGTATTTCAAGAGAGTCTAAATCATCTGTCTACTGAAAATGGATAATCAATGTGAAAAAAGGTAACTCTTTGGATGCCCAGGTCTGTTGTTTTAAAAAGGTGAGATTTTGTTGTGGTGTGTTTCTGTTCATTTTGCAGTTTGTTTTCATACATTTGTCCTATTTTATTTTCATATTATAAGAAGTGTTTAGGAAATGCAGGGGAATATGTCAGTGCCTTTCACATAAAATAATAGTAACTCATTTCTTCCTCCTCCCCATCCCCCCCAAAGCAGAGCATACTACTGAAATTATTTAAATTGACTGAGCCTTTTAAGCAAGTAAACACATTTTAACTAGTTTTTTTCCCCAATCCTTCCATTCATGCCTACTATAGAAATTAGCCTTCACTCTTCCTTCACTTACACATGGATACACACACTTGCATGGACACAAGAAAAATTTCTTTTCTCCTGTCAGCATTCCTACCCAACAATAGTTAGATTAGTGGAAATGAGGGCCTCCACAGAGAAAGGACATTCAACCACAGAAGGCTCCCTGCAGGAACAGCTGGTAGGGGTTAATGGCTGCTGAACCTCACAGCCAGGGCCTATTCTGTATTGTGTGTTCAGCTCCTGGGAAGGAGGGAGACTTGTGACAGCTTCTGGGGTGCATGGGATCAGAGGTATAGCAGTTAGGTCAGAGACGTAGTGTTCGGGGGGAAAAGGCTAGCCGGGAATTGCAATAAAAATGAACTCTGCAGCAGGGACAGAGGAGGCTTGAAATCTGCAAAAATTGGGCACAAATTGCCATGGGGAAACAGTAAAGGATTATTCAGTAACATGGCTTCTAACCTTTTAACAACTGCGATATGAATTAAAAGAACAATCAGAGGGAGATGGGGGATGAATAATTCATATCTGAAAGTGGATGAAATCCAAGACGGAGCTAAACATGAGCTGTTAATGTATGTTATTTACATTTGTGCACTAACCCGTTAGAGTTCAGCTCTCCGGATTATGGTGCAGGCACTGTGGCTGCTTTACCAAGCATACCAGTCAGGAGGCACGAGTAATCATTCAGTGCTCAGCATGCTTAAGCTTAAATAGAGGGTGATTAATAAGTATATGTTTCCCTTCAAAGTAAGTGTTTCCCACACCATCATAGCATGAAGAAGGACCCCTCTTTAGAGGACTGGCAGGCAATGTGTTGGAGGGTCAGGTCTTTTCTGGGGACCGGGAGGCTCCCGTGGTGGCTCCTCTGCTGCCTGCTTGTGCCCAGCACACACCAGGAAAGAAACTCTTTGGGAAGCAATTATTTGATGGGCTGAAAAGATCACTTCTGGGAAAACACTGAGTTGTTCCTACCCTCCCCATCCTCTCCTGCCCCTCCTCATTTCAGGATAGTTTGTCAGGATGAGGTGGTTCTAAAGGGACCTTAGAGGGAGCTGTATTTCCCCTCTGACAGCTGGCTCCTCTCCATACAGGAGAAAACTTCCGAAATTTAAAGAAGTAGCATAAAATGACAAAAACCCTCCAAATTAGATAGACCAGTTCTGTGTGGAAACCTCCTCTTGCTCTACCTGACATAGCAGTAGTTTCTATTTGTTTTGCTGCTCTTTTAGTATGCAAATGCCTGACATTCAGTAATATTAAAAATTGAGTAGTTGGACATTTTGTACATGCAAATTATAGCAAGAGAAAAGCAAGTTTGCTGGTAAAACAACTCTTTTTCCTAAATCCACTGATTCCCTACCCACATTACACTTTCAGATAAGATATGGAGGTGGTGGGAGACATCAGCACAAATTTCACCCAGTGGTGCTTGAGCGAAAAAGTTCAGTTGTAATTATCATTCCCTAGTTTTGTTTGCTTAATCTCAAACTTTAAAGCCACTTAAATAGTTTTGCCTTATGTTTTTCTACTCTCTGTGAGTTTGCTTAAAGAAAATAAAAGAGAGCAAGGGAAAAAAATGCTCCGTTGTGATTCTCACCAGCAGCAGAAGCATGAAAGATTCTGTCAGTGAGCTCCCAGTGAGTCCTTTGGAAGCAATACAGATGCAATACATTCATTAAAGTTCTTCTATTTGGATTGTAATGGCTCAATAAAAACGTATGAGCCAGTGTCTGAGACCTTTTAAGAATATTTAAGATGCACTGAGGTGTGTCATGCCTTAGTACACCTTGACACAGTATCGCAGCCCCCAGAATGAGGATTGAGAAGTACGGGTAAAAACAACAACAGAGACATAGCAGAACAATAACAAAAATGCCTCCCTGAAGTACTGATACTGTCAGCTGGACAAAATAAGCAAAAAAAAAATCACCAAAATAACCTGCAGGCAGGAATAAATGAGGCTTCCAAGCACTTGTGTGAGAGTGCGAAGAATATTTATCCTGTTTTATGTTGTGGATACTGAAATACTGGGTATAAGTGACTTACTCAGACACACACAGCAAGGCAGTAGCACCTGCCACTGCAAACCTTAGTCATGCCTTCTGCCCGGCTTGGCAGGTGTGCCTCTAAAAATACCCCTTTTTTCACATATTCTGGTATGTCCTCTGTCCAAACGAAGGCCCCATTCTACAAACAGTCCTGTGCGTGAACAGATTCCAGCCTGTACTTGAGGGTGTTGTTGATCCTGATTCCCAAAGCGGTATTCAAATTTACAGAGCATACAGATCCTCAAATTAGAGGTTGATACTTGGAACTGGGGGAAATTTCTGCATGAACAGCATGAAGCTGGAAAGAGAAACAGGCAAATCAGCATACTTGCGCTAAGACTTCTGAATGCGTTTCAGTTCATAGATAATTTTTTACACTTATAATAAACATCTGAAAACAAGGCTGGCTCAACTTAACTATAACTTAGAACAGCAGAGTTAGCAAGTGTGCTTGTAATAAGATGCATTCAAGTTCCCATTTCTTTCAATAAAAGAGAAAGTAAGAATAGGGAGTTTGTTGACCTCTTTGTGTTGTTATTCATATTGCCAGCATAAAAACACAAAAAGGTGCAAAATTAAGAACTCAGAATGGAATTATTCTGATGACAGACTCTCACACTGAGGTTTTGTTACATTTAGTAAACTCTTGATCTCCCCAAAGTGTAG
This sequence comes from Lathamus discolor, assembly GCF_037157495.1. Taxonomy (NCBI): domain Eukaryota; kingdom Metazoa; phylum Chordata; class Aves; order Psittaciformes; family Psittacidae; genus Lathamus; species Lathamus discolor. The sequence continues at coordinate 31,584,156 of NC_088885.1, forward strand.
AAATTGATTCCAATAATCTGTTGTCACATTATTTTAAATGTAGATAATTCAGTTTTATGAAACAAATTTAATAAAAGATGCTGTTTACAAAACTGTGATGCTTTTTTTAAAGCTACCATTTCAAATTTTACATGTGATATTCTGTACAGGATGTGCTATTGAAAGGGTTAAGCTTTTCTGACTTTCAGATACAATGAAATTATGACAGGAAGAAAATTGTACCATTTTAGCATGAAAATGCTTGTACAAATACTGTCGTTCCTTCCTTCTTACTTTCTTTATAATGCCTCAACGATAGCTAAGATGACAGACATTTGACAGGTATCTGTAAGCACACAACCCAGGCAGCTCATTAAAGTTTTTCTTTCTATGCATCAGCTTTCACAAAGGCAAAAACCCATTAGCATTGACTATTTTGCAGATTAGAAGAATTAAGGGCTTCAAACGTTGGCTTATACCAAGCAATGTCATTTGTGAAGTGATGTTTGCTTTATTATTTCCCTTTCTCTCCCTCTGAAACCAGACTGACATGACTTTAGCTCAACGTAGGGCGTAATGTGCAAACCAAAGGACTGGCTCACCAATGAAAAGAAACACATTCCCTTTTATACATGACTGGAATGGCAAAAAGGGGAGACTTTACATGTACTATTTAGGCTCATTAGAGTACTGATTATGATGGTTCTCCGGTGTAATCTTTAATCGACTTTGACACTAGATTTGCCCCGTTACAAATCCTGTCATGCAAATTAAGTCATTTGTGTTGTTTGATATGGAAAGATCTGCTATGAAATGAAAGATTAGTTCACAGATGAGGCACCAGAGACTCCTGCCCTTGTACACTGTGCAACTGATTACAAGGATGAGAGCATCCATTTTTGCACTGCTGTTAACATTTGGGAAAGAAGATTAAATTAATGCAGTTTATTTCCTTCTTCTTGCATGCAGTTGTTTTAAATAAGATTTCATAACCCTTGTTTTTATGGTATACAAAACTGGCAATGCTGTTTAAATGTGATACCACCATTTTAAATAGGGAAACATACTTTTGAAGACAACGTGGGTGATGGGTTGGGCATTTTTTTTTGGTATGCCTTGAATGAGGTACAGGATTTTGTTCTTTTTTTTCAACTAGTGATCACATGGAAAAGATTTTGCCACCATATAAAAAACAGCAATGAAAAACTACTGCAAATTTTCATGTGCTAAAAATCCACCCTTTTGACTCATGATGTATAGGTTGCATTTTACTATTTCTTTTACTATTTGGTATTGACTATATGTATCTTGGATTGGTTATACTGGCTTGATAGGAAAGCTCTCCTTGAAGAATGAGGGGATTTTCCTACTTAAAAACAGAAAGACAAGCAAATGCTGCACATAGGCCCATTAAATATACCTTTAAGTAAAAATTAGATTGCTGATGCATGTCTCCAGGCCAGCCAGATGTTTAAAGATTTCAAGACCTCTCATGTCCAACTTGTAGTGTTTGGTTGGCATGGTACAGTTCATATACCTGGCCTTGATTTAGGTAGGAAATCCTTTCCGGTGACAAAGAATATCAAAGTCTTTAAAAGGATCTTTTTTTCTGTACTCTTACACCAGATTGTTTGATATGCTTGAGCAATTTCAGATGCATAGCTATCATTAACAGTTCCCTCTGAAAAAAAAATAAAATTATGTTTATGTTTTCAGCAAGAGATCACCTGATTTCTCTGAGAGGGCGGGAAAAATGGGTATCTCCATAATTTCAGACTGATATAGCCTGAATCGAAACAAACCAAAATAAATGACAAAATATTCATTATTTTCTGTTTTCATTAAGCATTCTCAATAAAGAAACAGCTGTGCAATATTTTTGTATGTATGTTGCTATAGCTATATGTGATGGACATACAGAATGTGCCTAAAACCATGGCTAGGAATATATTCTTTAAAACAATAAATTATTAAAAATCTCTAATTAAACATCCTCTCGTCTTGGCCATTCTCTTTTTCTCATTTATAAACTATTTACTCTGTCATCTTAAAAACTATATATTAAACGAAAGCAGCACTACATTTTGTCATTGTATTTTGGCATAACACGAATATTTCGTATGATCTGAGTGTTCTCCTATTGTTTGAATGAATATGAATGCTGCATTTACTAAGATTCCCTTAAAAGTTCATTACAAAAGCTGAACCTATCCTTGGAAAGATTATTCGAGATATATTTGGATAATTTAAAAATTTCAGTCTTTGGGTGCAACGCACCTATTTTGCTGCTTGACTGTTCCAAGATTTTCTGTGCTCATTTATTTACAGATCAGTAGTGCTGGATACTTTTGAGTTATTGAAAAAAGCTTTAAGGATTAAAGAATTTTTCATGGGAACTTTGGAGAGGAAACTGCACAAGATGTGGCTGCAAAAACTTGACAGGTGTTACAAATTTCAGACCACCAATGACTTCAATAAGCAACCGAATGTTTTACTTCACCAGTAATTGGAGAATGAAATAACTGAAACTTGTCAAAGCTACCTTTATTTTAATACAGTATGTTGAAGTTTACAAGGCTGACTTTGTCCCTTTTGTGTCAGGTGACAGTCTTTATGAATGCAAAAAATACATCACAACAATCCACCCCAAAATCCTAATTTTACTATTAATTTTATTTTCCACTTTATGTCAATGAACCTCTAAAATCCATCTTCTTTTAAAGTCAGGTGTTTAATGTGCTATATTTAAAAAAAGATCTACATGTTTTAACACAAACTGTGATGGTAGAACTTAAAAATAACGATAATATAATGTAGTTAACATTTGAAAATTGCAAACATTAGCTATATGTTCTGTATTATTATTGTAGAGGTATTGTATTAGTATAAAATAGGTTGGAACATGCTTTCATAAAGATTCAAAATACAAATATACATGCTTTCACAAAACAATCCTTACAATTTAAAGGCATTAGATATCTATCAACATATTTTAAGTACTGCATCTCTTTCTTAGTCCTGTTTGAAAGAAACATATTAACTTCTATTAGCCAAAATACCACAGGACTTATATAAAGGATGCAAATGCATCACATTTTTCTCTCCAGGCTCATTTGCCCTTACTGCTCAATGTTCCCTGCCTTACAGTAATGGAATCCATATAATGTAATAAGAAAAAGGTGTACTTTAATTAACCAAGTCATGCTATGAATAAAATCTAATATAAATCACTTCTCTTTTTTTTGCATTTATAAGTTGTGTATATTAGCAATTTATATTAAGTTTATTGAAGTGTCTTAAGGTGTTTTTTTAGAAGCCAAGTCTGGTAGGAGGAAGTCTTGAGACATCAACATTTTCATCCACTGCACTGGCTGGCTGGATATAAGAATTAATGAGAAGACTGCTGGTATACAAGGGTTTTTTAAACCCCAAGACAGAAATCAGAGTACATTAGTTAGACCTATTAAGTTATGTTACCCGTTCTCTGAGAAAAATGCTGGAAGCCCTATCACTTAAGTCTATTTAAAACCAGTTTGGTTTAAATGGATTTTCCTGGTAGTGGAGTAGGTTAGGTCATTTAGTATTTTTTTTTTCCTCCAGTGAGTGTTACAAGTCTATTAATGGCATCCTAGGCATTACAGCCCATGTTTTCCAGATCTGTTCAGACCCAAAAGGACACAGAGATTTTCAAAAGCATCAAAATTGTTTAGATGCTTAATTTTATTAATTTTAAGATAAGCATATGTGGCCCTAAAGTGTCTTTTGCTAAGTATACTGGTCCAGGGCATCACTGTGTGGGCAGGTATGACAAAGTCTGCAGAATTCTCAAAAATGGGTTGAACTATTGGTATGAGTAAGAGCTCACATGCAAGTTACCATAGAATTACAGAATCATAAGAATGGTTTGGGTTGGAAAGGACCTTGAGATAATCCAGTTCCAACCCCCCTGCCATGAGCAAGGACGCCATACACTAAACCATGTCACCCAAGGCTTCATGCATCCTGGCCTTGAACACTTCCAGGGATGAAGCATTCACAATTTCTCTGGGCAACCCTTACCACCCTCACACTAAAGAACTTCTTCCTTATGTCCAACCTAAACTTCCCTGTTTAAGTTTAAACCCATTCCCCCTTATTCTGTCACTGCAGTGCCTAATGAAAAGTCCCTCTCCAGCATCCTTATAGGCCCCCTTCAGATGCTAGAAGGCTGCTATGAGGTCTTCATGCAGCCTTCTCTTCTCCAGGCTGAACAGCCCCAACTTTTTCATCCTGTCTTCATACAGGAGGTTCTTGAGCTCCCTTATCATCCTCGTGGCCTTCCTCTGGACTTGGTCAAACAGCTCCACATCCTTCTTACAGAATCATAGAATCAACTAGGTTGGAAAAGACCTCTAAGATCAGCAAGTTTGATACCCCAAGACAGCCAAGACCACCACTAAACAAAGTCACTGAGGGCCTCATCTGCATGGTTTTTGAACACTTGCACTGGGAAGCCTGAGAAGTCAGTACTTCCCTTTATAGACCATGAAATGTGTTTCTCTGACACCAAGAAGAGATTTCAATCCATCACCTCCTTTTCCCCATGGCCCTGCTCTTCTCCCATCTAGGGATGTCACTGTTTCTCGATACTTTCATTCTGGAGTGCACCCTCCCCTCTTGGCAACAACTCAGGACACCGTGTGAATTGACATCAAGCTGTCCCTGCACAGCTTCTCCTTCTTCCTGCCTTCACTTATGAAAGTGTATCGCTGCTGTAGTTCTCTCCAGCTTGTCTCCCTTTGCTTTGGCTGCAGATCTGATGTTTCACCCTGGTGTCCACAGCACATGCCCTCCATTGCACTTACGAGTACGGCTGTGATGTGAGCAGTTATTTGCACTAACCCGGGAGATAAGGTAGAGAGAAATAGAGATGTACATATAGATGTACAGATATAGATGTAAACACAGCTACAGTTATAGAGATATAAATGATATAGCTACAGCTACAGATAGCTAAAGAAGGGTGTGTCTCTGTGCATATTGTTTTTCCCTTGTTGCTTCCAAGAGGTGATTATGCTCACTTTCTACCAGAGCTGGGCAGAGGCAGTAGCATTTTCTACTAGTACATGTGAAAAACATAAGTGTTTTGCCTAAAAGAGCAGTTCGCTCAAGCTGACACAAAGATTCCCTCATTTCATATAGGAACCTGGCTGGGGCTGTCTTCTGCAGCCTACACCAGCATCACCAAAACCAAACTTTTGCTTTACCCCTGTGACAGACCACTCAAGAATTAAGCCTATGGGAGAGAGACCAGAGGTCATTCTGCATTTCAAGGATTTGACCAAATGTCCTGGGGGGATATACTGCCAATCTCTAAATCTCTGCCCTCTATAAAGTACCCATGCATGATACTCAGCTGAGGGTTTGAAAACTGTTCTACACAACTAAGTCAGTTACTTGTTTTAGAATCATAGAATCATAGAATAGTTAGGGTTGGAAAGGACCATCTAGTTCCAACCCCCCTGCCATGGGCAGGGACACCTCACACTAAACCATCCCGCACAAGGCTACATCCAACCTGGCCTTGAACACCGCCAGGGATGGAGCACTCACAACCTCCCTGGGCAACCCATTCCAGTGTCTCACCACCCTAACAGGAAAGAATTTCCTCCTTATATCCAATTTAAACTTCCCCTGTTTAAGTTTGAACCCATTGCCCCTTGTCCTATCACTACAGTCCCTGATGAAGAGTCCCTCCCCAGCAACCCTATAGGCCCCCTTCAGATACTGGAAGGCTGCTATTAGGTCCCCACGCAACCTTCTCTTCTCCAGGCTGAACAGCCCCAACTTTCTCAGCCTGTCTTCATACGGGAGGTGCTCCAGTCCCCTGATCATCCCCGTAGCCCTCCTCTGGACTTGTTCCAGCAGTTCCATGTCCTTTTTATTTTGAGGACACCAGAACTGCACACACTACTCCAGGTGAGGTCTCACAAGAGCAGAGTAGAGGGGCAGGATCACCTCCTTCGACATGTTGGTCACACTCCTTTTGATGCAGCCCAGGATACGGTTGGCTTTCTGGGCTGCGAGCGCACACTGAAGCCGGCTCATGTTCATTTTCTCATCGACCACCACCCCCAAGTCCTTCTCTGCAGGGCTGCTCTGAATCTCTTCTTTGCCCAGTCTGTAGGTGTGCCTGGGATTGCTCTGACCCAGGTGTAGGACCTTGCACTTGTCGTGGTTGAACTTCATAAGGTTGGCATCAGCCCACCTCACAAGCGTGTCAAGGTCCCTCTGGAAGGCATCCCTTCCCTCCAGCAGATCAACTGGACCACACAGCTTGGTGTCATCGGCAAACTTGCTGAGGGCACACTCAATCCCACTGTCCATGTCAGCAACGAATATGTTAAACAAGACCGGTCCCAACACCGATCCCTGAGGGACACCACCGGTCTCCAGCCCGACATCGAGCCATTGACCACAACTCTTTGTGTGCGGCCGTCCAGCCAGTTCTTTATCCACCGAGTGGTCCATCCATCAAATTGATATCTCTCCAATTTAGAGAGAAGGATGTCGTGTGGAACAGTGTCAAACGCTTTGCACAAGTCCAGGTAGATGACGTCAACTGCTTTACCCTTATCCATCAATTCTATAGCCCCATCATAGAAGGCCACCAAATTGGTCAGGCAGGATTTCCCCTTAGTGAAGCCATGCTGGCTGCCACAAAGCACCTTGTTGTTCTTCCTGTGCCTTAGCATGTTGTCCAGGAGAATGTGCTCCAAGATTTTACCAGGCACAGAGGTGAGACTGACTGGTCTGTAATTCCCCGGGTCTTCCATTTTCCCCTTCTTCAAAATGGGGGTTATATTTCCCTTTTTCCAGTCGTTGGGAACTTCATCTGACTGCCATGATTTTTCAAATACGATGGCCAGTGGCTTAGCAACTTCATTTGCCAGCTCCTTCAGGACCCGCGGATGGATTCCATCAGGTCCCACGGACTTGTGCGCGTTCAGATTTTGAAGATGGTCTCGAACCAGATCCTCTCCTACAGTGGGCCCAAGGTCTTCATTCTCACAGTCCCTGCGTCTACCTTCTAAGACCTGGGTGGTGCAGTCAGAGCCTTTGCCAGTGAAGACCGAGGCGAAGAAGTCATTCAGAACCTCAGCCTTCTCCAAATCCTGTGTAGCCAGTTCTCCCGAAAGCTTCCTCAGGGGGCCTATGTTGTCCCTAGTCTGTTTTTCGTTTGCTACGTACCTGTAGAATCCCTTCCTATTATCCTTAACATCCCTGGCTAGGTTTAATTCTAACTGTGCCTTAGCCTTCCTAACCTGGTCCCTAGCTTCCCAGACAACATCCCTGGGCTCTACCCAGGCCGCCTGTCCTTGCTTCCATTTTTTATAAGCCTCTTCTTTCCTTTGAATTTTCCTCAGCAGCTCCTTATCCATCCAAAGAGGTCTCCTGGCCCTCCTGCTGCGCTTCCTTCTAGTTGTTTTGTCTGAGTGTTGCAGGGAAAACCTGCTTAGTCCACGTGGTTTAAACCAAGTTGGTATCAAAGCACTTTATTGAACAATCAAGAACATGAATTAGGCAGCATTCAGCAAAGTCCTGCATTCAAGTAGTAATACAACAAGCAAGCTCCCAAAGTAAACACAAGAATGCTAATAAAGGAAATATCTAAGCACCCTGTGTAACAACCACTAAAGAGATTTCTGAAATTCTTCTTTCCAAGAAGACCTCACCAAAAGCAGCGTTGTAGCAAATGGCAATTGGTGTATTGGTAAGGAATGGTGAGGAAAACCTGTTTGCTCTCTACATTTCTGCAAAGTTCATGCAGAGGGAACCAAAATTCCTTTCTTTCTCTGGGATCACCATGATCAAATAACTGCACGTGGTACAAGAGCCTTTATTGATAGAGTCTGAACATACAGATTCGTTTACAGGGAAACCCTGCAGTGGTGCCCAGTGTGTGGCCACCATGGGCAGGGACATCCCCCTGGGCCTACTGGGCACAGACACTGCCTCAGGGCCAGCACCCCAAAGGCCTTTCTCCAAGGCATGCAGGGTGAAGGGGCAGCAGCATCAAGGCTGTGGTGGGCAGGGCTGTGAGGACCCCGTCACCCCTGTGTCATAGTGCCAGCACCCACCAACACAGAATCACAGTGCTCTGGTGCAGTATAAAGCCCAGTGCCCTCCCCCAGTGCTTTGGAACTCCAGTGCCAGGCACTTGGAAGGGTTCTTGCTCCTAGGGAAGATCAGGCCAGCAGCACTTTGCTGCTGCTGGAAGCCCCAGAGGTGGCTCCAGGTGGAGGCAGAAAAGGCAGTGCCAGTGTCCCCTTCTCCCCTTAGAGGCATAACCAGCCCGTGGACCAGGAGCAGGTCTTGCTCACATGCTCAGGAAGTAGCCAGTCCCCAGCACTGGGGTCAAGAAGGAATTTTCCCCTGGGGCAGATTGGCACCAGTCCCCAGGGCTTTTTTGCCTTCCTCTGAGCACTGAGCATGACCACTTGTCAGGGCCCCTCTGGTCCTGGTGCTCTGCGTTATCGCCTGGTGCTAATGCACCATGAAAGTGGCCCCTCGTGTCCTGCAGCTGGGTGGGGGGAAGGCTTTTTTGCCCCCAGGCAAAAAAATTGTCCCCAGGCTTTTTTGCCTCCTCTGCAGCCAAGCGCAGCCCCTTCATGGGGCTCCTTTGGGCTATTGTAGCTCAAAGGCAGCTGCTTGTGCTCCATTCAGGTGGCCCTCGTGCCCCACATCCTGCGGAAGGCAGCCTTCTGCACTCCCAGGGTGGCCCCAGCATGGCCCCGGGACTTTGCTGCTTCTCTCTGTAGCATTGAGCACCCCCCCGTCAGGTCTTCCCTGGCGCTGCACTGCTCTTGCCTCACCACGACACCACTCCTGCCCCGGCTTTCCTTTGTCAGGCTGCAAGGGAGGCTGTTTCAAGATAAACTGAAGGATGCGCCAGCCTGCTGCTGGCTACACAAGTGCTCATGTTAATGCTTGTGCGCTTCAGCTCTGCAAGGTTTAGAAAAAGAAAATAGAATCTAAACTAGGCTAGACTAGACTAAAATTAACTAACCAAAACTAACCTAAACCAACCTAAGCTAAACGAACCTAACTAAATCAGCCTAAACTAACCTCATCTAAACTAACTTAACCAAAACTAAGATAAAATAACTTATAAGTAGATAAAATACTCCTTCCACCTGTAACCTGGCTTGTGTCTGGTTTGTGTCTGAATGGAATGGGATGGAATGGAATGACATGGAATAGAAGAGAAGGGAATGGAATGCAATGGGATGGAATGGAATGAAATCGGATGGAATAGAATGGGATGGGATGGAATGGAACAGAACAGAAGAGCTGTGATATATAATGCTTATAGCTCTGCATGCCAAGCTCTGACTAGGTCTGAGGGGCTATATGCAGTACAGGTCTCAAGGGAGGCCAGTCTCTACTGTGAGTACTACTGTTCTCTCTCAGAATAATACTATTTGGCACAGGGATCCAGGACATCTGAAAAGAGATCTTGCCAGTTAAAGCTAGGGAAAATAAAAGCTTTAAGTACCCCATTTCTGTATCCTACATTACAAACTCGCCTGCTCTGTTCACTATCAGGAACATGTGCTGTACTTTCACTCTTGTCATGGGCTGTTCCTTGGTCTTCCCTGTGCTGTGAATGTATGTGCTAAGTCTTAACAGTGCATCCCACTTTTTTGACTTCACCTCTAATCTTAGCCCATAAGCTTTCAACAGGTCTGTCTCCAAATTCCTAGCAGAATTCTAGGCATTCAGTGTGTGATTTTGTGTAGACTGCAACTTCCCACAGCTTTCTTCCTTGCCATTTGTTCCTAAATAGCCTTCATTCATCCACCCATCACAGCACCTGAGTTGTGCAAGTTATTCTGCCACACTGCTGTAAGATCAGTGATGTCCATGCACTGCATCCATGTTCGGGCCTCCAGCTCCTCCTGTTTATTTATGAAGATACATGTGTTGGTGTACAAGCACTTGAGATGTACCCCTGCATGCTCTTCTTTCTCAGAGGAAATGAGAGAGCATCCCTTGTTGTTCTGTCCTACACACTGCTGTCGCCTGTTGTGTCAGTCTGATTTTAGGTGGGATAGGAACATTAGAAGAGGTATTCCTTCTTTCAGCATAAAGACATTTCCCATAATAACGACGAACCTAGTGAGTAGACTGTAAAAAGAGAAAACAGAACTAAAATATAAATTGTATATTTCATTGAGGTACATGTAACAGCTCATCACCAGTCCTGTTGCTGTGTGTCTGTATTCTTCTCACAATGATGAGACAAAACATGAAAAGGCAGATTTATTTCCTCTTATTCTTCATTTGTATTCCATTAGTGCTTAATGTTTTCAGTTGAGCTTCAGGTGGTGAACACAATATGCAGCTAAGAGCTCCAAAGAGATTTCTAACTTGTGCTTGTGCAGCCTGAGAAAATGGGGATGCAGAAGATAAGCAGAACAAATAGCCATGAGTGACATGCTCATTCTGTGACTGGTCTCTAAATTGTAGGGGGTTTGTTAGCATGTTAAAAAAGAGAAAAGCTGGTATGAAGAACAGACAAGGGGAATAAGCATGCTTTGTCTGGTTGTCTTCTAACATTTTTGTCCTCTGTCCCTGTAATGCAATAATGGTGTTTTAAGGTACTGTGAGTATAATCTACTCTTGGTATAGACAAAGGATTTTTGTATTGTGAAAAAGTTGGCACAAATATGTCACTCTTTTTCCCCCTCACACAGCCTTATAAAGCTACCATAAAACTACTTAGTAAAGGTTTGACAATTTAAAACTCACGCACCCCCTGACATGCATGACAAAAAATTATGTCTGACTTACCTCCTTGCGGACAGCTCACCTTGAGGAATGATGAGATGTAACTTTCTTCCTGTCAGTTTGTGTCGTCTTTCTCTTATCTGTGTCCTCACGGGAGAATTCAAGGTTTTATTTTCATTATGTTTGTTTAGGAGATAATAATGTTCTTTTCAACTGCAATGCATTTTTTAGGTCAATAGCCAGGAACCTTAGAACTCCTGAACTGTTACTTTTCACATTGTAGACAATGAAGGAAAATATGTTTCTTTTAAAAAATCATCAATACTTTCCCATAGAATGACAATTTTTGCACATTACAGTCAATAAAAAAAAAAATAATCTTGCAAGTTAAAGTATTTACACTATATGTTATGTATATACCATGATAGACGACTTGAGAGGAGTGTGTATTGACATAAGCACCAAATACATATAGCTGATGTGGGTGTATGTTATTAGGAGAGCAGATTAATTAAAGTTTGGACAGAGAATGTATCTTTATAAGTTCCTCTTTTCCTGCAAGAACGGTATTCTGAGAACTGCTAAGTCTCCAAGGAAACCACTGCTATTTGTGACTCTGTTTAGTGGTGGAAAAACTAATTTTTACCTGCTTTTCTAACACTGACAAGTCATGACAGCTCTTAGAAGTTTGAAAATCAATTATTAGTCAAGCCCTGATATATTTTTAGTTACCTTTTTTTGTGTATTTAGACTGAATCATTGAACTACATTACAAATCAGAGGTGGAAAAGTCGGTTGTGATTTGAAAAAATAGTACAAATTTCAATTTGCACAACAAAGCTTATAGCATAATGGTATTATATTGAAAAATTAAACCTCTTGCTTAAGTCAATTATCAGTATTCCACACAAATATGAATTTGCTTATACAGATTTGCTTTCAAAGCTGGTGTATAGTTTTATAGAAATACACACTGTGAGGACTGACTGAGCACCTACCAGACTGTTGCTATCATGCAGAGTCTTACCTCCAGTGCCAACCCTGAGTAAACAAAAGTCTTTCTTTATTCTTAAATTAGATGCCGACAGTGAGAGCCAGAGACTTAGAGATATTTTATTTATACCTCATAGTGGACTGCTATGTATTCTTTCTTTTCCTACTTTTCTCTGCCAGCAAAGGGAGGCTGTTGACATCCCTGAGTTGTCAAAGGCAGAGAGTTCATTGTTTTCCAAATGACAACAGAGGTGAGATCAGTGAACAAAATATCTGTATCAGATTACACCAGATATCCACCTAGCCTCACATCTTGTCTCCAACATCAGCTGAGGGTTGCTGTTCATGGAATTGTGTAAGCAGAAAGCATAGAACATCCTCACAATGTCTGAAGGGAGGAACCACATACCACACACAGTGCCTCTATGTTTCATAGCCCAGAATGGTTCTTTCCTCTGTTAATCTATCTATATATCTGGTCACTTTTAAAAAACATGAAAACCTTTAACATCTTCAAGATGCAATTAAGACCTTGGGAAGAGGACTTGCCATGTGGTTCAGGAGAGGATGTGTAAGAACAGCAAATTTGTAATTAGTTTCTGGGCTGAACAGGAGACGCTCATGAGCATGATGATGAAGGGGTGACACAAGATGATAGTAGGGGTCCTGGTCTGGTCATCAATGAAAATTACCTCAAATTATGTTCTCTGATGTGCTCCTGTTGTATTAAAAAATCTTCAAAATCCAAATGCATTTCAGTATACATATGAGTTTCTAAGACTTGCGTGTATGTGGCATGTATGCACATTAACAGTAACTCAGTGAAGACAGTAAAGTTCTGTCAATTAAATACCACTAAAATCTCCAGGACATCAAAGAAGAATTGGAGAGCCTCTGTCTGAGCAGGGCCTGGCTCATAATAGAATCATAGAATCATAGAATAGTTAGGGTTGGAAAGGACCTTAAGATCATCTAGTTCCAACCCCTCTGCCATGAGCAGGGACACCTCACACTAAACCATGTCACCCAAGGCTCTGTCCAACCCGGCCTTGAACATCACCAGGGATGGAGCATTCACAACCTCCCTGGGCATCCCATTCCAGTGCCTCGCCACCCTTACAGTAAAGAACTTCTTTATATTCAATCTAAACTTCCCCTGTTTAAGTTTTAACCCGTTACCCCTTGTCCTATCACTACAGTCCCCAATGAAGAGTCCCAACCCAGCATCCTTATAAGCCCCTTTCATATACTGGAAGGCTGCTATGAAGTCTCCTTGCAGCCTTCTCTTCTCCAAGGTGAACAGCCCCAACTTTCTCAGCCTGTCTTCACACAGGAGGTGCTCCAGTCCCCTTGACCATCCTTGTGGCCCTCCTCTGGACTTGTTCCAACAGTTCCATGTCTTTTTTATGTCAAGGACACCAGAACTGCACACAATACTCCAAGTGAGGTCCGACAGAGCAGAGTAGAGGGGCAGGATCAGCTCCTTCGACCTCCTGGTCACGCTCCTTTTGATGCAGTCCAGGATACGGTTGGCTTTCTGGGCTGCGAGCGCACACTACCAGCTCATGTTCATTTTCTCATCATCCTCTCTCTCCTGGATTGCTCTCCCTCATTATTCACACCACTCCCTTGGAATATCAAATGTGCACTTTTTTTCACAGTTTTTTTATCAATGAGTCCAGAAAAGAAAAGCTGTTAATTGATTTGAAGGCTGATGATAGAAAGCCAGTGGTAGCTTGACCTTGCTTGCTAGGTTTAGACATAGTCAAATGCAGAGTGAGTTTGAAAGTCAGAAGTTGTAAAAGGGCCTACACTACAAGCAATGACTCCATTAGCCTGTTTGAAGGGTCAGGTTCAGACCACAGCCATTGCTGGCCCCTGGAAACAGAAACTTTTTCTGCTGATGTCTCCTTTGGCACCAAGTGCCTCATCTGGTTGAGCTCTTAGAAATCCACCTTTGGCTGAAGTCCCAGAGGCTGCCGGAAAGACCTGTATCAACCCAAAGCATCATGTGGCAGGTGGGTTAGGATACCCCAACCTTTTCAGTGTATGGGCTACACATGATGTTCTTCAAGGGCTGTATTGAATAATATGTATGATGAATTTATATCCACAGCTACACAGAGGAAAGCAATGACATCCAAAGTCACAGTGAAAACAGTGACAAATATATTTTTCCCCACACCATGTCTATATGTATGTTTGGAAAGGTAGGCTTGGACTCTGTGATGTTTACTTGATCAAATTAATTTCTGCTTGTGTTGACTACCATGGAGTTATCCCAGGTATAAATTTGTAGAAACATAGAATGGTTTGGGTTGGAAGGGACCTTAAAACTCACCCAGTTCCAACCCACCTGACATGGATAGGGATAACTTCCACTAGATCAGGTTGCTCAAAGCCCCGTCCAACCTGGCCATGAACCCTGGCAGGGATGGGGCAGCCACAGCTTCTCTTGGCAAACTGTGCCAGCACCTCACCACCCTCATAGTGAAGAATTTCTTCGTAATACCTAATGTAAATCTATTATTTTTCATTTTAAAGCCATTTCCCTGTACCTATTTCAGCCTGTTGACTTCAGTGTAAATGTTTAGTGTAAATGTTGACTTTAGTGTAAATGCTTTTGTGAATATGACCTGTAGCACTAAATGTTAATAATGACACTACTATCCACAGAGACATTTTCCACCACAAAAGATGTCAGAAAGCCTTATTAAGCCATCTAGTTCTGCCTCTATATTTTTCCTCTCTGTCTTAATGTGTCCATCAATGCTGATGCAACGCAGAAGCATTGCAGCCATTCAAATATTCTGTTCTTCTGTGGATCTTGATGAAAAATGAAAGCTGTTTATGACTCAATATTGTGACAATGAAGGAATCACAATGTAGCAGCTTTTCTGTCCTGTTTCTTTTATTATTTATTTATTTTAATGAAAAGATTTTTTTCTTGGATTTTCTTTGACAAAATATCCTGGTTACTTGAAAAACTAGCAAAGCAAAAGATAAATGGGGAAGGTAGACTTTTAAATAATTATGGGAAGAGCAAAGCCCTGCTTCTTGTTAGCCGTTACTGACCTTGAATCTGGTACAGCTTGCTTGGATTTGTTAGTTGATGAGGACTCATTAGTTGACGTGGACTTTTTCAGTTTGCGAGTTATTGGAAGGCACTTTCTTGGCTCTAAGGGCCTTAGTGTGTATTAGGTACTGATAGCACGTTTGTGTTAACAAGACAGAGAATATGCTGTCAAGAATTTAAAAAATTAAATCTGTTGATTTAGTATCTCCACTCATTAAGCTACAGACACATCAGTTATTGTTAAAGTTTTGTTGCTCTGAAAGAGAGCAACAAAGAAAGGTCTAGTTCTTTTTCTGCTTAAGTCTACTTCCAAAACCTTTCCAAAGTCATGTTTTTTTTCAAAACAATTTCACAAAATAATTCCAAATTAATATCCTGTATTCCTTTTCAAAATAATATTCCTTCTATCTCCCTTCTAACCATAAGACTTGTCATTGTCTTATTCACTCTGACCTGATCTGAATTATTGCATGGCTGTGCAAAGAGCAGTTTTGCTATGTAATATTAAAAGAGATCTTGTTAGATGTGGTTTTAATCATTTCTGTTTTGCAGATCAATGACTACAGTACTGGGGGGGGGGGTCGGAGAAGAATATTATTTAGAAATACTGCATATGCAGACAGGTAGATCTGTTTTGACTATGTGAATACCTTGCTTTAGAAGCTGCCTTTGCTACCAGCACCACTACTTACTCTCTTATTATGCCCTTAGCCCCAGAGCTGCTTGGCTGCCTTCTAGGGGACAGACGTTCAACTGCTTTTACAACCTTCTCATTGTGATCCCCAGACTTCCAATGTATTGATTGTAAAACATCCTTGTTTTCACTTGCTGACATCCCCTTAGGTACACTAATTTCTCCGCCTTCCCCCCCATACAACAACAATCACCAACTGCAGAGGCATCCAGCATACCTTTTTGTGACTATTTTCTTCCTACGTTTCATTCGGATACAGCCAGAAAGACCACAAGCAGAAACCTCGTAAAGTCTTTAAACTCATTTTCTTCATCTGCCATGGCACCAGCTTGCTGGGTCCTTCATAGAAACTAGCTCAGTCATGCGGCAGGTTGAGCTTGAGATTCCTGGTGTAGATTATTATGCTCCCATAAATTATCTCGGATGTACCTGAACAGGGTTTGAATCAGATACTGACAGGAGAGGTTTCTTCCTTTCACTCTTTTTCTTCCTTTGCTACCCTGTACCACTTTGCTCTTGCCTGCAGAATGGAGAAAAAAAAAAAAAAATTATTACATTTAGTACTACTGTCTTTGAAAGTTACTCTTGACTTTTAAGACAGAATTCTTTTAAATATAAATTTTATAGGAGGCCAGTCTGGTGAGAAGTAGGAAAGATATGTTTTTAAATTTTTATTATTAATTCAATGAATCATAATCAATTTTAATAAAAAAAAATACGGTGGTCATGCAAGGTACTATTTACTTCTGATGAGCTTATACCTGTGCTGGTGCACAATTTATTAGCTGCTGTCAACGGATTGATCACTGAAATATAAAAAATCTTCAAATAAACTTTCAATTGATCTATTTAGTACTCAAGTTTTAAACTTCATTCTTTGATGAATTTACCATGCTATCCAGGTGCAAAACTTCATGAAATTTCTGTTGTAAGAATTAATACAATTGTGTAACACAGTGTGTTAAAAGCTTATGCAATAATAGTTATTCATCAAGTGATTTTTGAATTTTCCTTAGAAGACAAAACTTCAAGATATAATTCTTTTCTGAAAAAAAAACCCTAACCCAACTCAACAGATAAAAATACTAAAAGCAAATTGCAATCTTTAATAATAACTTTGAATACTACGCCAAACAATTTCACTTTTTCCAGTTTTCAAAAAAAACTCTGGCTATTGTTCAGGGAACAGATGTTTCCCAGGAAGCTTTGAGTTCAGCTTGCAGTTTTTCTTCAACCAAACTTCAGGGCTATTTTGGTTTACATGCATTTGCAATTCAAATTTTTTCAAAGAAAGAACCTTGAAGAAGGTTTTATATGTAAGTAAGACAAATGAAGTGAAGGAGAACAAAGTGACTATCATAATATGCTGCTCGTGCAAGACACCAGCATTATTACAAGCAGGGTCAAAAGTGTCTGTACCATCCATGCACGAAAATTCATTAATCAGATAGAAACATCTTTGGATTAAAAAATAAACCATAGACAGATCCAGGATGAGTAAACATCTCACTATATTCCATGAGGACTGAAAATGCAGTAAGGTTGGCTTAGCTCCTTGAGAATGGTGAAGCAGGTATGGCGTTACACCTTCCACATATAAATGAGTGCAATAGATATCAGCTGCTAATGGTCCTGAAGATATTTCAGGCCAGAGCTGCTGAAATAAAGGGAACTGTGGAAGCTGGGTCATGCTGGTGAAGGAAGTGGCATGTCCAGCTCTGTACTGCTTTTCTGGCACTTCCAGCTCAGAATGCTGAGTGCATTCATAAAGAAGCTCCCAAGGCAAGGAGGAATGTGAGGATTTTGTTTGCTTCCATATGACCTGATTTTAAGTAAAATAATGGCACCCTTCACTTTCCACACATATAGATTTCTGCAGCCATGAGAAAATTTTCAGCTCGGATCTTTCTTTTTCCCCATACGGGGGAGTGTGGGTGGAGTGAGCGAGCGACTGTATGGTTCTTTGTTGCTAGTTGGGATTAAACCATGACAGTTGTAGAGGACTTTACTCAGCCTTATTTCTCCTTGTAGTAGGATTTCTGTGAGCTCTTTTGGAGAATTTGCAAAATATTCTTCTGAATTTGAAGATGAATTTTCTTAGAGTACATCCTCTGAATTTGTGCTAAATTTGTTTTTATTATTCTCTTTTTTAAAAATTTTAATTTTTATTTTCTTTTTTATTTTCTATTTTTTATTTCTTTAAAAATCAATACAAATTTACTCAAATGTCATCAAAAAATGAGGATAAGGAAACTGTTTATGGAGATGTAAGAAGAAATCTAATAAATTGATGGTCTTATTCTATATTCAGAAAACAACTGCCAAAAAAACCCCCTCATAAGTAACTAAGAATTCTGGCATGAAAGAGGGCAGAATCTGATTTCAGAAAATAGGTTTCAACCCAGATTGAATCTGGCATCCATTTATAAAAAAAAGAAATTGAGCCCCATAGTTTTGAAAACTGCAAGTGCATGACAGCAGAGGGTTGATGGCCTGTAATGCTTTGTCAGAAACTTTTCCTCTCAGAATTGTTAGAGTTGTTGCCCGTAGAGAAAAAAGTGACCTTTAGGACATGGTTCAAGTAGAGGAGTAGTTTAGTCTGTCTTGCATCTGAGAGGCAGGGGGATTTATGAAGAAAATTGCATAGGTTTTTTACAGTTGACTGAAATTCAAATGCAGGAACTGAAGGTGGAAAGTTGACGTTTTGACTTAGGCAAACCAGAAGAGAGGTTTCTGCTGTATTTTAAAGGGGTGAGGTGAGTTTCCTTTTATATAAACCAATATTAGCCACATATTTCCAAAAACAACATGCCTCACTGTCATTTCAGCCTGGGATTATCCATGAGTCCTGTAGACAAACAGACACGTGGGAGACAACTTCAGTAAGCAGAACATTCTGCAGTTGCAGGAGGTATTTATTATGCTAAATCATTGTTTCTCACTTCATTGCACATAATCATAACTTCTGTGGCATTTCCTTCTTTGACCTTCAGTGTAGATCAGAGGACACAGCTGAAATCAAGTACACTGTTTATGTGGGCTTGGCCCCTTCCAATTAAAGGATTTTTTTCCTTGCAGTTTTCCCAACTCTTGCTCTCTTCAGTATTTCAGTATTATTGTCACTTAAGTTTCAGTTGCCAAATTTTGCACTCTTGGTTTTACTGGGTAGAATACATTCCTCTTTCATAGATGTTATGAAAAAATCCTCCACAAGTCATTATGCGTAGAAAATACTGTGGTAACATACTCTCTTTTGCACAGGTTCATGACAGACTGCCTTTAGGCAGGAAATAAAAAAGCAACCAAATATTGCAGTGCTAAAATTTTTCAATCACTCTCCCCCCTACTCTCTGAAAAAATCAATCAAAATTAACCACATCAGACTCTTAACAAAACCAAAATCAGGTTTTGTCTCTACAGAAACAATAGTTAAGAGTAGTTTATTTCACTGAGGCATTTTCTTCTCTCTGTCATTCACTCATATACCCTTTTGCCTCTGTCTTGTATGGTCATTGTTATTCTTACTTTTCTGGTATAGTTTGTCTTTTTCCACATCCCAAATGCTCAGCTCTGACTGCAAATAGCTGATTTGCCTGTTTTCATATTCTAGTTAAAAGCTTGTGTGTTTTTTTTGGATGCATAAAGGGAAAGACATTTCACAATATTTTACAGCTTGTATAGGACTCAGTAATTAAAGTCAGTCTTTGGGCTTAGACCCATTACCAGAGCACATATGCTCTAGATAGAATTTATACTTCGTTCCGACTCTAGAGTAAAATGAAGCCAGATCCTGATCTTGAGCCTATGATTCATAGGGCATGTTGAATACTGGGCTTGTGCACATTTAACCCCACTGTAGCAGTTGTAGGAGGGTCCCAGGGAGGTGACAGATGTTATCACACACTTCCTACTGTAGATGATTATTTTATAATTATGAAAAGAGGTCTTTGCATAGACTGGACTTGAAAATTTCAGCTGATTTCTTCAGCAAGGTTCTTGGCAGGCCAACAGAAGCATCTTTGATTCAAGACAGACAGTGTTTGTTTATTTATCACAGATTTCCTTAACACAACATAACCATCCAGGCTGATATAAGCAATGAAACTTCAGTACAACACAGTGCTGGAAATTTGGATCTCAGATAAACAAATATTGCCATCAATATTCCCAGCATTATATAGCTGCTATTAAAATCAGGCTTGTAATTTTATTTCTTAAACTACATAGATAGTGCTTAGATGTATGGATTTATTATCACATTTGGCATATATTATTTATGGCATAAGAAAGGTGAAACATCTTGCAGCATGCATGTAAAGATTAGGATTTATTTTCCAGGAATCCTTGAACAATTTTATCAAAAGCCCATTTCTAGGTGGCGTTTTTCTGCAATAAATCATACAGCAGAAATCTATCAGTGGACACCAGTAGGAGATAAATGAGAGCAGAGGAAAGAGGGTCATCACAGATTTTTTTTCTGTATCATGACCTGTCATTGGCAGAAATCCATTTATTATTGTACACAAATGATTTTTTTTTCTCCCTTACTCACTGTGTTTGCCTTTCTGAGGACTGCTATCTAAGATAAAATTAAAACTTCATGGAATATAAGCTTTCAGGAATCATGAAAACAGAGTTAACTTAGAGATCACAGGTGCAAAGACTAACAGTACTTCTCTTTTTCTCTCTCCTTCTCTTCCTCCCTCTCTTTCTTTTCTCTTTCTTCTACCCTCTACATAACAACAATTTCTTTTGAAACATGGCAGTATGTATAAGAATTAGTAAACTCAACTCCCTGGTATACGGATGAAGGAGCCAGAATCCATATTGACCAATTAGAAGTGGGCAAGCTCATGTTGAGCCGCATTTACCTCAGCTAAAGTTCTTCAAGAACCTTTCTATCTTTTAAAATGAAATAAAGATACATTTGCTTAAGTAATGGAGGTGTGGGGTGTGGGGGAGGCGGGGGTAGGGTAGGCCAATAAGGAGGAGAGCTGAAGTGTAGTATTTTTTGCTAGGTTGAGATTAATTGAGATACGGAGGATCAATGTAACCTCACATATCTGAATTAACATCACCACTCAAATTTCTATGGAGTCCTCAAGAATGATCCACTCATGTTCCAGGAAGATGGTGTGGGATTTGATTAAGTAATAGGGCCCCCACCTAGGCCAGAGCGATGCTTATAGCAGTCAGGCTTCTGGGAACCCAGAGGAGAAGCAAGAGAAACAGGTCTTCTAGACAGCATGGGTGAAACTTTTATAATACAACAGCAGAAGCTTTAAGGCCAATCAATACCAGGAGAGATCTGTACATTTGAACCTTTCTTATGTACAAGTTGTACAAAGGTTGTGCTTTTGTACAGGTTGTGCTCCTTCTGGAAAGCCTTGGTTATTTCTGATTTATTAATTTTGGATTTTGCCACAGTGCAGAAGTTTTATCTGATTCCTCATCTCTCTGACCTGTTTAACTTTTGGACATGTGCCACAAGCATTTTTCTTTCCCTGGGCTAGATAAAGAAGCACAAATGCTGGTAGGATCTGCATTCTCCTTTGTAAATAGATGAAATAGTGAATTGATTTGTGCAAGCTAATGGTTAGTTCCTCCTCATCAACAGAAACAAAGGTGGGACTGTGTGAGACTGATCAGACTAGCTATGTAAATTCGTGTCACTGAACATTTAAAAGCCAGTCAGGAGAAATCTTTATTTCAGTTGTAACTAGTGGAAATTTATTGTTGACTTCATTTGAGCTCAGATTTAATCCCACATTTCTATTTCAAAATATTTTGATTTTTACTGCAATAGTAGAAAAAGGTTACTAGTACAGAGATCATACAGTTCAAATAACCTTTAGCTGTAAATATATTTTCCTTTGAATACTTGCAAACCTTGTTTGCATGAAAATTGCACATTCTTGTTTGCTCTGTGTGATCAATTATTATCCCACATGCAGGCTTGATTTTAATGGGTTCCATCACTTGTGCAGATCCTTCATCTTTCTGGATTAAACTTTAATAAGTTTTTAATCTTTCAAACTCTCCTTGAAATATTGTAGTTTTAGATAATTTTCCTTGTTGCTTGTATAAATCTTTTACAACAGGGAAATTAATTCATTTAAAGTAGAAAAATGTGATATAGTAAAAGAAGGAAAAGTTGCCTGAAGTATTAAGCTATCACAGAATCTATTAGTTTTTTATTTCATCTTGACTTCGCTGTTTGCCTTCAACATGCAAACTCTTGGTTGCAGTTGTACTTCAGAAAACTGTAAGAAATACCATTTCTTTCAGATCTCAGATCCTTACTACTCTTTACTTGACTGACTTAATTTTCAAGGAACTGGAAAATTTTATTCCTTGGAATAACAACTACTTGCAGACATGAACAATAATTTATGGCTACCACATCAAATGAATGCCTCAACATATTAATCCACATTTCAATTTTACCATAAATTCAACTGAAGAGCTTGACCTGTGGCAAAGCTGACTCTTCTAAATATCTAGGACTGCTATTTGAATAGCAAAGCAGTAATATTGCACGTATTATATTAGAATATGATATTATGCCTGTAAACCAGTAAAAAAGCCATACAGGCTACAGGGCAAATTGCAAATCTTTAAGCTGTTAAGACTTGAATTAATCTTAAATCTATGTATTTCTTCTTCACTACCACATGAAAATAAACAGCAAAATAAACAGTAGTTTACACTGTTGCAACCTAGCTTCTTTTGGGGAAAGACAGCTTGTATCTCACTTTTTAGTATTTTGGTTGAAACCTTTAATTATAACCAATTGAATCTCCTTAAAGATTAGGGGGCCCACATAGACAGATTGTGCATACTCAGTTATTATCTAGAGCTCAACCACAGATTAATGTGGGTGAATTTTCTATGATATCATGCACTTTTACCTATTATAAAAATTTAGATATATGCCACCTAACCTTTCATTTTGATATTCATGCTGGGTTTAAGTATCTTTTTCTTTTAAATGTTACAATCAAATCCCTCCTTGAGGGGAAACCTGTTCCACTGGCTGCAAGATGGATGCAACAGCATTAGGGTTATTTTGAATGGGGAGGAGAAAATGTCTGCAAGGTGATGATGGGACTTTGAGAGTTACAGGAATTATGGGAATTACAAAGAGATTTATCAGGGACTTGCAGAAATCCCAGTGCACATGGTACTGAGGATAGACAAGGTGTACCCTGAATGAAAAAAGGTCTCACATGTATCCACAAATATGCGGATCACACTTTGAGATCAAACTGAATATCGCCCTAGGTGTTGCACAGAAATAGCGAGACCCTTTTGCTTGTTCTGTTTTGGACATGGCAGGGCAGCAAACACAATGTAAAGAAACAGAGAAGGTAAATAAGAGGCACAGTGAGCAGCCTCAGGTGTCCCACTGTTGTCTGTCTGGAGCTCACACAGGGGACAAAGGGGTGAAGAAAAACTTCACACTGGGTAAATGCTCTGAATTCTTGCTATGTGGGATAGGGATGAGAGACAGGAGGTCTTCCCTCTTCCCTCCATCTCTGTAGGCAGCCCCCATGGTAAAGTCAGCTTCCTGGCTTTAGTCTGGGGTAATGTTTTTGGCTTCCGTTCTCTTGTTAACTCTTTAAGCTTATGTGCACTCAGTGTGTAAATAATTTTGGCAGGCAGGAAGGTACAGAAATAAGTATATCTGTGTGTTGGAGTTTAATACTATCAGGTTGGTAAGAGTCATGCCAGCCAAAGAAATTTCTTGGCCTCTTGTTTCACAGCCACAGAAAGTCATTCAAGACAAAGCTGCCTCATGTACCTTCCCAGTGAGACCATGTTGGGTCTGCTTTGCTCAGCCTGCCTCAAAGTAGAACAGCTTTTTTTCCACATCCCCCTTATAAAGTCAGTGCTTAGGGCACCTGCAATATTTCCACACATAAAGCAAGGTGTTAATGTAGCCCAGGAGTTTTAGATCTCATATGAGAGATTTAAAAATTGGTTGGAAACTAGAAAACTGTTCGTGCTTCAGACATCTGGCACTTTTCTGTGAATCCTCTGCAGTGAAAGACCTTGGTGTACATGGGAACTGGAACACTGAATAACAAGTACAAGGAAGTCTGTGGGGCTCCAGCCCCTTTATGCATCCATAGGATGCCACATTAGAGAATGATTTTGTCTTTTGTCATACACAAGCACCAAATTCTCCTGTGAAAATGTAAGCCCCTGCAGTTAAATTATTGTTCTGTCAGCGTCTATTCCTGAGACACCATGAGCAAGTTAGGAAGGATGCAGGATATCCAATTCACTTTATATTTCAGATAGACTTACAAAAGTGTTTAGATCAGCGCATTTTTAAAGATAGGACAGAGTTGGAAATGTGAGTTTTAGCAATAAAAATTATCTTCTTAAAAGATATTTTTCTTCTTAACAACAAATGGAAAAATTACTGTTTAGAACAGAATACTACACTGAAGATCAAACTGAGCCTGGAAGGCTTAAAATTTTTGTTTTTGTTTTTAATTTGTTTAGCCATTTTTCATAGCAGCATTATTATTAAAAAAAAAAAAAAAGAAGAAGAAGGAAAGAAGGAAATTCTCCAAGTCAAATTCCTTACAATATTCACTGTTCTTCATTCCTTATGTTATACTGGGAAGAGTTCCCCACTTCTCTTGGAACTTTCAAGAATGTACTTCAACAATAAGTTAGTGGAGAAGATCTTTAAACATTTCTTACTTGAAATAGCCTCAAGACCTGCAGGTGGAATTTGTATCATGAATAGTAAAAGAGAAAACTTAGCTCAAAAATGTGACAGGGAACCTTCAGGAAAAATGCTAATGGGATTCTAATTTTAACCCATGATCTTTCAAAAGATAAAATGATAACTCTGTTAATGATGTAGGTCTACATAGGGGCATGCTTATTCTCCTCTAACCCACACTGGAAGTGTTTTAATTAAAATTAAAAACATATTAAAGAACAGTTTTGTCAAGGCTTTTACTGTTACTATGCAAGAGATCAGAATTAATATTTAAGGCCAATCTATTTTTCAAAACTTCCTACCTCTTAGTCCCAGAGAAAAATAACATCTATGTATCATGTTTCCAATATTTAGGGATCTAGTTGGGATATTGTTCTGTACACGCTGTTAGACACTGTGATGACAAGATGAATCTTAGCCAACACTGACTGCCAGCAAACACATACCTTCCACGAGCAAAGTGCAGGGCAATTGGAGAGCAAGCACCGAAGGATCATTGCTGGGAGAGAGGGAACAAAAATAGCCATAAAGCACTTGGAGAATACATTTCTTTGACATATTGGAGGATTATTGTTGCATCCATTCATTTCTTTCCCTTAATGTCTTTCTCTGAAAGGGATCCCTTTTTCCCTCTTCAGTATTTTTACATTTTAGAGAAGTTTGGAAATACTTGGTGAGGAGGGAATTTTAGAGGGCAGGAAAGACGGATTTTTCTATTATGAGAATTGAGGCAAGAGGACATTAGAGAGAAAGAGCTTTGGGAAATGTGTTATGAAATGGAGCTCTTCATAAAATACTTGGATTGGGTGCACTATATGCATATCATGCTGCGGAATGTTGTATGGAGAAATAATTTTGAACACATTTATGTATAAATACTGAAACAAGGCCTATAATTCTGCTCATCAAAATGAAAGCCCTTAAGAAGTCAAATGTCCCATGCCACGTGTGCCACCGCCACTGTTCTCCAAACAGGGCTGAATTACTAAACTGACTGCACAGTCACCTTATTAGTAATTTGGGCAACCTGAGTTGAATATCTAATATCCACAAATAGTGCAACACCGCATTTCGTATCACTATGTTTGTTCAGAAACAAAATCTAACAGAGCTGAAACATTTATTACTCTGAAGTCTGTTAATAGATAAAAGGCTGTTGGAAAGGAAAGGGGAGAGTAAGCTGGGGAATTAGCTATTGGAGTTAAAGGATGCACTAAAGTACAAACATAATTTCCATTCTCATTCCCAAACCAAGCAGCTGATCACAATGCGCATTTTCCTTTCATGCAGATCTGCTCAAATGTTCTTGTGTAGCAGGTGTGTATGTTTGCAAAGATCAAAACCACAGCATTTATTGAATTGCTGTCTACCCTGGATAGTCTTGTTTTTCTTACCCTCAGAATATATTTCTTTACTGAAGATTTGGTCAGCAATTTTATGTCTACAAGGTTGCTTTTTTTTATTTTCCCATGTAGTTATAAAGAGAATGTTTTTTTAATCATTTTATTGTTTGTGTACAGATTTACATATTGCCTCTCTAATAGTAGCAGCAGAACTTACAGAAATAAGCTCCTGGGTGTACGGAGAACTATGGATGCATTTATTGATCTGAATCTTTCTAAAGGTAATGTTCAAATTCTTTTCTAAAATGTGTTTCTTTACATAATTTGTATGTCAGGCCATCATCATCAGAAGCAGCCTTTTTAACTTACATTTGTTTTGAAAAACAATTATTTATTCTGAAGGAAGAAAAAGCTATATTGCAGAGGTCAGACTTTTGTCATTTTCTTTTTATGGAGCAAGCCATTGGGATATTATAATGGTATGTCAGCTAAGCACCTACATAGCTCTACAAGGTCAAACAGAGAGTTATACCAGCAGGCATATTTTATGTATGTATCTTGCAAGTGTTGGCCCAGTACGCTCTGACGCCACCTAATAAACCATTTTACTGTTTTACAATAACACAGCTTTGTGTTTCACAGGAAATTTTCCTCCCCTTAAATGAATGCTTAATTCATAGGAATGTCAATAATAAAAATTTACTAAGTTCTTCCTGGGGTCACATAATGACATTGTTAGGATTCTTAATGTAGCTACTAGGTGAAAGAGCTGCCAGTACCACATAAAGAATGAGTTGTTCTCCTCCTGCCACAGCCTCAGCTGATTTACAACCACCTTGTGTTTGATGTTGGACAGGATAATTTCATCATTCTCCAGCCCTTGTGATCATGTCCCAAAACGACTAGTCAGGTGAAGCCCTAGCTAAAGATTGCTTGTCACCTGTAGGAAATAGCTGTCTGCTATGAGTAGTCTTTACTCATAAATGTAATCATCTGTTAGTTATTCATTGAGCTATACTTCATGGTCTAGATGTAGTAGTGAGAATAATATACAAACACCTCACGGGGAAAATGCTTTGAAACAACAGATGTGTCTGTTAAAACCCTTTTTTTTTTACAACTGGACAGCATCTTAAAATGGAAGTAACTGTCTTCCAAGTTCATCTCTGAAGGATACTTCAGAAAACCTGTCAAAACCTCTTCCTCTCCTCAAGTGATTCACTGCAGCAAATGGCCTGTATTTAAAAACAATGATTTCTTAAAGGTCCAATGCCAGCATTGTTGTGGTGATTTAAGGCAGTCAGTGCAAGACAGGTATAAACCTTTGGTGTGCTTTTGTTTTGAAAGAATGTGTGATGTTGTGATAGAGCCATCTGAGAGAAGAGTATGATAATGCAGTCACATCTCTGGGGGGGAAATTCTAATTTATTTTGTTAAATTCTGAAATTGTGAAGGATATGTCTATTTCTAAAAGTACAAGTGATTCATTTTCATCATATTCAGACATATGATTTTGCCTGAAATAACTAACACTCTTCAATTTTTTTATATTCAGCTGGGCTTAACCTGACATTTGTTCTTTTATTTTACAATAAATAAAAATCTGGTTTCAGCAGAAGAGCAGCTAGTAAAAATTCTGTAAAAGCATTATAAAATTGCCAAAAAAGAAAAGTGGTGCTGTTATTAGGCCAATACTGCTGTAAATGATAAATTAGAAAGGCAACATGAAGAGGCTGAAAAGTAGTGACAGCTACAATGAGTACATTTTCTCCTTTCTCAGTGTGAGATCACAGTGCAGGAGTATATGAACTTTGAATCCGTTTGTGAAATTTGTGCTCATTCCAGCTGTCACTGCTGCAGATGATGGGTACTCACAACCTGTTGTTTCGGCTTTGTGCTTGTAAAAATGCAAAGGATAAGTTCTAGTAACAAAAAAGTAAATTATTCTGATAAATATCATCTCACACAGCTAATCGGGAATTCTGGATAGAATTTGCAATGTATTTTGGAATTTATCCTAGACATTTGAGTTCTTAAATTGTAGTTGGAAAACCAAGTAAGCTATTTTATGTGCTTAATTATATTCATTTTGTCAGCATACTTCCGAGGCTTGAATACACATTATTTTTCCTCCTCAGGTTTATTTCTCAAGGTCTGTTTTCACTATTTCTGTAATTAAAATATTATAGATGTAGCCCTTAAAAAAAATAAATTGAAATTTAATCTACAGTTTTAAACAACTCAAAATACAGAATACAATGGATTGAGACTTCTGGTTTGTTTTGCCAGGAAGAAAAAGGTCATTAACAAATCTTTGATCTACGATATATGTGAAACTTTGATTTTTGAAATCAGAGGATGTGAAGACTTGATACCTGGTGTGAGATAATTTTCTGATTTACTTTTTATTTGAATAAGGAAAGATGGAACTCAATAGACCCATACAAGAACTATTCAGTTTTTCTTCCTCAGATCAAATTTTCAAAGCATATTCTGTTATTACAACTTTTTATTATAATAATTTCAAAATCTCTTTTAAGAGATTATATTTTAGAAATGTATATAGGGAGACATCTGGTTTGTTTCTAAAACTGTTTATTTGTTCTCTTGAACTCTTAATTTTACTTCCCTGGCTTGATATTTCAATCTTTTCTCCTTGTATCTGGAAGTTACTGCGGCTTGTATCAGCTTTTAACATGACATAGAGCTTCTAGAGAAAAGCTGTCCTCCTGTGGCTGCCTTTTAGTGCTCATCCATGCTGCTGAGCAGACAACAGGGAGTCACGGTGCAAGAATAAACATATTTCTTCTCATTCTTTTGACTTGAAAATGTTATGTATGTTTTAGTTACTAATGGGATATTTCCTGCCTGGTGTGTTTGTATTGTTCAGGTCAGCACATGGATCTGGTTTTATTATCCAAAGGAGGAAATCTTTCTCACCTTCTCAGAAAGCTTACAGTAGACACCCAATGACTGACTCCTCCCTGGCAGCTATAGCACTACCAAGGTCCATAGTAATAAAGTTGTTACATGTAATAAGGATTTTCCATATATAACAATTGAAAAAAGAGCCTTTGGCAATTGAGCAGCTCTTTATAGCACTCTGTGTAACTTGTCTCCTATAACTGCTGTGCACAAACTGACTTGCATCATGAATATTCCCTGTTTGCACTTACAAATTTCTGCTCAACAAAAGCCATATCTTGTAGTTCACTAAACAGTCTCCCATGGAGGTGTTTTTAGAAAATGTTCAGTGCTGTTCTGCTGTAAACCTACCAAGAATGGTAAAGTTTTAATACTGGTGTCATTGTCTTATTCTCTTCCCTTCCCACACATAGATTAATTTATATTTCTATCTGAAATAATGTACACTTACAACAGTATTTTTCTAATCAGGATTCTTTTTTCCCCAAGTTTTTTTTAAATTCCCACTTGGCTTAGTGAAAAGACATATTAGAAGACATATTTCTGTTTTTAACTCTGATACATGCTACCCTGCAATTCTTTCCCCCTTTTTTATTCTCTTCCTTGTTCTCAATGGAAAGATATCACTTCACAGGTAGCAATGTCTATTTTTCCAGGCTAATTTAGTGTGTGATACCAGCTGGTTTTCTTTGCTGTTTCAGATGTTTTAGCTTAGTTTCTCAGCATCATTGTATGACAAAGAACTAATTCTACCTTAGGAGTGGGATGGACAATATGGTAGTATAGTTTTTCTGGATCTTGTGGGTTTTTTTCTGGGGGGGGGGTTTGGTTTTTTTTTTTTTTTTTCTCTGGATCTTTTGATTTTTTTTTCTGGATCCAGAAGATATTTGTTTTAATAAATATTGATTTAAGTAATACCAGGTGAAAAACTGAGCTCCTGTAAGTAATAAGGAGTATTGCTTTGACCATTCCCAAAATCAGACAGAAAAAGAATCAGAAGATTACAAAATGTAAAGAAAGTGAGATAAGTGGCCACTGTAAAGAGTTTAAATGAAGTAAGCTGTTGCATGTGTCATTGATAAATGCTGTATAAGTTATTTTGTGAAATTCATGCTAGGGTAAGAGTTGTGCAATATATGCAGTACCCAAGATACTTTCTTCTCATTACCAAAATCTTTCTACAGAAAATCTTGCTTTTCGTTAC
This sequence comes from Lathamus discolor, assembly GCF_037157495.1. Lineage (NCBI taxonomy): Eukaryota > Metazoa > Chordata > Aves > Psittaciformes > Psittacidae > Lathamus > Lathamus discolor. The sequence continues at coordinate 31,613,886 of NC_088885.1, forward strand.
TTTTGAATTACAGTGCAGTTACCTCTGCAGAAAAACTTTGAGGAAAAGAGAATTAATTTCCACTTCCAAACCTTGCAGCAGCAATAAAACAACATCTGCAGAGTTAAGAGAGTGCTTATTTTAGATTTTCTTACTTGATTTTTGAACCTTTAAAAGATATATTAGTCTAAATTTGTCATCCTGGTCTTAGTTAATAGGCATCTATGAAGAGGCACTACATACCAATAAATGGTGATTCACCACATCCCAAGATAGGCCAGATGAATCATTTTTTTGGAGGTGTGCATTGCTCCTGACGACTGTAGAAGTAATTTTGCATATTTAGCTCAACCACAGGCACCTGCCTTCGAGATGGTCAGGTCAGAGTGGACAAATTCCACTTTTATGTGCCTGCTGCCTCTTTCTTCCACATTTGCTGAGTGGCAAGAGAGAGCAGTGGATATGCATACCATGGAGCTGTATAACACAGATCAACCTTTTCCCAAGCTGTAAGCTAATCACTGGGTGCTGGTGAGGGTTCTTCACAGAAGTGGGCTCTCCTGCTTTAGCCCATGTGCTATGTCTGCAAGTCCCAGAATCTGCTGTAATGCTTTAAGTGATCGGCAATGTCTTGTGTTAGTAAAATAAGGATGATTTTCTCAGTTATTATCCATGCAATATGGTTCACAACTTCCCATACAGCCAGTTTTACCACTGAGATTTTGTGATTGCTTGAGTTATTTGAAATGCTGTTAGCATGCATAGCAACCATCTTGTTTTAAATGTATGCTGTGATGTTTAAACTGAAAAAAAATATGACTGATATGAAAAAAGTGTACTGTAATGAGTGTGATTATACACATCTGATGAAGACATATTGAAAAATATTGAAACAATAATTAAATTAGTTTCTGCAGTGTGAATGTGTCTTTTTCTCACTGCTTAAGAATTTTTACTATTCCATGGAAAGACTGATAAGAAAGATTTTAAAATGACTTTACTATATCTTTTCTGGGCCTGTTCAGTGTAATAAAGTAATTCTGGTTCTCTGAGTAAAAAATTTTTTTTTTAATTCCTGTGCTATGTGCAATGCCTTCTTATTCCAGTTTGCTTTGAGCAACATATTGTGCTCTATACAGTAAAAAGCTAAGAATGAATAATAGTTTTAAAACTAACAAACATTCAGCTGATGATGTAAACCCAGGGTTTTATGCATGATGGAAAGTTCATCTTTTTGCCTCCTTGTAACTCCATTAGGATGTTATCACTTTAGCACTCACTAACATGCTCTGACTTGAAACTGTACAAATGTCAGCCTTGAATGTCAGCTAATATTGCTGAGATTGCTACTAAGATTTTTTACAGTGCTGTGAAAGAGGTAAAAATGCTGGACATAAAGTGCTTTCTTGTCCAGAGGAGACAGAAACAGTTACTTGGGAGAAGGCTGGGAGTCAGTCAGTTGCAGTGGAAAAGTGTTGCGTGCATTAGGCAGAGAATGTTGCAACAACACAGCTTTTAAGACCAGATTTTATATTGGTATATGAACATATTTTGCAGAAAAGTTGTCTGTGAGGATAAGGGGTGAATTAATAATTTTTCCCAGGAAGCACAATACTGCTGATATTGTTGATGCTGTTTTCCACCTCTCAGTGCATTGTGGTTAAAAGCAATTTTCATAGTCATTGCACTTCCATTGTGCTGGGGTGGGGGGGGGTGGAAAGGCAGCCATGTTTAAGTGTTGTCTCTGTGGTAGTATCATTGCCCTATCCCTGTCTTGATTCTGCTTTAGCACCTTTTTCTACTCAAATTTCCAACACATCATCATGAACAGCTCTTGCTATCAACTGTTTTATGCCTACAGGAGAAGACAAGGTCAGTAGCAGGTTCTTCCCTGGACCCCTTCTTCTACCCAAGTAGGGCAGAGCTGCATGGGTTGCGCTGCTTGGTGCTTCCATGGGAAGCAGGTAAGGAGACTGAAACAGCAGCCAGCAGGCACCTCTACTTCCTTCAGAAAAACAATTCAGGAGCCCTAGGTGGTGACTTCAAAGACCTTTTATTCACTGCCCAGAGGAATGGATATTTTGTAATACAAAATGAATCAAATTTCAAAGCCTGCAAAGGTCAAAAGCAGCCTCTGGCCAAACAAGAGGAAAAAGCAGATGGGAATTACACCTCTCCATGAGAGGCCACTTGAACACAAACAGCCCCTGTGAAGTTGCACCTGCAAGGAGTTAACCACAAACCTCTATAGGGTCTGATGGATGAGAAGTGATCACTCACCCCTCAGACGAGCAGGGACCAGAAAGGCTGGGCTGGTGCTGTTTCACTACTTGCTTTGACTCTTTAAGTTTCAAGTTAATGCCACTTTAGGCTGCTTTGGTACTAACCTTGCTTGAGATAGGATTATGAGCAGCCATTTTCACTGCTGCCTAGGCTGGGGCAGACACTGCAGGTATAAAAAGCCCTGTGTGGTCATAGTATTCCCTCTCCTAAAATAAGTCCAGGAGATGGAAAGTCTGGGAGAGCTAACATAAGAACCCGTGACAGTTCAGCAGCCTTCTCTCCTCCCCAAATTAGTCCTCTTTGAATTACAGCTGATATTATTTCTGTTTTCTCTATGGAACAGACCCATGTGATTTTCCAAAGGAATTGATTACAAAGTATCCTGCTGTCACTGGTTTAAGCTCTTGCCACGCTGGGTGGAATTCAATGGTTAAAGATAAGCACAGTCACGAAAATTTTCAAAATAAAGGGTTAAAGCAAGATAAGCATTGGCTGTCTTACTCAAGACCAATATGGCACTAATGTTTATACTATTAAACTCCTTAACTTATCATCAGAGTTCTAGACATTTCACTTATTTGGGGGGGAAAATATTCTTGATAACTTTTTGTTTTAAATTTTTTTACTATCTTGTTACCAGAAAAAAAACAACCAAACAAAAAACCAAACCACAAAACAAAACAACCACAAACAACACAAGTGGTGAGTGCAAGCTTCAGAAGAGAGAGAAAAATGACTCATAAATATTTTCTTATGTAGCTTGTCCAGAATGAAAGGTGTGATTTTAAAGCCTGTTAGCTTGCAGCTGACCAGTAATTGCTGCCTTTTGATTACTTAGGTCCCTTGAGTTTGAAAGTAGATTTCCCAGTTGTGTTAATGAGAACTACTGGATCCAGAGCCTAAAAGCTTTGCTGGAGATCAGGAAGGATGAATTGGTGTTCCTGTGTTTCTGAGAATAGTAGTTCTCTAGATGCAGGCCACAGAAGAGGTCATCTCCTTCACTGAGCTTACTGCCTGTTGGTGACAGATACTGGGGGCTTTGAAGTATGCCTGCAAGAAATTGAACAGGAACCTCATAAACTTTGGCAAGGGCAAACTCCAAGTCCCACACATGAGACAGAGTAACCTCTTGCACTGATCCAGGTTGGGGTCTGCCTGGCTGGGGAGCTGCTCTGCTGGAAAGGCACAGGAGGTGTTGGTAGACAGCTGAACATGGGCTGTGGTATCCTCTGGCAGCAAGGAAGGTCAACAGCATCCTGGGCTGTATTAATATGAGGAAAGCCATTAGATTATTACCCCCCTTTACTTTGCAATATATTTGACCGCATATACAATACTGCATACAGTTTTGGGCACCCAGTATAATTACAATATTGATAACATGCAGTGAGTTCAGTGGAGGGCCAGCAAGACAGTCAGGGCTGGACACTTACCTATTGAGAAAAGATGGAGGGAGCTGGGCTTGCTCAGCTCAGAGAACTGATGGCATCAGGGGGCTGACAGCAGCCTGCCAGGGCCTATGGGGAGGTTATTGAAAAGAGGGCCATACTCCTCCCAGTGATGTGTACTGAGAGGACAAGAGACGCTAAGTTGAATAGAGACATTCAGACTTCATATAGAGAATATTTTCACCATGAGGACACCCCAGCAACAGTGGAAGTGTTTGCAGTCTCCATCCTTTGGTGATTTTAAAGACCAGATTGGATAAAGCCCTGATGATCTGACATTCAAGGTGGCCCTGCTTTGAGCAGGAGGTTTGATGAGAGACCTCCTGCCGTCCCTTCCAGTCTCAATTTCAAGAGCATGTGATTATTACCAGCAGTGGAGTTGCTTGATGCTGGCGTCATTTCAGTGGTCAGTGGAAGTCACGTACTCACTTCTTGGCTAAAACATAATCTGAAAACTCCTGTACCCAAAACCCCTTGCATTTAAATGGAATTTAAAAATGAGAAAAATGCAAAAACCAAGGGAAAACCTTAACTTAATAGCATGTAGCTTGAAATTACTTTGTTGAAGATAACACCCTCCTTCACTTCAAAATAAGGGGCAAAAGAAAGCACAACTGTCATCTGGACTAGGTTAAACAGAGGCAGCATTTTTGTTGTCCTGGCCTGTGTCGTGGCCTTCTATGTGAACAACTTCAGCGCCATCACATTCCAGCTGCCACTGCAGGGTGCCTGCAGAGAGGAGAGAGAAGCATTACTTTGTAGCTGCCACCTGCAAAATCTCTCATTATTGGCAGGTACTTTGCAATGGAGTACTAGAACAAGATAATTGCTGGAGATAGAATTGGCAGGAGCAGTATATGGGAGACACATTCAATTGCACATGAGTATGGTAGGTGAATTATAAAAAAAACAACCCTGCCATTACATGTTGAACAGCCGGCAACTCTGGATCTTCCGTTTAGTTTACAGCAGAATGGACAAAAGGCTTGTAGTGTCAGCAGTAAACAGTTTAGGGACTGTATGACTTGTAAAGGTATTCTGGATGCCTTTATGAGCCATAGCTCAAACTTTTGTGACAATAACAGTGAGGCATTACAAGTTTATTTGCAAGATTAAGTCTAAATGTCATCCCTAGAGTGCAGTATAAAAACTAATTAATTTTTTTATTCTTTATCATTGAGATCAACATTCTCCACAGGAATTTGCATTTCTATATGACCCTTGTGTAAGCCAGCTTGCATGGGAGGGGGACCAATTTTAGTTTTGAGATTCATCAGTAGTGTTGCCCATCCTACTTGAATATTCAATTTATACCAAATATTTCACTATCAAGTATAATGTTGCAGCCAGCCTTATAGAAAGAAAGCCAGTAATTCTATGAAAAACAAACTTACTACTTTTCATTACACAATGTTTTGCTGTGAATTTGAGTCTTACAGCTGCTCTGCCATATGGGTTCTTCAACATCTAATTTGAGAAGTGAGTTTACAGTGCAGTCTTCCTCTCATCAAGAGTACTGGCTGGGCTATTAAAACATATTATAACAAACCTTCACTTCAAGTCACTGGTCTCTTTATACCTCAGCTCTTCTTTGGGTTGCAACAGGTCTGTTCATCAATCTGATCATTCAGCATTGCTACATGAGAATGCTATTTGGTAGGAGGTTTAAATTCCAGAGTGAGGACATAAGCCACCAGGACATGAAAGTTAGAGAGGAGCTGAAAAAGCAGTTGAATAATGAAAAATATTTTACTGTGTCATAAAATCTGAGACTCAGAGCCTTTCATATGCAAAATTTTTGTCAACATTCAAGTTTCATATCTCAGTCTTGGACCTTCTCTTTGCTATTATTTTAGCAATAATGAATATTCTCTATAGAAGGATGTTACAAAGGGGGAGGGTTTGCTTTCTCACGTCACGAGTGCCTGCCATGGAGCTGGGAGAGGACAGGCCATAGACATATAAAACAAGGGAGCACACCGGCCTCATGTATGGTGCAGAAGGAGCCAGGAGAGGAGATGTACTGCAGCTGTGGGACCTGAACACCAGGCACCAGTCATACAAGAACACTCTCTTCAATCTAGGCTCATCCATCACATTTTCAAGAAAATACAGCCCTATACAAAAAGTCTATGGTTTCCTCAGCCACTCTTTCTGTACCTTTATCCTTTTTGAAAGTGGAAGAGAACTTGGCACTTATCACCACAGCAGCAAGTTTTCCACATGATGTGCACGAGCTGTATGGTACAGCCTGCTCTGTTTTGCCTTGTTTTCCCCTTTATCCATTAAATCTGATTGATAGAAAGGTCCAACCCTTTTGTATGGGTAGTGAAAGTTCAGACATTCCAGCCCAGGCTGGAAGTCAAAACACAGAGCTTGCACCAGTTACTAAGAAGGAGCAAAACGGCTCCTGGTAAACCCAGGACAGGCATCCACTTACACTGTTCCATGGCTGCCTCTACCATGTGTCTGTTGAGCTAAAATACTTCACCCACATATTAAATCTATGGATTTGGGTCAGTGTTCGGTTAGGAGGTCCAATTTACCTACAAAATCAGCAAGTTTCTCCTGTCCTACTGGGAAGAGCAGACTTTTCCTCATCCCTTCAACACAGCATATTGAAGTAAAGCATGTTCTAAGTTGCAGATACGGTCTTATTCTAACCAAATTTGTAGATACAAAGGTATACACAGAGCCAGTGCTCCTGACCCACCACTTTTTGACCACACAGTCCTTAAAGGTTTTGGCACAGAAAAATTTATGGGCATTTTCTGTCTACTACATATTTTCTGGATTGAATTTGCTTTGGATACAGATCCTCATTTTAGAGGAAGCCAATGTTGTCTGCAGGTCTTCCATCCATTTCTGTGAAATGACTCAGAGAAAAGTCAGCCTAAACAGAGCTTTCAAAGCTAACAGCTTTCCTGATTAACTCTTCTTATTATCCAACAGGCTGTATTTTCTAGGGGGAAAAAAATGTCAAAGATGGGAGAGAGTAAAACTGAAACAAACAAACAAACAAAAAAAACCACACTTTGAAATACATCCCTTTGGCAGCTGTCCTTTTTTCATTCTGGCAGATGGAGAGTTGCTGGCAGGAATGGTGAGGTAAGGGTAAAAGACAAATGGTTCATCATGAATCCTTTAACTTCAACACAACGCATGCCAGCACTTTTTCTTTGGCATACGCTTTATAAAAAGTACATGACAACCACATCAGCATTGTTAATATATTTGCATTACCTGGCTTATTATTCATCCCCCTTCGAATCAGACCCTAGACCTTCAGAAAAATAGCATATAGCAAAAGTCTACTTTTTCCTAGCATTTATTCCCCTCAGTAAAAAATTGAAACTAATCTATGTTATCATGATTTAAAAACCCTCAAAAACCTAGACTTTTAAAATTAATGTATTATTTATAAGGATACTATCTTATGGGATATTGATAATATGACTACTAACTTTCAAGAATAAGGTGTATCAAACATTTCCACTCTTTGGGTGAATCACTTCCTGAAAAATAAAAATAAATAAAATAGTTAATATGAAATTAAACCACAAACTTGGTTTTGAAAGTAAATATTGGGTTTTATAATGCTTTTTGTCCTGAAAAACAGCCTTCAGATTTCAGGATCAAAAGCAGATAGATCAAGATGTACTGAAGAAAACAAAATATCTCAAATTCCGTCAGAAAAAGCCCAAACCCTACAACACAAACCCCACAAACCTGTAAGCTGCATTTAGTTTTCGTTACATTTAATGGCAAAATTCATATTGACTTATATGGGTCCAGCACTACGCATTACACACATGGCAATACATTAAACCAGTAAATTTGAGTTAAAAAAATAAAAGATACACTAACATACTGAAGGTTAGGTTAATTTGTTCATTCATTAATCTCATTTTCTTTCATATTTTTCTTTCTTTCTTGCTAACTACCTCACTAATTATCTCTGAAAAAGTATTATTTCATGTTCCTAAGTATCCCAGAGGTAGCATTTCATCATATGCATCTCTTTTGCAGCAGAGACTGCAGTTTCTAGGAGCCAACGAATAACGACTTATCAATCACTAAATACTGTGTCATTGTGATGAAGAATGTATGACCAAAGCTGGTGGTCAAGAAGACCTCATCCAATATTTATGAATTAAATTTGCTGATGTTTACTTGTAGAAATTCCTTATAAATGCATCTTGCTTTCAAACAGCAAGACACTGTAGACATCACAGGAAAGGTAATAACTGAGGGAAATGCAGTAAAATGCATACAATATAGTGTACTATCTTCAGGCCAGAGAGCTTCATTTGTTTATCAATCACCTTTCTAACGGCCTACCTTCATTTCTCACCCCTGCTAATAGAAGATTAAAACTGCAAATGCAATGTTACAAACTTTACCTTCTGAAATACTGATTATGACTTGAGGTTTTATTGCACAGAAATTTGTTTGTTTGCAAGAAGAGACAAAAAAATTATAGGTTTGGATTCCCCCCCTCCCCCCCTCCCCCCCCCCCCCCCCCCGTGAATTGATTCTAATGTTAGGATTTATTAATAGAAGGAAATTGAAATGTGAGAGCCTAAAAAGGCAATATGGAAGAGCTCAACAAGCTATAAAAAGAATGAATAACAAACCATATATTTTTCTTGCCGTGACAAGGTACTGCATAAAAACACCAGGGGATGGATGCAAACAATGTGCTGCTAAGAGTGACAATAAAACAGGGATGACAGCATAAAAAGAAAATGATGAATGTATTAACACAGGTAAGAGAATTAGATAAAAAATCACAGGGAATAGTAGAAAATTCACTCTAAGCATATCTTGAATAGTCTAACAGGAAACAGTGCTTGTTAGTTACAGATTTGTTAGGGAATGTAGTGACAATGGAAAGCGAGAGAATCTTTGAGTTTGTATAGGGAGATTTATATTTATGCTTCTACATATACATTTATAGGTATTTATACTAAACATATTTTTTGTTGTCCATGTTATAAATTTATATAGCCATATGATAAACTGTTTTTATTGTAGTTAACACCCTCTTTTGCCTGCCTTGCCTGTGCTATGTTCTTTTTTATCTATTCAGAGGGTGATTTCTCTAAGTAGCTCAAACTCATGCCAGAATTGTTGAAACCTTCCCCCCCTCCCTCCCTCCCCATCCTCCCTGCCTGCCTGTCTGCTTCCCTCTCTCCCTTCCTCCCTTCCTCCTTTCCTCCCTCCTTCCCTCCTTCTGACATAGGGAGTTCCCCTTTGCTGCATTCTGCTTTGAAGCATCTGTGTTGAATTACCCCATTTTGTATAGTTGACTTAAAGGTCCAATTTATCTTACCTCTAAGCATGAAAGAGGAACAGGAAAACTGAAGTTAGCAGGCTTCATATTGGGTCCTTAGATGCAAATATTTCAATATAAATGTATTTTATTGCTTGTTAGCACACTCATGTTTCACCTTTTATGGTCACTCAGTGTGGCTCTTTTAAAAACCTTTTTCTTCATGTCATTGTTTTCCATAGAGTAATATTAGAGATATAGAAATCCCTGATTGCCTTTTTTAAACTGGATGTCATGTATTCAGGGCATTTGTTTGATGCTGAATGGAGCACAGCAGCACTACCTAGAAATCTAGAAGAACTAAAGAACACTAATTTCTTGTGATGCTGTAAGTAGCTTTTATAGGGGTTACTCAAAGAGGAAGAAAAAATTTCAGAACTGAATCTCACTGCACATACCAACACAGAAATTAGGCAAAATTTGCTGAGACGGTTTCAGGATTGTCGACCATTTTTCAGGTTTGTAGACTTTTTTTTTTTTATATATATATTTTCCCTCACAAGCAGCATTTTCAGTATTATAGGTCCACATTTCACCGTTCAGCAGCATTCATTTATTAGCAGTGATTCAGTAGACAAACCTTGCTGATGAGTCGTCAGCGAGAGATATCATATTTACACAAAATTACTTTGCTGAAATGATCAGTTGGAAATAGATTAAAACTAAGCATTAGTCACCTGTAAGTCTAAGCATGAGAAAAGGGAGCCTGAAAAACACTAGAATTTCTGTATTATGGTATGAATGGAAGATTCAGAAGACTAATCAGAAAATATTACTTTACAAAAGAAATTGTTTGTCTTGGAGAATTTTTTATTGACCTGTATAAGGAGTTGGAACTAGATGATCTTAAGGTCCTTTCCAACCCTAACCATTCTATAACTCCATGATATGCTTCCTGCTTGAAAGACATGTTAAACAAAGAGAGCTCCAGTCTTTCAAAACTCTCACAGCTCTATAAATAGCTCCATGTAAAATGTACAGTATGTATAAACAGCATGACAAAGATTTTCTGACAGGATTTTCTCTGCAGTAAAAGTAAAGTCAAAACATCCCATTGATGGCAGCTATTTTGAAGAATTCCTAAGAATGCAAGAGCTGGCAAACTCTCCATAAGTAAGAGTGAATATAAACAATGAGCTTTTATAAGTTCTTAGCCATCCCAGCAAGATCCAAATGCAGCTTGGATGGACCTCAGCCAAGAAGTGACTGCTCAGCATTTTGTAAAGCCTCAGCTAAGGGAACCACAGAAAAAATCCCAAACTGTTCCAGCAGTAAAAATATCTTCCAGCAACATTTTTGAGATTTCACCATCTGGGTCCTGCAGGCATCAATCGTACTCAATGTCTCACTCCAGCTGTCCTTCAAGGCTGGTCAAGGTAGACCACTTGTGAGAAAATGAAACAGGAAAATTGAGAGAGGACAAGCAGCTGTTGAAAGCTCAAGTCAGCAGGCAAGGAACTCCCAAGAATTAAATGGCACACAATTGCTTCAATAGTGTCGTGGTTTAAACAAAATCACAAAGCTCGTTCACTCACTCCCCCCCTTCTTTCCCTCCCTCTACTCCTGGAGGGATGGAGAGGAGAATCGAAAAGAATGCAACTCCCATGGGTTGGGATAAGAACAGTTTAGTAACTAAGGTATAACACAAACCACTACTGTTACCACCAATAATAATAATGATAAAGGAAATATCAAGGGAAGAGAATATGTCATGGTTTAAACCCAACCACAAACCTCGTTCACTCACTCCCTCCTCTTCTTGCCTTCCCCTTGCTCCTGGAGGGACTGAGAGAAGAATCAAAAAAGAATGCAACTCCCATGGGTTGAGATAAGAACAGTCCAGTAACTAAGGTATAACACAAATCACTACTGCTACCACCAATAATAATAATGCTAAAGGAAATAACAAGGGAAGAGAATACAGCACCTCAACACCAGCCGACCAATAACTCGCCCCACTCTCCCCAGCCAAGCACCGACCGATACCTTGTCCAACCCTGCAGTCCTCCAGCCCTTCCGGGGAACTCTCCGTTACATCCTGGGCATGACGTGCTGTGGTATGGAATACCTCTTTGGTCAGTTTGGGTCAGGTGTCCTGTCTCTGCTTCCTCCCAGCTTCCCCTCCTCCCTAGCAGAGCATGAGGCTCAGAAAGTCCTTGGTCAGACTAAAATGTGTTACCAGCTCTGTTCCCAGGCCAAAAGTCAAAACACAGTGCTGCACCAGCTACGAAGAAGGAGAAAAATAACTGCTACTGCTGAACCCAGGACGAGTCTGCAGAATTCAGATTGTCCACTTGCATGTCTGAAAAAATAATCAGTTTTCCATATTATATATTGATATTTTATTTTCTATTCTGGTTTAGTGGATTTGGGGTTGTTTCCTAAATACATGTGTAAGTCTCTTCACTTTTGTGGGAAAATAATTCACAAAAAACAGATATATAAGTCTATTTTCTATAGTACAATGTGTATTTGCTCTAGTCATTGGCTCTTACTATGACAAGCACTTGTTAAAATTTAGTCACTTGTAGTGGAGATAGATTGAGGCTGGAGCCTAACTGAAAAAGTTTGCTATTGTTCGTCTCCCACCTGACTGAAAATTATTACCATTCAAATATGTGTGGTTGGAAATATTCCTGTGGAAAAGAAAATAAATCGTAGCTTGAACAGGAACTGAGACAGGAAAGAAAGATGCAGTAGGAATTTCAGAAGAAACACTAGAAGAGGTAAGAACAGCTATCAAATATCTATGAGCAACACAAAATAGAAGACAAAACTAGGGACAGGAGCAGCAGATGATTGAAATAGCAAATCCGACATCCAGGATGGATCTAAGTGTAGGCAGTCAGAAATAAAGCCAGAGCCACATGTAAAGCTGTGAAAATTTTAAATTGCATTTTAAAAAAGCAATTATATGGGAATAAAGTTGGGTTTCTGTCCAAATATAGTTGATTTATTTTTCTATCTATGTTTCATTGCAAAATACCTCCAATATTTATTTCACATTTTAGGAGGTTTTAAATATCTACGTGGTGAAGACACTTAAAAAACAAAAAAAAAAGACCTTGCTTTATCTTTTAATAAAAAAGATTCACTGGCACTCTAAGTTTGTACAGTTTAGACGTAATCATGATGGCTTTACCTAATGTCCAACTACAAATAGCCTGGCACTGGAGCATGGAAAGAGTGTTCTGTAGAAAAAAAATACAATTATTAATATTATTTTTTAAAGATATCAACATAATAAGGTCATAATAATGTTACCCAAAGAAATGGTAAATGCTCCATCCCTGGCCATGTTCAAGGCCAGGTTGCACAGAGCCTTGGGCAACATGATCTAACGTGAAGCACCCCTGCCTTTGGCAGGGGGTTAGAACTAGATGATCCTTTCCAACCCAAACCATTCTGTGATTCTCTGATTCCATATTACAAAATAAAAGATCATTAAGGTGAGGACAGAATGAGAGAATTACACAAATTTTTGGGAGTCATTAGCAATCTGTAATTCCCTACTAAAGATTTTATTTTATTTTCAGAATCAGGGGTTAATTTGCTAGTTAGCTTTATAGATGTCTCTAGCTGCATTACTCTTACTGCTTAACGAGCAAGAAGCTTTAAAGTGCCATATAAGAATGTGCACTTTTAAGAAAGTTCATAAATATTCTAGTAAAAATCACAAGGAACAAAATTTGTGAAACCTGAGGCCTTCAAACCAAAACGTATTGGAACTATGGGGTAGGCAACTGGAAGTAAAATCCTGGCAATGAAATTGCAATCAATTACTTCAGTAAGGAGAAAAGTTGAGCCAAACTACTTCAGGAACTTCTCTGGAAAAAAAGAATGAAAAAAAAATATCAAACCCCTTTAAATAAGAGATCCAGACCTTACTTCTGAATGCCTCACTCTACCCAGCAGAGAGTAGAATGCTCAGATCCTTCAGAAGATCTAGATTGAGAAGGACAGTGAAAAATGGCGAAAGAGTATTGTAGGATAGAAGTGCTCAACTCAGACAGCTGTATGCACAGACAGAGGCATGTCATGGAATCTATTTTGCAAACCTCAAAACCTTCAAGTGGTCTGGGCACACTGAGGTCATCAGCCTATATCTCATGCCAAATGAGGTTTTATAGGTGAGATTACCAGGTGTTCACTTAAGTTTGCCAAATGAAGCTAAAGAATACTAGATGTGAAAACTTCAACTACTTTTTTGTAAATACAGTGAACCAACTGAAATGCATATGGCTTTAAAAAAAAATAGACCTTTGTTTTAAATACACTGCCAAAAGCATTATCATCACTCACTCAAACTTGTCAGAAAAAAAAAATATACTGCAAAATCCCACATGACATTTCAAATGGATTGGCTACTTTCATGAAGCTGTGATTTAGTCTATCATCACTGTTAACTGGTGTCTCATTTAGGTACTTACTGGAAAGCAGAGGGATTCAATGTCATTTAAAAGACAGCTTGGAACAACAATAACTTTTGCGCACAAGTCATTTAGCTTTGGCCAAGAGAGTTTGTAATGTCTTTCCTACATCTGTGTAGTCTTTAGAATGAAAGTGGAAAATGCTTTTAGCAAAAACAAGCAATAAAAACCCCTCCCTCACTATACAGCAAATACACAGAAAAGGCTCTTTGAGTAAGAGCTGTACAAGCACTTTACACTAGGAGGGAGGCATACATACTATTGTATTTCAACTGAATATCATAGTTTTTGCCCACTACAAAGCTTGCATTCCTTGTGCTTCAATATCACAAATATTGACATCCTGATCAAAATAATTGGACTGTATTCTGCCCAGTTCTGGCTGTTATCAGAGAGTAAAACCTACTTTTCATCAATTCAGGTTGGTCTGATGCCAATATGAAAGCGCGACACAGAAAAAATGACAATGCAGCGTATTTTTATTTTGAAAAGAATAATCTGTCCACTCTTGTTCCCCCTGGGGTGGAATAGCAGCCAGTGCATCACAATAGAGAGGAGAAGATGGCACTAAATGAATTTATGTGTTAAATGGTATTTTACTGTGTCAGATTCCTCCATAAGTCATTAACTTGTGTTCTCCCTCACAGTTATTAACCCAGTCCCTGCAAGGAAAAAGACATACCTGCTCAGTGAAGTAGCACATATATTCAAAAATTGTCAAAACCATTTATTTTCCATGTTATATATTAACCATTCACAGCACTGTGGACATTTTTCTTACACATAAACATAGAAGTTACAAGAATTACCGTAGGTAAATCTCAGATCAGAGTTACTTCTTTAAAATATTATTGTTCCCTTTTGATTGTTTAAAATACTACCCTTTCCTTTTAATTTTATTAAATACGAGCTTCATGACTCCCCCTGTGAGTCAAGATAATTAAAGAAAGTCCTATATTTGTCAGGGAATTTCAGAAATATTCTAATAAGTGCATAATAACCATATGTAATTAACATGCTAATTGCTTGTGTGCAAATGGCCTGTTTAAGTGTTTTTAAAAGTGCTTGAAAGCAGTTTGTTTGCTTTCCCCCTTAAGCAGACTAAACATTCACACTTGCAGTCCTATTTACATTATTAATTTGTTTAACAAATATTTTTTAATAACTAGTGCAAATAGAAGGAGTGGAAGCGTGTTTGGAGAGCTCTTGTGAAGAGCGCTATTTGCTCCAGTTCAAGCAGATGAGCAGACAATCAGACTGAAATGTGAGTTTTCCAGGCACATAATAGACCCTTGGCTTATCAAAGCCTCTTATCTGATTGGAAAAATATCAAAGGTAAACTTCACAGTTCATGGAATTAAAAGACAAATGAGATGTCAGAATTATCAAAGTGGCTAATTTAGAAAATTAAGCCATTCACATAGGTGACATAATTGCTTGTCACAATCACTCTTTTTCTCATTAGCTTTCTCTTCAGCACCTACTACACAGTGGAACATTCTTTAGTCTTAGAAAATATTGCCCATACTGTAATTCCTTAATAGCATAGCCCCTGAAATTAGTGCAAAAATATACCTAACAGCTTCATTGATGTGATATATCTGTGTGATTCTCTGTTTGATCTCATATTGTAAAATTTGATATTTTGAATTTTGAGCATTTTATTGGGTCTTTTTTTGGCTTCATTTAAAATAGCATAATTTAAAATTAATTGGTTAATTATGATGGAGAACTTAATAAGACAACGTGCCTTACGTAAATTCTTTTGACAGGATTATGCTTCCATCACACAAGGCGGCTTTAACATACAAGGATTATGAGGTATATAATTATTGTGACTAGAAGATTTAATTGTCCTCTTAAATTGTGAATGTATAGGAAAAACATTTTTATCCTTTAAGGAATAATGTGTCTTTCTAATACTTAATGTTTCATTTTATGTTGTTTTCAGTCAGTTTAAGAGAACACCTTAAATAATATTCCATATAAGAATGTAATATTCAGGAAGTAGTTACACTTCCCTGACAATCATATTGTTTATGAGTCAGCATGTACAGAAATTATTAAAGACAATTTCTAAGAAAAGAAATTAGTCTGGTTTGCTATGTGAGTTTCAAGGCATGACATTGTAAATGGGCAAGGTTAAACATTTTGGATTAAAAACATGACTGTAAGATTGATTAGGGTCCTACAGTCTTGTAAAGTTAGTAGAACATAGCTGACATGACTTATAGTATGCTGAATTCAGAGAGATTACATTGATGTCATTCATTTGAAGAGATAGTTCATCCTGGATGCATATAGTGAAGCTGTCATCTGTGTGTTTCACAAATATTCATGTGACTCACATGTTTTGATTAGACTAACACTGAACCACACCATTGAATGGGTCATGTGTCTAAAGTGCTGTGACATGCTAAAGTCAAAGCTTGCATTTAAAAGCAAGGAACAAAACCTGGAAAATTAAATAAAGTCAAACACCCAACCTTATCTTGTAAAGCATTTTGTGTGCCACTCCTCTGAATATTTGACATACTTAACATATGGAGTACTGAAACTCATAGCAAGCAATTAGGCTTCTGACTATAATAAAAGAAAGTTAATATATCATTAGCTTAATTATAAACAATATTGACATTGCTTTGTATGAATAGACTCCTTTGCACTTCACATGAATGTGCTTATTTAAAAATAAGGTCCATCCTGGCCTTGTTCTCAACCCATAGCTGGGCAGGATTTCAACCCAGAACTCCCCAAAGAGAACTGGCTTCAGCCTACTTCCTCAAAAGTGAATGAAAAGCAAAAGGTTCTACTTCCAAGAAAAGAACCTTCTTAAATGGCCCGTGGCAGGCTTCATAACAGCTTCTTGTTTCAGAAAATGGTGTTAGGACTGGTGCTTCTGGGTTTATTGACACTGACAGCACCCCAGTTGTGTGCCCCTGGCTCTTTGCAGGGCTAGTCACTCTGCTTCAGCCTTCCTGTTCAGAAGGGGCAGGAGGTGCTCCAGTCCTTTTTTTCCCAAAACAAGTGTTGGCACCTTCCTTTTCCCCCAGTCTGCTCTGTAGATTGCTACCTTCTCACTAGGACTGCTTTTTTCTGTGCCTTTATTTTTCTGTGTCTTTCAGTTCATTCACAACAAACAAGTCAAGCTTTCTAAACTAACTTTTTTAACACATTCCCACTGTTCATATGCAAAATGAGCTATTTACAGGTCCATACGAAGGTAGCACAATCTGCATATAAAAACATTTGGTTTAATTTCCTCTCCCCTGTGGAAGTCCTTTGACTTTCCCACCCTTTTTTTAATCCCTTCGATCCCCACAGTCTCATCTTCTTCTCAGCTTCAGGTTCTCTCTCCTTTTCCAGAGCCCTCCTTCTTTAATTTAGATTCTGTGGCCTAGAAAGCCAAAAGACCACTCCCATTTTAAATAGCTCTGTTTAAAACAACTTTTTCTTCTCCCCTCCTGCTTTGCATCATTGGTTGTATCTAGCTGACAGACCAGCTACATTCTCAACCACAAGGACAGGTGCAATATGTTAACTCCCATGCCAGTTAATATCCACAGCTCCATGTCTTTTGTCATACTCATTGTTTTCCAAGGCACTTACTTATCCAATGCTAACAACTTTTTCAGTTGTCTGCTAGCTGACTCTGGATAAAGTATGTGAAATGTGACACAGAACCTACCAGAAGCTTCTAACATTGACAGTTACAGTTACATGAAGTGTTCATAAAGTCAGAATTTGTAAGTTACGGATAAATTTCCAGACTGTCACAGGGAAGAATAAATATTAAGCACCTGCTCTTTTTCTAGAAAGCATTTTCTTCCAGTAAATATTTCCCAAAGCTATCTGTTTGATTTGAGGGAGAAGGAAATGAGGTTGAAGACTCCAGGCTGTTCTGTTTTCCTTCCATCACCTGCCATGAGGAGGGACAAGTTCTGATCTCATTTACTGCATTGCGAATTTCTGGTGTAATTTCCATGAAGCAGCTCATCCTCTACTGGTTTAACAGGTGGTGAACTCTGGCCAGCAGTGTTAGATTTGAAAATATCAACACTGACCCTCAGAAGTATCACTTCATTCCACGGTAGGCACAACATGGTTAATGTGACAAAGACAAGTGACAGTCAGACACCACAAGATGTGAAAACATCTAATCTTTGTCCTTTGATGTAACATTCAGTATTAGGACTTGAACATCTACAAATGCTTTACAAAACAACCAGGCCTAAATAATGAATTAGGACACCATTTCTGATTTGGCGGCTTATTTTGGCCCTCTTACTGTAATAATCCTGGATTAAAAAAATTGCATTTAGATGGCACTGAGGTTGTGGTTTTGATAGAACATGGATATCACCATCATGAAAATGCATGAAATTGAAGATTAAATAAGTAATTTGTTTTATCTTTTTAGAGTAACAAATTAACATAATTATATTTTACAGGGATTACAGAATTATCACCTAACAAAATGAAGACAAAAGTATCACGACTGAAAATGGTGACAGATAATCACTCAGCTACCAACATTGTTCCCAAATGCACAGTGCTGTCCTCTAGAGGCCGTATTTAATACTAAATAGCCCAGAATTCATTAACTAATAGATTAATTCAGGAATTCAGGAATGTGGGACAGCTGATTCCAAGAGCAAGAATACCTCCATGTGCACCTATAAAGTAGTCCATGTGGTGATAAAATCCAAATGAAAGAGTAAGCTGTCTCATGCTGGCTGTTGAGGAAAAAATGTAAACATTTTTCATGTCTCTGACTCTGCTAACTCATGTTTTCTGTTCTCTGTTCTGCATGAGATCAGCCACACTTAAATTTTCTCCCAATCTTTTTGAAAGAGAACCTGGCAGCAACCAAAAGTAAATATTTTCTCATTTTTCTTCTTTCCCCCAAACTTCCCAATCAGATTATTCTGGGTGTTTGAGGAGTGTGTCATGTACCTGATTCAGTAGCTGCCCTTTCAGAGCTCTCTCTGCTAGCTTCTCCCTTCTCTTAACAAGTATTTTTTAATTACTGAGCTAAGTCTATCTTCATTTATTGTAGTATATATCAGAACTAACTTTACTAAATGGATTGTACTGACTGGTGACTGTTGAAGCACTGAAATTATTGAACACAAACACAGCAACAGTGTTCGGAGGCAAAGAAGTCGTAGCCCCACTGCAGTTGATTCTGCATCAGAAATACATTGACACCATGGTCCATAAAATTTTTGCATGTAACAGTGTAACAAATCACAAACCTGGAATGTAATACAGACTTCGGTGAATAATAAAAACAAAGATGGGAAACAAAGGGCCCATAAAATCCATTTCATTGACACTGAGAGGTTGTGTATACTGAGGTACAGTTCATTAGTGTTATGATTATTATGACCAAAACAGTCCTAATACTGGACAGAATTAAGAGGTCTGTATTATATTTCTCAAAAATCTAGAGCTGCAGACAGGGCTGAGGAGATAAATGTCTCATCTTTCCAATGAAGGTTCACTAGTATGGAATGATGGACAGTCTTTTTCTCTAAGAGAGTCAATGTACTTGAAGTACTCCGGAGCTGAAGCTGGAAAACCACATTGTTTCTAAAAGCTTGCAGGTACATTAGGAAGCTGGAAGAAACAGTCAACTTTTGATGGCAGCACTGCTTATACATGAATCCCCTGCTGCTTTTCAGCTTTTTGCCTGTTACCACTCTATTTCTCAGAATATTTTTTCCTTTCTTACCAGCTATGCTTCCTTTGCATACACTTTTATACCCTATTTGTTGATCATATGTGAAGTGCAACATTTGCTCAAATGTGGCTGAGGCTGGCAACAAATTTCCCATGGGATGCTAACCTGTATCTCCTGCTTTTGATATTCTTTTCTCGGTCAGAAAAAAGTCTCAAGCATCTCAACAGTCAGCAAAAATCTGGAAGCAGATTCTGACACCTTTTTCAGTGTCAGAAGTTATCATCTAGATGGCGTGTTGTGTATAGAGCTAAAGTTAAATCAAACTGTAAGTTGGCCTTTTTTTTCTTCCACTAGACCTTAGATGAGACAAGGTCAGTTGGAGGAATACATATACCACACAGGCTGGTCTTAGGTGTGGAAGCTTGGCTTCAGAGGCAGGGCTGTTTAAAGATCTGGACCCAAAAAGTTATAAATAAGTATGGTTCATAGACCTGAGGTTAAAGAAGGGAAGGAGGCTCACTGGATGCTGAATGGGGAAGACAACATAAGAATTATCTATAGAGACACTGAAGCAGCTGAAAAGCTAATTGCAAGTACAGTGCCTCCTTTTCATCCTTTCCCCAAGCCCAGAAGAGGGTACTCTGGACAAATTTCCTAAAGAATACAGCAGCTTTCAGAGCAGAGCAGAAACTTGTCCTTGGCATTGCACAAATGAGAGGGATATCTTTTGTGCAAATACTGTTGCCTGGTCTTTGTCTCAACATTTACTCCATATTAATCAGCTATGTTTTAAAGCACATTTGCTTTGATTAAAACTGGGATTGGCCTTGCAATAAAGATAGTTTCTCCAGTGGCTCATTTTGGAAACCCTCTGAACAGTGATCAGGTATATTTATGATGCACTTTAGTTGTGTGTTTGATTTCCTTGACATAAAAAGAGTGAGAGGGAAAAAAAGGAAAAGCTCCTGACTCTAAAGTTTCTGCAGTTGTTATTGCTGGCCTGCAGCCACACATTCTCTTACACGGTTAGTCAATACAATACAGGCAGTACTTAAATATATTGCTCAAAACATTCCTTTTTGTTTCTTTAAAGGGTCACATTCTGGAAACAGTTTATCTTATTACTTAAAAGAAACACAGTAATTTTATGTAGTCTGAGATACCCTTGCATTTTTTTACCTGAGGAAAAAAGGAAGCTTTGATAGTTAATAAAATAGTTAAGTACATTATGTTTTATTAACTGTCTTCCTGTTCTTTACTTTTGTTTGCTTTTGGTTTTATTTCCTTGATCATTCTCAACGTTATGATGTAGAAAGCTGGAACCCACAAAGAGTTAAATAGTAGCCTATGCTGGGTCTTTATTTGGTAGGAAAAAGTAGCTGTTTTGAGGTAGGTCTCTTAACAACTAGAAATTTAGCTCTGTTTATTATAAAACACTACAATTTTGAAGGAAAGTATTTACATTTCTCATTTTACTTGCTCTCCTTGTCTTCCTCTCCATCTGCCATAATGGAGCCTAAAACAAAATTTTAAAAAAGTTGTTTCTAAATATGAGTTACAATATTTTAAAGGGACAAGAAAATCTTTATACTTACTATTACGAGATGTTTTTTGTTAATGGTAGCTTAAAGGATCAGTGCCTCAAATGTCTAGCACTTCCAAAAAGCAAAAAACATAATTTTCATTGCTAACTAAATTTTGCAATTTATGATTTGTAGTGATTTAGATTTAGTATAAGCTACTATTTTAAGATGTGATTTATAAAATTAATGAAAGCAAAGTATCTTAGTGAACAAAGTTATGCAATTCAGACAATAAACTACATCAGTTTCTATTAAGCTTTTGAGCAGATTAGAGTACTGTCATGTTTGAACATTTAATGGAGTGTTGTCCTAAACTGAAAGCTGAATATGAGCTAATGTATATCCCTGATTCAATAAGGCCAACTTTTGTGTTTGAAACTAATGTTTTGATAGAAATTTACTATTTATTTCTTTTTGCGGAAAAATTCACTTATATTTATTAACCAATAAAACCAAGAATACAATTTATACTTCCCTCCATTGAGATTAGACGGCCTAATCATTGCTCCAGATGAAGTAAGAGAAGAATAATTTCCTGTGAGAGAAAAATTTAGGGAAAAAAGCATAAAATGTAAGAGGACAAAATTGCACCACTGTCCTGGATTTAGCAGTAGCAGTCAGTTTTTCTCCTTCTTAGTAGCTGGTGCAAGCTCTGTCTTTTGACTTCCAGTCTGGGAACAGCTGATAACACTGATTGTTTTTAATTGTTGCTAAGTAATGTTTATTCTGGCCAAGGACTTTGTGAGTCTCATGGTCTGCCGGGGACGAGGGGAGGCTGGAAGGAAGCAGAGACAGGACACCTGACCCAAGCTAGCCAAAGAGGTATTCCATACCACAGCATGTCATGCCTAGGGAGCTAACTGGGAGTTACCCTGAAGGGCACAGGCTCTTTCTGGGGGGGTCGTACTCGTTCAGCAGTGGTATTGTATTCTCTTCCCTTGTTATTTTCTCTTATCATTATTATCATAGGTGGTAGCAGTAGTGATTTGTGTTATACCTTAGTTACTGGGCTGTTCTTTTCTCAACCCGTGGGAATTACATTCTCTTGATTCTCCTCCCAATCCCTCCAGGAGCTGGGTTGAGGGGGGAAGGAAAGAAAGAGGGAGAAAAGGCGGTGGGGGGGGGAGGAGTGAGTGGACGAGCTGTGTGGCTCGGTTTAAACTGTGGCATCCACCTCATCTCTGCTTCTCTGAGGACCCCAGAAAAGACCACAAGGTCTTAACTAAAGATGGAGACAGAGGGAATGGAGTGCTCTGGGGAAAAACAGTCCCAAGTTTTATACTTAAGTGGTGGGAAAACTGGAGAAAGGAAGAGCATATAAGTGTTTATTATTCTGTTTGCAATACAGTTATCAATTGCACAGAGAAGGGTGTCTGGGTACCTGCTTTTTGTTCTTTAAGTGACTAGACTGTAAGCCCATATTTCAGTAAAGGAGTTGGATCTATCCAGTTTATGTTTGTGGCCAAAGGAAAGTGGTGGTACTGCAGCTTAACCAGAAGGAGGATAGTTCAATCAGAAGTAGAGGTGGAGAGGTCCATGACTTGATTTTATGTGTTTTCTTATCCAAAGCTGATGACAGGGAAGGAATATTCCAGCTGAATATATAGCATTTTTTGAATTAGGTAAGTCACACAATTACATAAAATAAAACTTGCGATTTTGTATTGCAACACTGAAAATTTTACATTTTAAGGTTTAATAAACTTATGATAAAAATTTTAAACAATATGTCATTGCCATTGATCATCTACTGCAAACTGATGGGATATGTGTGCCTGATCAAGCAAACAGTTGCCTGAGTAACCATGGTTAGTCCCATTAGCCTATTAACTTCTTACACTTGAAGATGGAAAACTGACACAACTAGAGTTTTGGGGACTAGGTCTACTGTTGGCACTCATACTGATCTGCTATAAACTTTTAAGAATAATATATGGACATGTTATTAGATTTTTTATTATTTCATTATTTGCATTTTTATTGAAAGATATTATGACAACATTATTAAGACAAAAGCATTTGTCTATTAAGAAACAATTTGAAGTGTTGTTTTATTTTTTATCTGAAAGGAACTATTTAGTAATAATAACATTTTTAAAATTTTCATCTAGCATTTCTAGTAAGCTTATCTTTCTTGAGACTAAAGTAAAATTCAAATTGGTTGAATATTTGAACAGATTATATGGTATTACAGAAATCAATGTATGCCCTAGTGGTAGTTGCACACTATTTCCTTTAATACACAGTTTCAGAGGTAGCCTGTGGAGTTGCATTTCTTCATTTTTTCATTCATTTATTTATTTGCATAACAAATCAAGGCTTTCCAAAGCTTCAATCTTCCTTACAAAGATTATTTGTGTGTGTGTGTGTGTGTGTGTGTGTGTAGTTTAGAGATATTGGCTATGGGTCATGTTCCTGAAAGAAGAAACATCTGTTGTTAACTTATTTTGCTAATGATATGCCTGAATGAGATCAGGGATGTCTGAGCTGGGTTTGAAAGGTACAGGGAAGGCTGAAATTCCTAATAAAAAGGGAAAATAGCAACAGGATTTCTCTTGTGTCCCACTGTCTTCTGCACCTATTGAAAGATTGTTTCTCTGGTACTGCAGGCAATGCCTCCAGTTTTGAAAAGTCAGCTTGAGACTGTCATCACGCAAATCTTGTTGTGTGTACAGCCATTGATTTCATCTGTAACTGAATCCTAACATTTCTTATAGCCTAAGGATTAGACTGACCCAAGTGAAAAAAAGCAAAATCTGGCTTTCCCAGTGAATGTCTGATTATCTGTTACCCTCCCCGTTCCTAAATCAAGAAGTCTGTCTGGCACATTGTCTACCAGGCAAAACTGAGAGCTCTAGGAAAGGCAAATTCTATTAGTTTGGGAGACCATGTGATACAAAAGGAATTAATAATTAGTCATTGAACATAGATATAGCAAAGAGCGAACTCCACTGCAACAAAAATGTCAGAGGCATGTGATGCATGCCTCTAGCCGTCTGCTCTCCATGACCAGATTTAATATGCAGTATGGCCAGTTAACCTTCTGGCCAGGGTATTTCCAGCCAATGGCACATTGCCTCAGTGGGACTGGAGCATGCTATGGGCCAGCCAGTGCAGCATAGATCTGTCCTGCACCAAGGGCAAGAGCATTTCAGCTTTGAGGCCTGAACAGGCTCCTTAAACTTGTATCCTAATATTAACATCACAGCAGCTAATGCTTAAATTGTTGTTTCACAGACCTGAGTACAGAATACCTTTTGCTTGTTGATATTAAACAAAACCTACTCCATCTACATTTCTCATTCAGTAAAAGGAAGAAAAATGGTGTAATCTGTTACCAGTTGCTAAAAGATGTTGGTTAATTATGTTCCTCTAAATTGTAAATTAAATATGCAATAATGACTTTGACGAATGAAAGCAGAGAATTTTATCTTTTCAGTAATTATATCATCAGGTATGTCCATGTCAGTTTAACCTAATATGCAATTAAGTCATTCATATACTTGTGCGATTAATTAATTTGTATATGCAGTTCTCAGACTCTTCATCAATAACCTCTAGAAGGGCTAGATCTAGATTTCTGTTACTTAATCGAGAGGAAAATATAAACTGTGATGCTTATTGAAGTCTGTGTGACAACGACTGACAACCTACCAGTTTTAATACACCAGTGAAAGCAGACACATGCAGCCTTCACAGGGGGACTCTCATCTCCCAGTAAGGCTGGGAGTCCAATGCAAGCATGCAGGTTTTGCAGGCAACCCTCATTCAGAAAGGCATGGCTAAATCAAGCCCAGCTCTAATGTCCTGTCATCTCCTACTGAAAGATGTAGGATCTGATTCTGCTCTGGAAGCTGTTTTTCTATTACTTATAAAACTGCATGTCTGCTACACTGAAGTTACCAGGCACCTTCTTTAGCTTTGGTTGGTGGCAATGGTGAAATGAACAGTTAAAACCTAAGTTGAGCATGTTCTTTTAAGCAGCTAATTGCAGTCTTCAAATTCTATATTTCTCATTTTAATAAGTTATATTCACAATCAAGCCTCATCTTACAACTTTTTATATATAATATATGTAATGTCCAAATAAATATAATTTTTTTGTAAAAACAATATTACTAGCTTTCTGATCTTTTGGACACTTGTACTTACTTGAAGTTAGTTGTCAGTCTTCCAGAGAGTAATGGAATTAATGAATTAATGTAACAAAATATGGTTTAAAGGGAGAGCATAAATATTTCTTTCTAAGAATACTGTATTTCATCTACACTACACATTCATCTAAACCATTAAGGGGTAATTGGTCTTTTACATTAGATCATAAATGATATGAGATGTGCTCTCATCCAAATAAAAATTGCCAGATCAATGGGAAAAATCATGGCCCTTGAAATTCTTCTGATGTAAACAGGCCAAGGTTTCATCCATAATGATTATGCCTAATTCACACCTAAACTGCTTATATTTGCAGGAATATGTATGTACTACATAGTACAGATGACTAAAGTGGACCAAAAGATCTGAGGTTAGCACTCATGCTGCTGAAATTTCTGGTGAATCCTATGATTACTTTCTAACTTCATGAAACTGATTCCCTTACACTTTTCAGATGAATTCTAGGTGAATCAAAGGCAGCCTTAAAATACAGTGAAGTCTCTTAGGCTAGCCATCTGTTGTTCAGTATTATTCACTCAAATGTTGAACATACAGTTGTGGCACTTTAGTGTGAACAGCGATTCTCCTGAAAATCTGTGACCATTCACTACTTGCTAGTTCTTATCTGCTCTAAAGAACTTCAGAAAAAAGAATTACGATATGTGGTGAAAGAATCACACGTCCACTAGGATAATAGTCAAGATTAGTGGATAAGTCACCCAATGAACTGAAGTTTATTTCCACAACTCTCTGGCAAATAGTGACAAGCATTTCAAATAAAAGAAAGGAACATTAAAAATACTTGAACAATTGCATTGTTTTATACAGGAACAAAAGTTCTTCAGGCTCATTTTATTCTTCCTCCATGAGAACTGAGGAATACCTCTGACACTATACGATCATAATAAGTCTGAAATGTTTTTAAAATTACAATCAGTTTTTAAACCAAGCTGTGAGATAAGCAATTATCTTCCTTTACAGATGGGTAAACTAAGGCACAGAGGAATGAAATAGTGGCTCAGCTTCATACACAACCACTCCGGTTCTCTTTCCTACAGAAAAACACAAAAGAAACAGGTATTTTCTGTATTGGCATATACCATACACAACCAAAATTGCATGCTTACTGCAGGTGTTATTTTTTAAGATGTTCATACAATCTAACAAAGGATGTGATGTTATACATACACATTTCTGTATTCCATATGAATCTTCATTCTTAAACTACAAAATTCCCTTGGAGCATAAGGCAGACACAGAAAATCTGTGTAGCTGCACAACCTACAAATTCATGATTTGAAACATCTAAGCATACAGAATAAGAGTCTCTACCAGCCTATGAAACCTCACTCCAGTCCTTAGCTAATGACCTCAGTACTGGGTGGGGTACATTTAGAATTCATTGATTAGGAATTTGAAAGCCCAAAGCACTCTCATAACGCTAAATTTCATCTCATGGCTTCCTGACGACTATACATTGATTTGGCGGAGTTCCTAGGACAAACTGGGTTCCCAGAGTTCTAATCTTTTGCCTAAATCATGAAAGTTTAGCTAAAACTGTAAAAGTAGGAGCTTCGGATTGATGTTTTTTGGCATCAGTGTGCTTCTGTCGTCTCATAGAATATGACTGTCTCATAGCTGTAAAGCTCCTTTCTTCTTGCTAATATACCAAATTACTAGGGCTATGTAGTTGAAGGTTGGGACCTCTCTGCATCTTCCTATGTCTTTGTTGGTTATTTTTATGAGGAAACACATTCAGTGTCTGATTATCTGGTCATTAATCACTGATAAGTGTGAAACTCATTCTTCCAGTAGTGCATTGCCTCCTCTATTTCATGGGTGATAACAATATTCTAAATCCTGACACAGTTGAAGCATAAACAATTTGTACATGTCCACATGAGCAGACATACACATTCTAAAAATGAGCCTGTTGTTTATGTGGTAGAACTAGTGATGAGTTATGGCTCCTAAGAAACAGAACATCATGTTTCTTTCTGCAAAGAATAGGATTAGCACAGACCTTTGTAGTACAGGAACCTATTTCTCACGAAATGAAAATGGATAATTTACAGCATTCCTAACCACACAGAAAAGGTCTTGTGTGAAATGCCCTGTATGTGTTAACAGATTATGGATTTGATAGTGTTAATCTATGAACAGGCACAAAAAATATACTGTCTCAATTTAGAATCATAGAATAGGGTTGGAAAGGACCTTATTTAAGGATTTTATACAGAGAGAGAGGGGAAAAAAAACAACCAAGAACTGTAAGATCTTGCTACATGCCTAATTTTAAGTGAGTGGGCTTTTACATGACAGAAGCTTGAAAAGACTTGCATTTAGAAATTCATTGAGTATTAATGTACTAAATTACAATAGAAATTTAAGTGAAATTCTGGAATTATATTATTTTCATTTGCTTTGCCTTACTGACAGATTTGATTTTACCTTGCTGAAAGACTTTTCAGCATTTGATTCTTTTGAGTGAACCAGAACAAGGTTTACAATTCAGCATAAAGACCATGAAAATTGCTGTCTATTTCTAGTTTAACAGACACATTTCACTCACTTTAACTGAGATTTTTTATTTTTTTCTTCCTGATTTGGGGTTCATTCAAAATGTAAATTCTTTGAAAACAGGAATGGGAAATGTTTCATTCAGGTGAAAATAAATGTGGACACAAGTCCACACAAGATACAAGAGCTCCCAGAAAAACATTGTTCTGACACAATGATGAATTCTGAGGTTATTTAGTTATACCCAGAATTTGCAAGTCCTTATTACTTAGTAAGAAATATTTTCTTCGAACCACCCACAATAGTTTTATACAGTCCTACTCACCGTGGGTAGTTTTCATAGCAAATACTAGAATGGGTAGATTAGATGACTAGTTAGACTTTAAAAATCTCAGTCAGTGCATTTGATTTGTTTCATGAAGCCTTTTGTTTTGTTGTCCTGCACCTCACAAGGCAACTGTGAAACCAGTCTGCTGTGAATGAGTTAGTTGTTAGCAAAAGTATTCTAATGGTAAATGGTAAACGTTAATATTGCACGCATTAATATCTGCACAAACATTGAGGAGAAGGGAAATAAATTAACTGACATCCAGATTGACTGATCTTGATGAGTTTATAAAATGAATTAAATTTCTTCATTTGCAAGATTATTTAAGATCAATCTTTCTGGTTGTAAATACTATGTGATTAATATGAATAAATAAGCGGAAGAACAGACATAATTTCCTTTCATTCTATTACATGGATGACTATTGTTTTAATGTCAAACAAAATTAAGCTTTGGCCTTAAAAAACTACATAGCAATCTTAGGATGCATTTAGCGTGATAATTTCATGGGGTTTGTTTGGCTGATAGTACATTTTTAAATAATGTCTTGTGCATCTTTAATATCTTCTGAAAACCTTGATGACAAATATCGACACTAGGCTGTGCTTTAATACTGTCAGATTTTTAATTTCAGAAAGTGCAAACATTGCCAAGTTTTGAAGGTCTGAATCAAGGATACTGACATAATTTTCAAAGGCATGGATAATACCTCAGCACCTCCCTTCAACATAAAACCCAGAGGTCTGACACAGGAAAACCTCTCTATAATCCACTTCGTGCGTAACAATTCTGTCACACATCCTTCCTGATCTTTCCTGAATCCACATGCTGAATTGTGTTTTGCATATGAGGTTCAGGTGATGTATTTTATTGCTGATACTATTTCGCCTGTATTTAGTTCCAGTGACATGGAAAACACTGCAGCCAATTGTCCTTATTACACTCCCTGTATATTTCTCCCCAGTGCACTTGCACAGGGGGAAGATGTGAGCATGGAGTGTACTTAACTGCCAGGCTGAATGGCTCTGTAATGTAGCTTCAGCATGGCATAAATTAAGCTGTCATTTTTTTGGCAGCAAGTGCAGAGAGGCGATTTTCCTGTACTGAAACATTTGAAAAAACAATTTTCTGTCTCCAGTAGTAACTGACAGTTCCATGTGATACATGTTCAATGTTTGTGCTTCAGGGTCTGCAGGTGGAAAAAACCTTTGGGGCTTTGGGGCAAGGTATTGTCTTTATTAGCAAATGGAGCTTACAGTCACAGAACACTAATATTTCCTAACTCTGCTTCAAAGAACCTATCACTTGCACCCTTAAAGATTGTACTTAAAATTTACTAGGTTCCATCAAGGTATTTAACAGTGTTGCTTATGCAAAACACTATTTTTGATAATGACCTCAAACCTATTTTCATTAGGAACATTGGTTACTTAAAGAGAGCTGGCCACTGGCATTTTATTAGCATGTGTACCAGGATGGAGGATGAAGGACAGCCAGGTTTGGAAATTATCTTGGAATGCTTGACCACATTCAGGTTGATGAAGAAGGAGGGTGCTGATGAGGTGCTGACAGTACTGGGAAAGGAGGGAAGCAGCCCTTTTCCGGTATGCACTAACACAAGACTCTGAACATATCCTTCCACAAGCTGTTAGCGAAGCTTCCCTTCACTGTCTGGCAAGATGTACACAAGGTCATTTCACAGAAAGGAGGGGGAAGAGGAAACTAAGGAATCACCTGCATGAGTGAAAAGTTGTTTTATTAAATGCATGGATTTTGCACTGTTTTGTTTCAGAACAATCCGTGGTCAATTTTGATATCACTTTTTTAAGTATACTGAGACACATTCTGCTTTTCTAGTACAATAGTGAAATCAGGGGAATTACACTAGATTTGTAGTTATACAAGTCAAGGTAGGAATCAGCACAGTGTACTACATAGTAACTTTTCTACCATTGCTAAAAAATATTTTGATTGCTCCTTAAACATTTGGATATTTTGACACCTGTATATACATACCTTCACTACTTCCAGCCTGAATTACTGCTGCTCCTGCTAACAGGAGCCTTGGCAGACCCTGTCAGCAGACTTCTCTACATGCTGCCAGTCACTCATTGTTGTCTGTTTCAAACATTTTGGCCACAACCCTCACATTTTTAAGGCATTTTTCCAGTGTCTAAGTTCAAGTGTTGTTGAAGTTGGTGAGATAGAAATGTATGCATTGCAGGCATCTGTATGTTTAGAAGATTTTTTTTAACAAAAACCTAAACCGATTTCGTCAACGATATGCAACCCTTTCATAAAATCACATGTAAAACTAAAGGTACCTGAGATACAGGAGTGCTCATCATGATGATTTCTACAAGGGTGGTTTCCTCAAGGCTTAGAAGGCTCATCAACTTAGTCATGTCATTTTTCTTTGTCTTAATTGCAAGCAGAGGGCACTATAGCAAAAAGAAGTATTTCTAGGACTTTTTTTTTTTCCTTAAGAGTTGGTGTTAAATCTTAGTGCTTCCCAATATAAGGCACTGGAATGAGCTGCACAGAGTAAGAATAGTGGGATTTTATGCTTAACCAGGTTTTAGGTTAATCAAGTAGGCTGGAACTCACATAATTGTAATGAATGAGGTGATTTTCTTTAAATACACCAAGGGAACTGCCAATTTATGTACATTACATACACACGTACATTTACCTTTCCAAAAGAAAAGTACAGATGATGCACACAGCAATAAAATTAATATAGAATCTTAGACTCTGGCAATGTAAGCTTTGTATTCCAATGTGTTAACTGTAGCTTTACTGAAAGCTACTGAGCAAAGTAGTATTTATTCTTACCTCTGAAAGATAAACAAAATCTGTTTGCCAGGTCTAGAATATCAGATTAAGCCACTGCAGCTTTCATGTGAAATTTTAATATGAATCTGTGTAATGCAGCCTTCTATGTCTTTATAGCTCCAAATCTCAGGAATGGTATTTCCAAAAGTGTTGTTATGCATTTATATGACTATTCTATTGTCTTTTAACTGTGTTTTTTTTCCCCATGAGTCTGAAATATGCTGGTTTAAGCCAAAATGCCAAGTATCTTCTATTTTTCTCCATATGATCAGCATTGCTGGGCTTTAGTATTACCATGCTTTGTCAATGTTAATGTAATGGTAAATGATGAAGATGCCCTTTGGCAGGAAACATTTCTAGCCATTAATAATACACAATTTCTACACCTCAGATTGCTGCTATACATAAGCAAGTTTAGTCAACCCCTTGAAAAGAACCTGTACCTTCTCATTACAGGGAAGCAGTAGGGAGAAAGCAATTCACCAAGCTGTAGGGTTGTCAATCACCCATATTTTCTGCTATAAGTAAATAACTCCAATTGATTTAATCGTAAAAGAATAACAGGAAAACTACATTGATTTCCAAATCCCTAATGTGAACATCAGAACATATTGACTAAGTTGCATGAAAAAAGGTTATATCCATTTATATGAACTGAAGAAATATCAATATTTGATCATTACTCTAAGAAAAAAATATGGTAGTTTGCAGTCATCTCAAAATGGACTGAAGCAGTATTATGCAGTGCAAAGGTAGATTCTGGAGGGGTGAGAGTGATAATACTTTCATAGGCTAAGAAAAGAAAAAAATCCATATTTTCAGGCAAATGCACTTCCAATTAATTGCAATAGGCTACTTTCATAACCCTATAACACTGGTGTCCTGGGTTCAGCAGTGGCAGTCATTTTTCTCCTTCTTAGTAGCTGGTGCAGTGCTGTGGGTTTGACTTTCAGCCTGGGAACAGCACTGATAACACTGATGTTTTTAGTTGCTGCTCAGTAATGTTTAGTCTGACCAAGGACTTTTTTAGTCTCATGCTCTGCCAGGGAGGAGGGGAAGTCAAGAGGCAGCCGAGACACCTGGCCCAAAGTAACAGAAAAAGTATTCCATACCACAGCACGTCATGCCCACTATATAAACTGGGAGCAGTTACCCAGAAGGGGAGATCACTGCTCGGGTCAGGCTGGGTATTGATTGGCAGGTGGTGAGTGGTTGTATTCTCTTCCCTTGTTATTTCTCTTATCATTATTATTATTGGTAGTAGCAGTAGTGGTTTTGTGTTATACTTTAGTTACTGGACTGCTCTTATCTCAACTTGTAGGAGTTACATTCTCTTGATTCTCCTCCCCATCCCTCTGGGAGTTGGGGGGAGGAAGGAGGGGGGAGTGCTCGAGCAAGCTGCATGGCTGACGGCTTAAACCGTGACAACTGGTAAATAATATAACATTGTTTTTATTAAAGAGACCAATTAGCAATAGTAGAGTCACTGTTAGTCCTGTAACTGTGCTCACCACAGTAAGTGATCAGTGCTCACTAAACTAAACTGTCAAAACAGAAGAATAAGAATATAACAATTTTAAAAATTATTTGATATTTTCACAACAAAGATGCCAAAACAATGATATTTCGGCTCATATAACATCCTAAACTGACCTTAATTTGCAGTGAAAGGCTCGGTATCAAAATTTGCTTTAAAGTTCTAAGAAATTGGTATAACATTGAACTTTTTTTTTTTTTTTTTTTTTTTTGTAATGTAAGGTGGCTGTCAGGGCTGCAGTGCTTTTTAGTGCAGCTTATCAACTGGAAATATGAACAGCAAAATCTCTGTTCCTGGCCAGTTCTTTGCAAACAACTGTTGAAGGAGGAAGAATTCTAAACTGCACAGAAGGTGACATCCTGTCCAACTTAGACTTCTGCTCATGCCTTCAGAGACAAGTTTTACCTGGAAATATCCATTGAAAATCCTACAGTTTGACACCAGCTTTTAACTGCAGAACCTAATGGGTACAGCTACACTACTGATATAGTGAGCTGGTGCGGGATAGTTTTACTAGAAATTTGCTTTGTGTCTGTAGGAATCTAATGATACATACTTGAATGTACCACTCATGCAACCAAATGATTTCCCCCTTGGTGGAAGCAGGGTTGAAGTCACACAGAGAGGCATCATGCCTCTTACACAGGTAAGAGACCACCTTACCTGTGAGGCAGAGCCAGGCACAGCCAGTTTACCTGGAACCAGCGTCCAAAGCAAACTTCATTGCCAGTAAAGTTATGAGGCAGACATGAGGTCCTTGATTCAAAGTGTCTTGCAGCAAATCAAACCCTACACCTTCTTTCTGTGCACTTTACCAGTTAGTAGTGTAGATATTTCTATGTCTTTTTGTGATCCATTTCAGCTTTGCCATGGGATTTTGAAAAGCACTCAGGAGCACAGGAAGTTCAAGCGTAGCTAGAGCAAATAACGAGATGTAACTGCACACTCAAGGACACAAAATAGTCAGTAAAGTTTATTCCAAAACCCAAAGATTCTGCCCTTCAGAAATAATCAGAGAAAATGTTCTTTTATGACCAGAATTAGCAGCTTGTTCTGCAAGACAAAATTTGCTGAAAACAGGCAAACAAATTTCGGGAAAATACAGCTAACCTAACATGAAAACCTCTTGGAGGAGGCTTATGAAATAGATAAAAAACAAATAGGGAAAATAGTCACTCAAACTATTTGGCATACAAAACCAAATACAAGACAATAGGAGTTTTGACAAATTAAGACAACAAAGTTAGGTGAGTTGTCCAAATATGCATGTGAGTCCAAATGTGGAAAATTGCAAGTTCAGTTAGAACTCAGATTCAAAGCCCCTGAAGTCACTGTAAAGATTCTCACTGATTTCATTGACTGAATTAGTTTGAAAAAAAACTTTGCTCAACATAAAAGTATTGCAACATTAAACAGGAACTGCAAGATCAAACATGTTGGGTGTCTTTCAGCTGGAGCATTGAGAACCTGTCATATGCTGTGTCATATGTTGTGATGCATGATTTTTCATGAGGAGATGTGCTAAACATCTGGGCTTTATAAACTTTCTCAAGTATAATTGATGACCATAGGTCTGTTCATGAATAGGGGAAGACTTTTTATCACAGCTCTGTAACACACAATAAACTTACATGTCAGCAATATTCAAACTGCAATTGCGTTTGTGTGGCAGTGTAGCAACACGCTGTCATTCTCTGCTCAATGTCTAATGGGCTATAAGAAGGTCAACTGATGATACTTTAATTGTGAGTAAGCTATTCTTTTTTTTTTCTAATTTTTCGTCAGAAAACTTTATGATTTTGATCTGGAATATTATGAAGAAGGTTGTGGCCTAAAGACATGTTGAATTTAACTGAGTAAACAGGCACTTAAAGAGCTATAAATCCAAGAAATATTTGTTATTCAGAGTGGATGAGAAAAAACACATATTTTGGTGCTGCTTAATATTCTGTATCTAGATAGTGTAGTGAAAATCATAAATATTGTATTAATTTTTATGACTAAATATTAACTTAAACACTTAATATGTTAACTGTCATCTTTATATTTAGGAACTGAATAGAGTATATAATTAATGGCCAGTATGTACTGAAAAATTCTCTTTACTTTGACTATACAGATCTTAGCAAGCCACAGTCTTTGCTGTTTTAGTTGATTGCTTGAGGGAGACTATTCATGCCAACTCCAATTCTGGTCCTTCAACCCTGAAATTCATTTGAGTTTGGAGCAGGGTCTTAGGACAGACAAGTCATGACAGCTCTCCATTGGTCCTTTGAGAAATAACAGCTTTCTGTCTTTTTCTCTAACTTCAAACACAGCTTTGTTTGCTATGGGGTAAGATGTTTACATCCTCAACTAGATATAGAAAACAAAGATTATTTAATTTCACTGCTAGGGGTCATATACATTTCAGTTCTCATTTAAATATCTAATTTAAATAGCAGAATAATCCCAGATTTATGAAATATATACAAGGGAGACAACTTTTCAACTTCAATAGCGAAGCCAAAGATTGGATCACTGTGCTATTTCCCAAGTTCCCTATAACAAATCATCTGCCAGAGATGGAGAACTTACAATGAAAAACCTGAACCACTTATTTCTTGTCCTTGAAGTAGAACTCTCCAGAAATGCAGCAAAGTACATTGTCCAGCTAGGATCCATACTGAGATGAGGTGAAAAATTACAGAGAAAAGTGGTACTTTTCAGCCCTGTGGAATGGTTGTGTTTTCTGGGAACCACAGGTAGCTGCAGCATGACCCTTAGCAAGACTATGCAACTGAACTGTGTGGAGATGGCTGTGTAAGGTATCCATATGCTCTACAATATGAACTTACGTCTGCTAGGAATGATTGCAATTACTTACTCCCCTTATTTCCTAATGGATTCTGCCTGGAAATACAGTAGCTCCTACACATGCATGAAAATCAATGCAAAAGAATATCAGGCCAGCTGAAATCACTCAGTCAGGGTGATTCCAGGGAAAGTCAATGAAGATATTTGTCACAGTCAGCATTTGAACAGAACATGAGGACTATGAGAACTACTTATGGATATTTCCATGGTCAGTGCCATGGTACGAAAAAAAGTGTCATTTCAGTTGGCCAGTGGCATAAAACATGAATTCAAGCTACTAATTAATTATCTTCTAACAGGGCGAATGTTGCCCCCTGAAGCACTAATCCTTTCTTTTTAATCCATTGAAAATAAACCAAGAAGAATAATTAAAAAAAAATAATATCTGAACCCAGGACAACCTTTGACTGCCATATCACACCAACACTAGTTTAAAATTACAAGATTCCTTGGGAAAAATGAAGCATTGAGAAAGTATTTATCACAGACCCCTGTTGTAACTGGTACAGTGTATCATCATGTACCAACTTCTTTTGGAAGTTGTGATTTTTGTAATCCACCTTCTAATCCGCTGGATATTAGGAAACGTGCTCCAGAGTCTTTTAAGCTTTATATATTAAAAATACTTGGAAATGAAGTTTGATCAGTTACCAGACACAAAATCAAATTTTTGAAAACCAAACCCAATTACTTACGTTTAAGTGCCACAAAGCTATTATAGATTTGGTTAAATAAGAGCAATGAAGAACCCAAAAAGATTACCACTAATTTACATGCTTGTTGCACTGTTTTAGAACTGCCATAAGCCTTTAATAGCTTTAACAGAAACACAATCTGCTGCAGTATATTTTATTTCCAATGTTAAAATAGAAAAGACAAAACAAGTAGAGCGGGGTAAGTCTTCACATTTTTTTTTTCATTAGATATTCTGAAAGATCTGATCATTAATGCATGTCACATCCCCTTTTTTACTGAAACTATTTTGGCAGCTGGGACAACTCACATTTATTTCTTGGACTTCAGCTGTGGGAGTTAGAGCAGCAGACTGCCGACAGGGCTCATTGTTATGTCTCTGAGCCAGTCTTTCTCACATCTTGATGTTTGTCTTTTTCCAAATGAGAATTTGTTTTTTAATTAACAGGCAAACAAACAAAGAAGGAGGCTGTTAGTTCTAGAACAAGGAGTGCTTGTTGGTCAGCATCTTAGGACAGCTGGTGCAGGGTGGAGAAGAAAGTATTTAATGCAGAATTGAGTTTGCTTTCAGATACTGATCTCTTGATGAGTCCCTCCACAGGACAGCTGGCCGCAGCAGAGCCCAAGGGCTGGCCTGAGGAAGCTGTGTGCCTTTGTGCCATGGGCTTTTGGCAGCACTTCTCACATCCACATGGAAACTACAAGTTCTCCAGAAACCTGATGTTTCTCAGGGCAGGATGTGTCCCTTCTGCTCCGCTAATGGGTGGTGTCTTACCATGGTGAAGTGGCCACAGCAGAAGCTGTGGTAGCATGCTCTTTACAGTCCAGCTGTTGAGTGGCAGAACATCTTAGAAAACCGTCAGGAGCATAACTCTGCAGGCACTGATTGACCTACATAAGACTGTTGCTTGCCCTGCAGCCATGTGGAGCCCCAATAGGAACTGCAATAGCCAAAAGGAGCATGAAACAAGGTTGTTAAACTACTTTTCTCATCAGCTAATCCCAAAAAATCCTCTAGGGATGTGTCAGTAGCAGAAGTCTTCCCAGGGTAATTACATTGTCCAAAGGCCAGTGCAAAAAAATGTGGGTTGCATCCAATTCAGTTTTCTGTACTCTATCAGTTCACCCCAGGAATTTCACAGTCACTTTAGGACTTTTCCTCTAAAACATTTAAGTGTGGCTTAAGCTCTCTTCTGGAACAGGTTGTTTATGTGGAGTAAAACACCAGTTTACCTGAATAAATACCCCATGATTCAATTACATTGGAATGTGACTCACTATGCACATACTTAAAACAGTTAAATTGACTAATAGTTACCTCAGTATTTATTCCTCTGTGCGGTCTTGTGCTTCTGTTACCTCTCTGAGAACATTATATTGCCTGGAGAACTGGGGTGTAATTTTCACCAACTCTGTTTAATAGCTGCTATAGTTACCACACAGGTGATAAATGGGCCTTGTGTCCCCCAGGAGCTCGATAGCTATAAAGCAGTACATTGCCAGCACACTGAAGCAACAAAGCACTTGCTAAGGATGCAGTAGTTGAGACCGGAAAGGGCTATGCAAGGTTTTTCTCAGGGCTCCCCACCTGTCTTACCCCTTCATATTGCGCTCTGTCACAGCCATGTCAGCAGAGATAGTGATGTAAATGTGACCTTGAGGTTTATTATTTTGAACACAGCAGCATGCTTACATTTATATAGTCCTGCAGTGCCGAAGCTCTTATATTGCTGTAAAGACAGTCTAGAATAAATATTCCCACAAGTCAAATAAGCTAAACCAGTATAAAATATCTTGACACTAGCATTACTATGCCTGTACTACTAGTCTTGATATAACACTTCCAAAAAAATTATTTATGCCAGCACAAGATCTGTGCATTCCTAGTCTTTATTTTTCTTGAATACATGACTTTGAGGGAAGGATATTCTTTGAAGAACTGCAATGTATTTTAAAAACAAAGTCAAGCTCAAAACAAGAGAGGGAAGATAATTAAATGTAAAATGCATGTGTGGCTTCCTTAAGTGGTAACAGTCTGAGAAGCAATCTTTAACACACTTCTTATTACCTGGTAGGCTATTGAATAGCATCTCCTTACACAAGCCATTTCAACAATACTTAGTTTAAGTGAAAAAACAAACAAACAAAAAAAAAAAAGTGAAAGAAACTCCCTGTTTACAAAGCTTCTAAGGGGAGATTTTCACTGCACCGCTCATAATCATGGGCAACTGCAAATGCAAGATAATTCATACAGATAATCTTCCTGTGGGGAAAAAAGTGCGGGTCTGAGTAAATGTGATTTGAAAATGTCTTCCATCACTTTGCTTTATCCTACATTCAGTTCTCTTAAGAGCAACACAACAGAAGGGCTTTTCTAGCGGAGCTGCTTATTTTAAAATAACTCAGACCAAGAAGAGTCTCTTTCATTTGAGACAAGTTACTGGATCCCCTTTTGTTTACTTGGTAGCACTGCTTTTCCTCCTACTTGCTCTCTTCCCAAGTTGTAAACAATCGTTCACACCAGGGAACACAGTGGCCTTACCTGCATTTAATTTATGCAGCATTTTAAATCGTGCCATCATTGCAGGTGTGGCCAGGCTTTTGTTGAGGCTTCTTTAAAGAAAAAAAATACATTCTGATCTACCTCTTGAATCTGTCAAGAGCGCATTTGTATGCACGCAGCTAATGTGCTAGAAATAAAAGCCACAACCTGTGGAATAAACTCCTGCACCTGTATGGAGCAGTTAAATTTTTCCATCTACCATTATTCTCAGAGATCAAAGGGCCCTCACTGTGAGAGGCTCTGAAGAAATAAAGAAAATGATAGACCTACTTGTCCTTGAGCAAAAAAAGAAGGGGTGGGGGAAAGAAAGAAAAGTGGACTAGTTCAACTACCTGAAGGAGCTTTTGTTTGGCATGGGCACAACATGAACGCATTCTTTCACATTAAGACCCAAGAGGAAGAAATTCATTCACCCTTATTATAGTGACGTAGCTATGGCATTGATGTGTTTTTAACCTTGAATAATTGTTGTCTCTAAAGCACCAAACAAGTTTTATCCTGTCCACAGGTCAGTTTTGTTACAAAGGCCAATTAGTGGTGCTACCTTAGCCTGCAGCAAAAAGCCAAGTAATGGTGGGGCATGCCCCATCCAGAGGTGATGAATAGCCTGTAAAGCTATAATTTGAGAAGGGGGAGGGGGGCTTTGAAGCATTAATTTTACATGGAACTCCATTGTCACTGTAGGCTGTTTGATCTTTAAATAATTTACTTAATGATCTCA
This sequence comes from Lathamus discolor, assembly GCF_037157495.1. Classification (NCBI taxonomy): domain Eukaryota; kingdom Metazoa; phylum Chordata; class Aves; order Psittaciformes; family Psittacidae; genus Lathamus; species Lathamus discolor. Next base: position 31,652,838 of record NC_088885.1, read on the forward strand.
CCATGGGAGCAATTGGCAGAGCAAGATTAGGTTGTAAGGGCCTAATGGACATGGGAAAACTTAAATTACTAGAAGAGAGGTATGTACAGAACTGATTTTTTCTTTTTTCTGTGTAGATTCATGATTCATATGGGGGGGGGGTGAAGCTAGAAATTATAGCATTTGCTTGATATTTTCTGGCAAAAGAAACAAGAAGAAATTCTGCATTTGGTGAATGTTTCAGGGAATTTCAATCCTTACTCTTTAAATCTTTGTGAGTTTGTTTTACTTCTCCTTTAAAAATGTAACCAAGGGAAATTATTGTTTTATAATAGATTAATAGGTCAACAATAAAAACCTTTGGCCACAGCAAATAGGCTGTTCTTAAAAGGTTATGCTTAGCATAATATTTCATTTTTGATAAATAAAGGGTTGGAAAGTCTGGAGCAGAAGCTTGTGAATGGGAAAAGTATAGCATGACCCCTTTTACTCAGTAAATATTGTAAAATATGAATTATTAGCTCACTTTGTAATCACATGAAAACTGAGCTCCATTTTGTAGATACAGTATTTGGGCTATTCTACTGTATCCTGAATATACATTAGTTACTGAGGCACCCTTTAATTACTTGCAGATAACAATTGTTGCATTCCTGTGGTATTGCACACATTTGCGTAGGAAATATAAAAAATACAAAAGAAAAGTTAATTAGGCCCGTGGAAGAATTGTAGAAATGTTAATATAGATCACTCTATAATAACTTACATAGTTTATTTATAGATTAATATCTTTATGTGAAATCAAAAGTATTATGAAGAGTTTGAGACATACCTACCTATCGCAAGCAGTTTCTAAACCTCTCTATTTTGGATAATTAAGGATAAGCATTTAAAAAGTCTCTACAAATACAAGTAAAATGTCTATATAAATTCAAATAAATAGGGTAACAGTCTCATCTGCTTTGAACATATGAATAGCTTTTTAAAAAGTTCCTAGAAGGTGAGCCATTTCTGGCCCTGAATCAGGAAGAAAATGACACAGTATCTCTTACTGATTTTGATTCATATATGAATTTAGAACATTACCTTTACTACTACAGCTCATCCAATGTCTTTTGAGAAATTTTGAAACTTAATTTCTTCAAGGTTCCTGTGCTTTCAGTTGTTCTTCCCCTTTTTTCAGTCCTCTCTCTCTTTTCTCTTTCAGGCCTTAGGGAAAAAGGGATAAGACTCAGTAAGTTGCAATAGACTACACTGAAAAAGCGTAACCTATGAGGAGGGCTGAAAACAGATGGAAAACACCACCCCTACAGTTTTTCAAAAATACTTCAAAGAAAAATCATCATCTGTAAAAAACTGTGCAATAAGAGGGTTCTACTGGGAAGAGTGGGAATGTATTTAACAGGTGTGAAGATGTTGCCTGATGCAACTCATTGGCATGTGCTTTCACTGCAGATCTAAGCTTAATTTAAATTAGAGTCTTTGCGGTAGAAACTCTGGAGGCTTGATACTGAAGCAAAGTTTAAACCTCAAGATACAAGATGTGAAGGACAAGCCTGATAGTCCCTGTCCATCTGCTTCGACCATGAGAACTTTGATTTTACGTACATCTTAGTCGACTTGTGGGTTGATCCTTCATTTTTGTTGAATTTTGGATGAAGAACAAAGAGTTTGGCAGAGTTGAGGACAGCTCAATGACAAGAAAGTATGGGAGCCAGAGCTAGTCTGTCAGCGCAGTCCTGCCCCAAAACTGGAGACACTTCTGGTGGGTTTGGAGGAAAAGAAAGTGATATTGGAATTGGTGCAAGAGCTGAGTAAGTGCGAGCAGTAGTGTTTGTTAATTTTACTAGCAAATTTACAACATTTGTGGAAATGTATTGTAGACTTCAGTCACTGACACTGGAAAACACACAGTATTTAGGTGTGATAGGTTTATCTTTTTTTAAGTTGCAGGCTCAGCTGATAGTCTAAACATGTAGATTTTATAGTCCACTCTTCTATTCCATTGATTACATGTTTGATGTAAGATATGGTTCAAGCTAAAGGCAAAGAATAACCTAGAATCAACAATTAATTTAAAATAATATCTAATGGTTTAATAGTAATGCATTGTTCTAAAACTGGAATTATAAGTTTAGCACATATGATTGTGTATTTTAATTTTATGTATTTCAAAAGTATTTAAATTACGTGTAGTGTTATGTCGGTGATCTCTGTCCTGCTCTCCCAAGGACACCACCAAACTTTTCCCTGTTAAAAGAACTAAATAAGCGTTAAGTACTTAGGAATTATTTTGAGCAGTAATAGATAAGAGTCCTGAGTTGAAATCAATACTTCCAGGCAGAAAAATAATCTCTTACTTAAACAAAAGAAATGGTCCAAGAAACAATATTCCTGCCTCATGTGAGGCCGTGAGTATGGCCAGAAGCAGATGAATACATCACTGCTTAGTGCTGCTGTGACATAAACATAAAGTCATGAATACAAACCCAATGTGTTCTTTCATTTTCAGAAGTAAAACCAAAAAGAGAACAAAAGGAAGACAGCAAATGGAGCAGAGCGTCCAAAGCATATCCAAACTCTGAGGGAGCAGGAGTGAAGGGATTAGAGGAGGATGATCTCCAGCTACCATGTCTTTAAGAGGGGAGAGACTGGACACTGCAGCACACATACTATCCCCAGCCCTCAGAGATGGCATGGTTCACTTGCAGATGTATACCTTGGAAAGAACTGGAGCAAACAGCAAGGCTGCTGGTTGATATTCAAGGACCACCTACTACAAGCTCAGGAGTGTTGCATCCCAACAAGAAGGAAGTTCAGCAGGAGGGCCAGGAGACCTCCATGGATGCATCAGGAGCTGCTGAGGAAACTTTAATGGAAAAAAAAAGGCTTATAAAAGGTGGAAGTAAGGACAGGTGGCCTGGGTAGAATACAGGGATGTTGTCCAGGAAGCTAGGGACCAGGTTAGGAAAGCTAAGGCCCAGTTAGAATTAAACTTGGCTAGGGATGTGGAAGATAACAGGAAGGGATTGGATTCTACAGGTACATTGCAAATAAAAGACAGACTAGGGACAGCATAGGCTCCCTCTGGAAGCTATCAGGAAAACTGGCTACCCTGGATTTGGAGGAGGCTGAGGTTCTGAATGACTTCACTGGCAAAGGCCCTGACCACACCACCCACATCTTGGAAGGCAGACACAGGGACTGTGAAAATGACGACTTTGGGCCCACTGTAGGAGACGATCTGGTTCGAGACGATCTTAAAAAACTTGAACATGCACAAGTCCATGGGACCTGATGAAATCCATCCATGGGTCCTGAAGGAGCCTGTGGATGATGTTCCTAAGCCACTGGCCATCATATTTGAAAAATCATGGCAGTCAGGTGAAGTTCCCGACGACTGGAAAAAGGGTAATATAACCCTCATTTTCAAGAAGGGGAAAATGGAAGACCCGGGGAATTACAGACCAGTCAGTCTCACCTCTGTGCCTGGCAAAATCTTGGAGCAGATTCTCCTGGAAGGCATGCTCAGGCACTTGAAAAACAGCAAGATGCTTGGTGACAGCCAGCATGGCTTCACTAAGGGGAAATCCTGCCTGACCAATTTGGTGGCCTTCCATGATGAGGCTACAGAACTGATGGACAAGGGTAAAGCAGTTGATGTCATCTACCTACACTTGTGCAAAGTGTTTGACACTGTCCCACACGACATCCTTGTCTCTAAATTGGAGAAACATCAATTTGATAGGTGGACCACTCGGTGGATAAAGAACTGGCTGGATGGCCGCACACAAAGAGTTGTAGTCAATGGCTCAATGTCCAGCTGGAAACCAGTAATGAATGGTGTCTCTCAGGGATCGATGTTGGGACTGGTCTTTTTCAACATCTTTGTCAGTGACATGGACAGTGGGATTGTGTGCGCCCTCAGCAAGTTCGACAGTGACACCAAGCTGTGTGGTTCAGTTGATATGCTGGAGGTAAGGAATGCCATTCAGAGGGACCTTTACACGCTTGCAGGGTGGGCTGATGCCAAACTTATGAAGTTCAGCCATGACAAGTGCAAGGTCCTACACCTGGGTCAGAGCAATCCCAGGCACAGCTACAGATTGGGCAAAGAAGAGATTCAGAGCAGCCCTGCAGAGAAGGACTTGGGGGTGTTGGTCAATGAGAAAATGAACATGAGCCAGCAGTGCGTGCTTGCAGGCCAGAAAGCCAACCGTATCCTGGGCTGCATGAAAAGGAGCATGACCAACAGGTCAAAGGAGGTGATCCTGCCCCTCTACTCTGCTCTTGTGAGACCTCACCTGGAGTATTGTGTGCAGTTCTGGTGTCCTCAACATAAAAAGGACATGGAACTGTTGGAACAAGTCCAGAGGAGGGCCACGAGGATGATCAGAGCGCTGAGCACCTCCCATATGAAGATAGGCTGAGAAAGTTGGGGCTGTTCAGCCTGGAGAAGAGAAGGCTGTGTGGAGATCTCATAGCAGCCTTCCAGTATCTAAAGGGAGGCAATAGGGGTGCTGGAGAGGGACTCTTCGTTAGGGACTGTAGTGATAGGACAAGCGTTAAAACTTAAACAGGGGAAGTTTAGATTGGATATTAGGAGGAAGTTCTTTCCTGTTAGGGTGGTGAGGTACTGGAATGGGTTGCCCAAGGAAGCTGTGAATGCTCCATCCCTGGCAGTGTTGAAGGCCAGGTTGGACAGAGCCTTGGGTGAGATGATTTAGTGTGAGGCGTCCCTGCCCATGGCAGGGGGGTTAGAACTGAATGATCTTAAAGTCCTTTCCAACCCTAACTATTCTATAATTCTATGGTTCTATAACTACCCGGTTTAAGTGCAGGAGCTGGTATCCAGGAGAGAGAAGTCCTGCTGCAAAAGCAGGTTTTGAGGAGGAAAACACGAGACAAGCTTTCATCCTTCAGTTGCTATTTCTTTCCATCCCCATTTTGTGATGTCTGATCCAGACACAGTGAAGTGCTTGATTCTGTGTCAATCCTGAATTTAAACTCAGGATACAAATCTGTGAAAGCTAAGCAGTAAGTTTCAGTTAAATTAAGATTAAAAGGAGCAGAATCAAAAAGATGCTTTTGAAGAAAATGCTTTTAACCTGTCCATTCAGTGACATTCCAAGAATTTCCAATTAATGTAGACAATCAGGGAGACACTCTAGTTTTTCTCCTCCAAGGAGGAATATTGAATGGACTGACATTATATATATACCTATACACACACGCACACACTCTTGGAGTATGCAAATAAAAGGCTGAAGGATTACAATATAAGGGAATTCTGGGCAAACACAAACACTTGTAGATACAAGACTGGGATACAAACTCAGACATGCATAAACTCTCCTTGAAGCAAGCAGGAGATTTGCAAACTTATACATAGCCACCAAGCTTTGTATGGAGCTGGATGACATATTATGCGGTTTAGATAATGAGATGTTTGCCTATGTGCAAAAATATGTATTCATAGTAAACTGCCTCTTTAAATAGTTGTGTGGGTTTAGTAATAATGAGAGGCAACACCAGACAGCCTTCATGACTGATATCCTCTGGATTTTGAAAGAAGGCAGTCTGGTAAGCTTAACAAACACTAACAAACCCCAGCAGTGTACCTGGGGTGGAAGATTTCCTCCACAGGCAAAAAGGGTAGATCAGACTCAATAGATCAGCCACCATTTTGCCTCTTCACTGAATCTGCCAATTAGTGCAGAGCATTACAGCATGTTTGTGTTGTAGCAGCTAGAGAAAGAGACCTGCCAAACTCATTCTATACAGAACCCCAAACATCCATCAGATGCAAGATGCTTTTCATCCTGATGAGTTGGCTTCAGTTCAAACTAATGGCCAACTGATGAGAAAGTTCATTAACTCTGAGGCATTCAGTCCCTCAGGAGGTGTAAACTAAAAAGTGGAGTCCTACAGATATACAGAACATAACAAAAATTATGTTAAAATATTGAAAGTACAAAGCCAAACACTTTAATGTCAAGGAATGGGAGAATTAAATTTACTCCTCAAATTTTTTATGTTGTCTCCTCTTGCACATGTACTAATGCAGTCTTTAATTACAGCCTGTCATTTCTTTTTTTTCCCATGGGTATTGGAAGACCACAAATCCTCAGAAACAACCCTTCCATTGAATGTGATAAGTGAATAAGATGTAGTTCTGTCTTGTTAAAGACCCATGCTCTTCCATGGCCGATATCAGTGCAATAGACATTGAATGAAAGCTGAAGATACAGAGATATATAGCTAGCCAGGCAACTTCCATTAAAATTAAAGGCATTTATTGCAGATATGCACAAATAGAGAAAGAAAGTCCATGTATGTATATTTTTTTCTCCTTCCCTTCAGATCTTCTAACTGTTTATTATCAGATACTGAGGAACACTTACTGAAGTCCCCTTGCTTTTCAGTTGTGTTTCTCCAGTGCTGTATGCCCATTTATTTTGGAGTTTAACTGTTTGGTGGGTCCAAGAGAATATAAAGAATCCTAAAAATAACCATTTCTTTTGGAAACCCCTTTTTTTTAATCTGCTATGTGAATTAAGGCATTACTAGTCAAGAGTCTAAAAGATCTTGTAGTCTTGCACAGGGACTCTAGCAGTCTCAGAAACACCTGTGAGATTTCCTACATAGCCACCACAGTTAAAGGATGGGACCTTGTGGAAATCAAATCGTTGGGAGGCTCAGATGTACAGAAATGTACATTAGGCTACTTCAGCAAAAAGCTTGGGATGTGCAAAAATTCGCTTGTTGTTACTTAAATCTTTTTTTCACCCTACAAGTGCATTAGTATGAACAAAGGTGTGTGTATATATATGTGCATGTGTACAATGTAGAGCAAAACAGCTGTGTTAAAGCAACACAGCTCTTGAGATTTCATGGTGGCTGCAAGCTCAATGTGCTGTTCCTTTTTAAACTGTCAGAACTAACATGGCATGCATGCAATTCTTCATCCATAGCTGCCATGCTGCTATGTGTAATGTAGCAACAGCAAAAGGTTTCAAATAAAATAATCTTTAGAGGCAGCAGTTTGCAATTCTGTGCCTAGCCTCTGCTGTGCCTCTGCTTTGCTTTATCAGGGGTTTAAGGGCTTGAACAAGGGAGTTAGGTAGGGAGCTCTTTGGTCAACAAATGCTCCCTAGCCTTAATGAACTTGTCCTTTAGTGCTAGGTTCAAGATGAAATAAATCCTTTCTACTCTGATGCAGATGTAGGTGTCAAGTGCTACTTGTCCATAATACAAAGAGGGTGTGCACACTCTTGGGGCACAGGCAGCACAGGAGACAACATTCACACATTTAAGCCACAGGAAAAAGCAGAAGAAAAGAAGAGTGGGAAGAAAGAGGAGGAGAAGGTCATCAAGCCACTCAGCCACCCCAGAGCACCCGACAGCCTCCCTTCAGTTCAGTTTGTTTATTTTTGCCAACTGTCAACCAAGGAGTTAGTAATTTCTGGGTTTTTCTTACTCTGAAAAAAAAAAAGTCTAAAGATATTTTTGTTAGGTTAAATAAACATTTAACAGTTAAATAAGGCAAATATTCTCTGATTTGTGTGTTTATGGGTTGGCACTGTCATGTATAATGGCATTCTGGTATGCAGAAAGTATGACGATACTGTTCTGTTTCCCTTTTTCCATCCTGATTCTATTCAAAACCATAAGAGGATGATTTTGTTCAGCTCAGAATTTTTTACATCTTCCTGTCTTTTGCTTCTCTCTAGAACTCTACACAATGAATTCTGTTTTTCTTTCACTTTTTTTTTTTTCAGTGTAAGAGATAAAATATCTAAAGTGTGGCCAGTTTTGCATCACATTCATTGACTGAACTGATAGATACTGATAGAACTGGCGCAGTGTGGGATGTACCCTCTTGTGGGCAAAGAGAATTTTACAGTCTCCCCTGGCGTGTGCAGACTCCACCTTGATTTCACTTGGACTTTTTTCATGATAAAAAGCCCCACTAATATTCAGGGCTTAGGACAGCATTTTCAAACTGTTGTCTAAAATGGTGCTCCCATTGATCATGGATGGAGGAATCTGTACAAGATCTGAAGAGCTGTAATGCACAGCACTGTAGGAGCTAAGACTTATGGGGCTACTAGGCTACTGGTCAAAAGTTTTTAGAAGGTTATTTTATGGGAAGACACTTGCATAGTAAGGGATTGTCAGCTGGACATTAGCCAGAGGGATGGAGCTGCTGAGGGAATTTCGGCTCCTCTGTTATTCCCATCTCCCAGCTGAAATACCCTGCTTGTTTTCTTTAGCTCCGCACCCTATTATGTAGAGCCCCAGTGCCATTGCCCAGAGCCCCACTCTCACTGTGTAGAGATTTCTCACCATCATATAGATCCCAGCTCCCATCACGTATCAGTAGGTGCTGCCTGTCCTGTCATTCAACACTGAGATGCTCCCCTCTCCCTTGATGGGTGAGAGGTGGTACAATTCCCTTGAGGGTCTGTCCTGGGTTTACCAGTAGCTGTTTTTCTCCTTAGTAGCTGATGCAAGCTCTTGTGTTTTGACTTCCAGCCTGGGAACAGAGCTGATAACACCAATGGTTTTTAATTGCTGCTAAGTAATGTTTATTCTGGCTAAGGACTTTGTGAGTCTCATGCTCTGCTGCAGATGAGGGGAGGCCGGGAGAAAGCAGAGACAGGACACCTGACCCAAGCTAGCCAAAGAGGTATTCTATACCACAGCACGTCATGCCCAGGGAGGTAACTGGGAGTTACCCAGAAGGGCATGGTCTCTCTTCAGGGGGGTCGAACTTGTTTGGCGGTGGTATCATATTCTCTTCTCTTGTTATTTTCTCTTATCATTATTATCATTGGTGGTAGCAGTAGTGACTTGTGTTATACCTTAGTTACTGGGCTGTTCTTATCTCAACCCATGGGAGTTACATTCTCTCAATTCTCTCCCCATCCCTCTGGGAGTGGGGAGGGTCGGGGGGGGGGGGGGGGCGGGGCAGAAGGAAAGAAAGAGGGAGGAAAAAAAGGGGGGGGAATGAGTGAATGAGCTTCGTGGTTGGGTTTAAACCACGACAGGGTCCTACCTGAACTCTCTCATCACCTGGACAATGAAGGAGTAGGCAAGTAACCCCAGCTTGTTTAGGTGTCTGTCTTGAACAATAGAATCTTTAAATGTTATACAGTATGCTCCAAAATATACTTACCATAAATTATATTGTAATAAAAAATAATTTGTATTTTTATTCTATAATCTTACAAAAAAGAGGCAATTGAAAATGATACAAGGAGACACAGGGCATAGATAGATAGCTAGGTATAATTATATTTCCCAAATTCTAATAATCTGCTTTCTTAGATTAAATCATGTAATTAATACTATTTCCATAAATTTTCTTCAATTTAGAATCATAAACTCATAGAATAGTTAGGGTTGGAAAGGACCTTAAGATCATCTAGCTCCAAACCCCTCACCATGGGCAGGGACACCTCACACTAAATCATCTCAGAACTTCCTCCTTATATCCAATCTAAACTTCCCCTGTTTAAGTTTTAACCCGTTACCCCTTGTCCTATCACTACAGTCCCTAACGAAGAGTCCCTCCCCAGCATCCTTATAGCTCCCCTTCAGGTACTGGAAGGCTGCTATGAGGTCCCCAAGCAGCCTTCTCTTCTCCAGGCTGAACAGCCCCAACTTTCTCAGCCTGTCTTCATATGGGAGGTGCTCCAGTCCCCTGATCATCCTCGTGGCCCTCCTCTGGACTTGTTCCAACAGTTCCATGTCATTTTTATGTTGAGGACACCAGAACTGTACACAATACTCCAGGTGAGGTCTCACGAGGGCAGAGTAGAGGGGCAGGATCACCTCCTTCAACCTGCACTGAAGCTGCTTAGCATTTTAATTCAAAGCTGCCAAATTCCATGATATTAAACTAGTCATCTCTCCTTGATTGAAGGTGCCTTTTAGCACATGAAAATATTTGGCTTCATTTCACAGTCTTTGTACTAAGTCTAAGAGAATTAGATATAGAACACTAATCATGTTTGATTAAACACAGCTATACATTTTTCATTAATTTAAATTTATGATGAATTCATCTTGATTGAACTGAAACATCAAATTACATAAAAACAACTCCAGCAAAGTATTTTTAGTCTAACAAATTTGAGCCAGTCACAAATAACTTACTTAAGATCTGTACTTTTCAGTTTCTTTACTTTTATGATTGTTGGCTGAGTAGATGAGACTTAGCAGGGCTTATTGACAGGGCTTTAAACTAGTTATGAAGGGGGGAGGGGATTTAACTGGGCCTGTTGGGGACAAGCACAAGAGGAACATGCTAGGGATTGAAGGATGGCGGGCTAAAGAGGACTATAAATCTCTTGTTTCACTTGTGGGAAAGGATAGCTTTTTAGACCCTGTCCCGCAGGGGAAAAAGGGTACTAGGACTGGCTCCCTGAAATGCCTGTACACCAATGCACGCAGCATGGGGAATAAACAGGAGGAGTTAGAAGTCTGTGTGCAGGCTAAAGGTTATGATCTAGTGGCAATTACAGAGACATGGTGGGACAGTTCACATGACTGGAATGTGTTCATGGATGGCTATGTCCTTTTTAGGAAAGATAGGTCAGCGAAGCGAGGTGGTGGAGTTGCTCTTTATGCGAGAGAGCAACTAGAATGTATTGAGTTCTGTCCGGGGTCAGATGAGGAGCAAGTGGAATGTCTGTGAGTACGAATCAAGGGGCAGACTGGCACGGGTGATACAGTTGTGGGGGTCTATTACAGACCTCCTGATCAGGACGAAGGAGTTGATGAGGCTTTCTACAGGCAACTGGAAGTAGCCTCGCGACTACATGCCTTAGTCGTCGTGGGGGACTTTAACTACCCCGATATTTGCTGGAAGACTCACACAGCCAGTCATTCACAGTCTAGGAGGTTCCTCGAGTGCATTGATGATAATTTCTTAATGCAAATGGTGGACGTACCAACTAGGGGAGCAGCGCTGCTAGATTTAGTACTTGCCAACAAGGAGGGTTTGGTCAAAGTGGTGACGGTCAATGGCAGCCTTGGCTGCAGTGACCATGAGATGGTGGAGTTTAGGATCCTGTGCGGGAGGAATAGAATACCTAGCAAAGACACTGTTCTGGATTTCCGAAGGGCCAACTTTGGCCTCTTCAGTCAACTGTTAAGGGAAGTCTCATGGGAAAGTGTACTAGCCGGTAAAGGGGCTCAAGATAGTTGGTTAGCATTCAAGGACCTCTTCTTCCAAGCTCAGGATCGGAGCGTCCCAATGAGTAGGAAATCAAGTAAGGGGTCTAGGAGACCGGCGTGGTTAAACAAGGAGCTGCTGGGCAAACTCAAGTGGAAAAGGAGAATCTATGGATTATGTAAGGAGGGGCTGGCCACTTGGGAGGAATATAGGACAGTTGTTAGAGGATGTAGGGAGGCAATTAGGACAGCTAAGGCCTCCTTGGAACTCAATCTTGCTAGTCGGGTTAAAGACATTAGAAAGGGCTTCTTCAAATACATAGCAAATAAAACTAACACAGGAGGCAATATAGGCCCACTGCTGAACGAAGTGGGTGCCCTGGAGACAGAGGATATAAAGAAGGCAGAGGTGCTGAATGCCTTCTTTGCCTCTGTCTTTACTCCTGCAGACTCTCCCCGAGGGCCCCAGATTTCTATAGCCCCAGAAGGAGTCAGGACAAAGGAGGAGTTTGCTTTGGTAGATGAGGATTGGGTTAGGGATCAGCTATGCAACCTGGACATCTGTAAATCGATGGGTCCGGATGGAATGCACCCACGGGTGCTGAGGGAGCTGGCGGAGGTCATTGCTAGGCCACTTTCCATCATCTTTGGTAAGTCGTGGGAAACGGGCGAGGTGCCTGAGGATTGGCGGATGGCAAAGGTCACACCAATCTATAAGAAGGGCAAGAAGGAGGACCCGGGTAATTATAGACCGGACAGCCTTACCTCCATCCCTGGAAAGGTGATGGAACAACTTATTCTTGACTCCATCACTAGGCATATCAAGGATGAGGGGGTCATTAAGAACAGCCAACATGGTTTTATGAGGGGGAAGTCATGTATGACCAACCTTATAGCCTTCTATGAGGAAGTGACTAGGTGGAGGGATGATGGTAGAGCGGTAGATGTAGTTTTTCTTGATTTCAGTAAGGCATTTGATACTGTCTCCCACAGCATCCTCATAGATAAGCTAAAGAAGTGTGGGCTTGACGATCAAGTAGTGAGGTGGATCGAGAACTGGTTGAAAGGAAGAAGGCAGAGAGTTGTGGTCAATGGCGCAGAATCTAGCTGGAGGTCTGTGACTAGTGGAGTTCCTCAGGGGTCGGTGCTGGGACCGGTGCTGTTTAATATTTTCATCAATGACCTGGATGAGGGAACTGAGTGCACCATCAGCAAGTTTGCTGATGACACAAAACTGGGAGGAGTGGCTGACACACCAGAAGGCTGTGCTGCCATTCAGCGAGACCTGGACAGGCTGGAGAGTTGGGCGGGGAGAAACTTGATGAAATTTAACAAGGGCAAGTGTAGAGTCTTGCATCTGGGGAAGAACAACCCCATGTACCAGTACAGGTTGGGGGTTGACCTGCTGGAAAGTAGCAAAGGGGAAAGGGACCTGGGGGTCCTGGTGGATAGGAGGATGACCATGAGCCAGCAATGTGCTCTTGTGGCCAAGAAGGCAAATGGCATCTTAGGGTGCATTAGAAAGGGAGTGGTTAGTAGGTCAAGAGAGGTTCTCCTCCCCCTCTACTCAGCCTTGGTGAGGCCGCATCTGGAATATTGCGTCCAGTTCTGGGCCCCTCTGTTCAAGAAGGACAGGGAATTGCTTGAAGGAGTCCAGCGCAGAGCCACAAAGATGATTAAGGGAGTGGAACATCTCCCTTATGAGGAGAGGCTGAGGGAGCTGGGTCTCTTTAGCTCGGAGAAGAGGAGACTGAGGGGTGACCTCATCAATGTTTACGAATATGTAAAGGGTAGGTGTCAGGATGATGGAGCTAGGCTTTTTTCAGTGATATCCAGTGATAGGACAAGGGGCAATGGGTGTAAACTGGAGCATAGGAAGTTCCACGTTAACATCAGGAAGAACTTCTTTACTGTAAGAGTGACAGAGCACTGGAACAGGTTGCCCAGGGGGGTTGTGGAGTCTCCTACACTGGAGATATTCAAGGCCCGCCTGGACAAGTTCCTGTGTGATGTACTGTAGGTTACCCTGCTCTTGCAGGGGGGTTGGACTAGATGATCTTTTGAGGTCCCTTCCAACCCTTGGGATTCTGTGATTCTGTGGAAGGCACCTCTGGTGATCATCTAGTCCAATTGCCCGTTCAGAGCAGGGTCAACCAAAGCAAGTTACCAACGACCATGCCCAACGGGTTTTTAATTAGCATATTTGAAGTATGGAGACTCCACGACCTCTCTGGGTAACCTATTCCAGTGTTCAATCACTCTGGCAGTAAACATTTTTTACTTTGTGCTTAAATATAATTCTAATTAGCTTTTCTTATAAACAATAATAATAATACATTTCTATTAATTTTATAAATTGTTGTCCACACTCAAATACTAACATGTCAGAAATGCTTGTGAATAATGCGGGCTTGTTCAGTATTATGGAAAAAGAAACTTTGTGAAAAGTCAGACTATAGGAGTCTGTTTGGACACTTAAAATCAGAGACTTTATCCTGCATAAATACCTTTTTCTCATTTGCAACACAGAAGTCAACTTGCTTCACAGAAGCACCGTGAGATAAATTCACTGTTGTTTGTGAAGCACTCAAATATTGCAGTGAGGTGTACAATAAAAATTAAAACAGAAGAATATTAACAATTTGGTATTCAGAGCAAGGAGTGTAATAAACACTAAAATAACCTAATAATAAACCTAATAATAAACACTGTAATAACCTAAAATAAGGTTACATGCTGAATAAGGACAAAATGTAATTTGAACACTGGCTTGATAAGTGAGCATTGCTCATCCTGCATCTTGAAAGAGGAAGATGGCCGCGGCAAACACATGATCACATCATTCTTAATTGTGTTTTAGTGTAGAAATTAAATGGTCCAAATAAGTATTACACAGGAATTACCTAACTTTGAATGTTTATAACTTGGCAACACTAATGCATACAGCAATATTTACTCTGTGTGGATTATCACATATAAATATAACAGCATTCTTAAAAAGATTGCTGTATTTAATTAATAATAATAAAAAAACCCCACAAATTAGGATCATTTTAATAAACCTAAATATTTTTATATGTCTGTGATTTTTTTTTGGAAATGTTAGGCTTAAAGGCATTTTGTTTTCTGCATTGTGAATCTGATGTAATTTAAATACATAAGAGCCCTATTGTTCTGTGCTTTTTAGCATGATTAAACAAAAGAGACACATACTAAAGCTTTCTCTTTTGAATAATGCAACATCAATATTTTACATCTTGGGCTGTATTTCAATTTTTAACTCAGCAAGGTGAAAGCTTGAAAAGGAAGCAACCCTTGCTTGCAAAAGTGTCAATTAAGTTACATTCTCCTCTTTTTCAGAAGAGATACATGTCTCAAAAAATACATGTTATTGAGTAGTTGTCATTCTGTTGTAAACCAGTTCTCCAACTGGTGTCCTTATTTTCCAGTAGCATAAAGCAAGCAATAACGTATCTATGCAGCAATTCCATTCTTAACATTTTCTGTATGCTTTTTTCAACGAATAGATTGTGTTTTCACCTGCAGTAAGGAGAAGCAGCACTTCGGATGGATGCACCTGAGTGGAACAAGAGCACAGCATCCTAAAGGGAATGGAGGGATTCAATGCTTCTTACACAAAGCACAGATGTTCCTGTTAGAGCTGGATTCAGCTGTGGAGCTGGTAGCTTTCAGTTTGTCAGTCTCCTTTGGATCTTCAGTAATAGCAGCACCTGGGTACCTTCTCTTCCCTGACTGGGATTGTCTTTCCTGTATGTAGAAGTGTTGCCATTGCAAAGATGTTTCTGACACACATTTCGCTAAGTGGCCCAAGCCCTACACTTTAGCAAGACTTATCTTCTTCTGAACAGCACACAGCTCCACTGTGTTCTGTTACTTACTTTTGGAGGAACTAAGCCCATGAATTTATCTGGCTTCCTGAAGGAACTGCAGCTCCACCTTTCCTAGGAGATGCATGCTTCTGTGATGTCTTCTGTGCCCCCAGAAATAAAATGTTAAGAGCTGCATGCTGGTCTCTTGCATCGCAGTTAATGCATCCTTTTGTCAGACTCATGGGTTGGTAGATATTTACCAGTAACTCAAAAAGGATTTTCAAGGACATCAGGCATGCTGAGAATAAAAAAATATAATCTTCCCCAATATTGGGGCAATCTCATACAATTACAGCCAGTCTGTTTTCTTTTTGAGAAATTTCACTAATTCCCATCAGATGCATAACTTTATACACACAAAACAGTACCTGACTAGACATGCCCTATAACATAACAACATTCTGCTATTTGTTTTGCCTCAAAAGCCTGCAACAATCCAGCCTGCAGTCTGCATTGGGTGATGCCTCTCACATCTTTGCAACCTGACTTGAGAACAAGTAATCTTGTTAAATCTCCCCTCACTCTGCATCAAATTTTTACACTTCTATTTTATAGACTTTTTTCCAGAATGATGAAATAATGTTATTTCTCCATATTGGACCATTTCTTCAGTTTACTCTAGTGTTTTCTATAGAAAGTTAATTGTGATTTCCAATACTGTTTGGAAAGTACACACTATGACAGGCCACAGTTTGGTGCTTGTTTGTCAAAGCTCAAAAATAAGAAAGCAAAAGTCACAAAATGCCAATATAGTTTACAGGGACAAAAAACTGGCTAGGATCTAACTTTGTATTCAGCAATTTATTCTGTTTTGCTAATAACATGGTATTTACAATGATTCATTCTTACCTCTGCCATAAAACAGCTAAAATGTTTGAACTGAACAGGCTAATTATTTAGTATTTAATATTTCATATTTAGCATTCAGTGTTTAGCTTTTAATATTCAGTAATTATGGTTTTGTTATTCAAATGTATTTAATCTTTATGCCAGAGAGAAAAATAATTTCTGGTATATATGTATACATATAAACCAACTCCCATTGACTTCAGCAGAAATCACTTTTGCAATAAACCAAGTGCATAATTTAGTGCAAGTATGAAGTTTCTGAAAGCAAACTCAATTAAATTACAAACTTTGAATATACTCAAAGTATGCATTTCAGTTTAGCTCAGAACCAGTTGGCTGGTGTTGTAGGATTATAGGACACATATAAAAACTTTATAGAAGGGTTCACAGAATATCGTAAGGACCCATGAAGTCCCCTTTCACTGTCCAGGATCAACAGCTCTCTCTCTCCCCTACTGGTCCCCTTCTTGTTGTGCACTGTTAACAGTAAAATAGAGACAAATACACAAATATAAAATACATGTAACTATAACTTGTCAAATACGTCTTTCTTACTGCTTAGCTGTCATGAGGCATTATCTTGATAAATATGTATATATTCCAGAGACTATATTTTATTACAGTTGGTTCTATTGTCAAAGTCTATTGCATTATACAGCCAGAAATCCTCGAAGTTAAATGTCCACCCTTTTGAAGCTTCGAAGAAAAGATGTTTAAATACTTTTCCTTTTACTGAAGTGTTTTAACACTTCTCACATTACTCAGAGCATTTAATTGCTTCAGAACTCTCTGCAAAACACCTGCTTTTTAAAACCCTATAAGAGAGGTCAAAGACCAGGATAAGCTCTCGCTATAATTCTCATTTTCAGCCAAATTGGCCATGGCAACTGCACTAAGAACGCAAGTTTGAGTTTCATTATATTTCAGAAACTTGTAGCTTTGAATTATAATGGCTCATGTGATAACAGAAGAAAATTGCAAGTATTTTTTTTGTAGCATACTTTAATTTATAATTTAATAAAGTAGTATTTTAAGTTAAATAGTTACTTTCAAATACAACAAAAAAAATGTTCTTTTGATAGCCACTAAATGCATCCCTTTACATTTTACCTGTAAAATGCTCTGTGTTTGGTGACAGGTTAAATGTATTCTATACACAGGAAGCTAACATTTGTCTTTGTAATACTGCAGCAGCCATAAGTAATTTTAGCAGCATTCTTATTATTTTAAGCTGTCTCCATTGTCTTCTAAATACCATAATTAGAAACTGAAAACTTAAGGCAACCAAACTCCGTAAGATCTCAATATGAACAAAATATTCTATTGTTGCTCAACAAGTGACCGTATGTAGCCTAACATGATCATGCCTTTTTCCTCAATTATGTCTCTATAGATCCAGTATTAAATAATTTCTTAAATAAAACTTTCATTAATTGCAATTGAAGTTTTGCCTGAATGATGCTGCAGCACTGTCCTTTAAGGTAATTATTTGGTTTAGCCATAACAGTTCTTTAAATCAGCAAGTTTTTATTATGATGGCTTTTAAAAATTACTTCATTTCCTGGGGAAATGACAAGTAGTTAAGACTGCTGGCTTACAAGCAGCTTAAGCAACTCATGGAAAAGCAGTAAGCCAGTGCTCAGGAGTGGGAGGATGAGAATGACATGATACCTTACAACTCTGTTGACCAAAATTAAGTAGTTCTGGCATGCTTGGAGTTGCTGAGGCTTCCAAGGCATATGCATAGTGTTGGCAATATTACAGTCAGATCCACTCACACAACTCCTTTAAGCAAAATTTTTATTTAACACACCTTTTAAATTTCAAAGTATGCTGCTTCAAAGGCTGAGCTTTTTCCCCAAGAAAACTATGTAACCACTGTTACACAGCTGTTCCTCTAACCACAAGCTTGGAATAGCCACCTGCTATTTCCAGCTCAGTGCAATGTTCTGAGGGTTCCCAAAGGCTGGATCATTCCCAGGTTCTTGCAGCTGCTCTGCAGCAACCTATTATCTCAGCCAGACAAACGACAGTGAGAGAAACAGAACTTAATTTCACCTGGAAATTCTGCAAACCGGTTATGTGTTTACTAAGGCTGACCAAGATTTATAGTGGGCCTATCATGCAAGCAACAGAAAGCAGCTCAGGTTGGATGTGCAGAAGTCAGATGGGATAAGTGCTATGTCAAATCCTCCACCAATGATCCCAGGAGTGATGTTAGCCTCTGGCCACATCACTACCAGGCGCATGTTTTGAGAACACATATCCTACTAATACATGTCCTCCCTAATATTCAGTTCTCAGCCTGACAGTTGTATCAATGGTTTGCATGTCCAGAGCTGAATAATGCAAATGTGAAGGATCTCCATGCCAAATGTGGCCTCCATTAGGGACCAAACACTCCCTCTTAGGGACACTCTATCCCTTCTTGGAGATGTGGGTTCTGAGAACTTTCTGATGCTGAGAAGCAAAGTGGGCACATTTCAACATTTCAAGCTTATTTTCCCAGTGAGATTCAGTGAGATTTATAGGCAAGAATCAGAATAGACAGTACCCTTCTACTCCTAGGTACAAAGCACATACACTACCAGAAAATAATGAAGGGCCAGTCCTGCTACTCTTATTTTAAGGTGTTAAAATACCCCAAAGTATATGATTATAGCCACTAAACCTCCTCCAAAAAGCAGATACAGGTAACGAGAAGTATGGATTGTTTGGGACTTTTTTTTTTTTTTTTTTTTTTACCCAGGGAGTCCGAGGTTTATACAATTTAGAGCCGCTTAGCAGAAACCATATCTGAGGAACCAAGTGGTCTGAAATCAGCCTTATCTCTCCCTAAGGGGCATTTAAGCAGTCCAAGAAATTCTTCCTTCTTGTGGAGAGACGATTTCTGGCTAGATGCTCTTCCTAAGAGCCTCACATCACTGAAATGGGCCCCTGCTGTGGCCCCTGGCTGTGGCCCTCTCTCGTGTTCAAGGTACACTGGCAGTGGCTTTGATTTGTTAACCTTTGAGGAGATTAACCTAATGGCCAACACAAGGCAAAACTTATTTGCATAAAGAATAGTGAAGTACAGAGAATTAGCTGAAATTTCTATGTGGTCTGGTAATGTTGAAAATCAATTAGTGTTTCAGACCTTCTGAATGGTATTTTTTATTAAGATAAATTAAAGGTGTAAATATCAATATTACTTCCAGTTAACAATCAACCGATTATTGGAGATTTATAGGAAAAAAAAGCAAATTTCAGCATATCTAGGACAATCTGGATCTCACTTATGAAAGCACATGCTTTTAATTTTCATTGTGGCTATTTTGCACAAGAAATTCCTTTAAATTTTTTCTTTTAACTACCTTTTCCCCTGGAAACATAACAGAAAAACAGATAATAAAGCTGATGTTAGTGCTTTTCTTTTTGTCTTGG
Source organism: Lathamus discolor (assembly GCF_037157495.1). NCBI lineage: Eukaryota > Metazoa > Chordata > Aves > Psittaciformes > Psittacidae > Lathamus > Lathamus discolor. The sequence goes on from NC_088885.1 coordinate 31,672,163, forward strand.
TCTCAGAATGTCAGCAAGAACAACAAAGATTTGTGAATACATATGCAACTCCAAACATAGCGCCTTAGCACTTCTGTGGGAAACTAGGCAGATGTGTCTACTGGGTTTCTATTTTCCAACCATCCTCTGCTCTTGTTGTGTTTGCTAGGTGCTGGAAGGATTAAAAAAGCCTAAACAACCTACCCAGACAATCAAAGGCATAAAGATATTCCTTAAAGTGGCAATATCTAAAAGCCTGATGTTGTAAATGTTCAGAGTTTGGAGCTCCCTTTTAAGTGGCATGGAATGCATATGATACCTGCCTATTCATTTAGCCGCTGATAAGGTCCTAATTAGCACTGCACTAAGACCACCTCCCATATACTGAAGTATAGAAATAACCTCGTCTTTTAGTTTGTTTCTTCACAGCTGTAAGAGGAACAGCATTTAGGTGTTTTATTTTTTGCCCATGTATGTGTTTGGTGTACCTGTAAATACCTCACTAAGCAAAAAAATCCAAACCCAAACAAAGTCTAAAACAGTCACAGAAAGAAAGTCTGCTTTTACTCCCTGGAAATGGTGAATTCAGCACATGTCTGAGTCACACAAGGGAGTGTGTTCTGTGGTTTCAGGTCAAGCTCTGCTTGCAAACTCTGGCCTGCAGACTAATACTCTTCTCATTTCAGTGCAACATAGCTGTCACAGTGAATCATGATTGCTTCTCCTTCCAGGATCAGGCCATCAGACCCTTAAGTCCTAACAATTACTCCAGCAGAAATATTCCAGCACACAGAAGTGCCTCCTGAAAACAAAAGCACAGGATCGGGCCCTTTAATTTTAAAAAATGACATCTAATCTGGACAGACAAAGGCACCACAGAAGAACACACTGGCTCTCTGTACACCTGGAGGAGGGATAGTAGTACAAAACAAGCTTTTCTTTAACCACAACAGCAATCTTCTAACAGCAACATCCACTTAAAAGCATTGAACCTAGAGACTGATAATCATCTTTCAGTTCAGGTTATTGCATGCAATTTTTCACACTCATTCAGTTTTCTTCATACAGCTCTTAGTAAAGTAACTCCCTTAACAATAAAAGCATTTATGGCAGCCCATTACACAGGAGAACTAACCACTCCTAGTTTTTTTATTGGCTTCTTGGAATATTTATAGCAGTTTTTCTTCTCTTTGCAAGCTTATGCATCTCAGTGTTTATGGAGATTTTTCTTCCTTTTTTTTTTCTGCAATCTGGTGTGATGGCAAAGTTTGCATGTTTTTACATTTGTAAGGTTTTAAAGTTTTATATTTGCTTTCCTTTATATATTATTGTTGGCATCAAAGCCAACATTCAGACCACTCCTCATTGCTTAGCACTTGAATATTCACTGCTGGAGAATTTTCGTTTCAGGTTGCCTGACATAAAACTTTATTTGACACCATGCTGACTCTTCCTGATAAACTGGTTACACTGTGCACAAAGAGAAATTCTGATATTCAGATCCATGCTAACAAAGCAAAGAATTTTCTTGGCTTCTAAAAGGGTCAGGTTGAATATCCACTTCAAGAATTTGATAGGAAAATCTCACACTAACACAATAGATCAGCATTCTTGTAGGAATAAGCCCAGCAGTGGCTGAAACTGTCACAGGAACTTATTTTTGCATGCATTTTGAACCCAAAATGATCCTAAAACTTTTCATACAGTTTACATAGAACAAAGTTCCTGTGCAACCAGGAATCTGTTTTTTAATACCTCTTTCCTGGATTTCAAAACTTTTCATTTAATTTTGTATTCTGTCTTTCATAAACAACAATCTTTTGTTGTTTACACAATTTTCAGAAAACTCATATTAAGTATTGTAGAAGATGGAGGAATTCAAGATACAGATATGGCTTTTCCTTATTTTCTATTATAATGAAAGAAGAATTGTACAACTGGAGTGATGGAACTCAGTTTAAAATTAAAAGGAGAACTTATAATTTCTCTTGTGAAGTTCAGAAAATACACAGTTTAAAGTTAAATGGAGAACTTATTTCTCGTTGAGACTGGTGGGTTTTTATAATGGAACAGTGATTGTGTTTCTACCACTAAATTCAGATTGGGAAGGCCCCACTGGCTCACTCGGGCCAATCCTCATCCCTCCATTTCTTGGCCATTTCTTGGGCTCCTTCTCTTCCTCACATCTTGTATCCCCTCGGAAGGGACATCAACATTCTTCACAAGCCCTGAGAGAGCTCTGCTCTGCCCTGGCCCTGTAGGCTTGTAGGTCAGGTCCAGTGGCTTCTTCTTGTCAAGGGGCTGAGTCTCCTGTGACTCCCTGAGCTAGTCCCAGCACATGCAAAGAGATGGAGTCCAAAGATAATGGAGTCAGCAAGGACCAAGTGCCTTCACTGGCCTACTCCACCCTCCAGAAGTTTATGTTCTTGCAGAAAGCTTCTTGTCCCTGTTTTGAGACACAGATTACTTAGGGTTCAACTAAACTTCATCATCACAAGGCAGCAGCTGCACTCAGTTTTTAGAAAGGCTACAGAGTGGAAGTAGCTTCGATGATGTAAGTCACCTCAGATTTTGTTTGCAAGCTACTACTGGCTTCTGCCTTCAAGACCATTGGTGTAGCTGGCACATTGTATTGGTTTCACCACATCTAACTGGAGTTGTGGTGTGTGAAAAAAATCCCTGAAAATCCCACAGGAATATATTCCATAAGGGTGAATCATGCTCCTGTTCTGCTTCAGTAAACACAGGAACCCTCACACTTATACTGAGAAATGACAGAGCCCACTAAAAGCAATCTGCTAGTTACATCTTACAGAAACCTGGTGATGTGACACTTTGGGTACAAGGAGGTAGTACCCATGAGAAGAGGTAGGAAAGATGTTAGGGAGATGTGCTGGTACTGGGGAAAACAGAAAGCAGAGAGTATGCAAGCTGTTTCTTCTCTGGACAAAATATGATGTCAGGTCCCTGTTCCTATTGTTTGACATATTTACCAGGTCAGTCTCCAGCTGTGCTTATCCAGGACAACTCAACTCAGAGCCCAACAGATGCAGCACTTTTGCAAGACTACAAGAGAAAATATTGATAAGTTACAGTATGACTGTCAGGGAAGATGAGACTGTGGAGAATTATCATCACAATTGTAATGGGGAGAGATGGTGAAAAGTAAAACCAAATAAATTGATTATTGTATACATTAGCAGGACTGTGTGATACTGACCTTTGCGAAGGATTCAAAGGGAAATAAAACCCCTCAACATCACTCATTTGATGAGGTGGTTTATGCGAAAAGTATCTGGATCCTATGGTGGTGGTAGTTGTAACGAATAGCTGCGAAACTCAAACCAGACAACACATCAGACAAACTGGCTTTGGGAGAAACAATCACCCCCCTTAATTCAATGTACCCTTTCAGCAGTCTGAAAGAACCCTACAAACAAATCCTTAGTTTGGATATCAGTATACAGATTAACTACAGGCATTTTCATGCTGCCATTGCAGTACTCTTTTCATATTCAGCCAAATATTTCTAAGAATTCTAACTCCTCCTTTTCTGATTTAAAATTCCTAGAAATTCAGAATGCTAATACAGAGAACAAATCAATAAGCTTTGCAAACTGTTTAAAATTATACTATAAATATTATTTAGACATACTTGCAGGCTTATGCATAATAAGTCTATGAAACCAGTAGCAAAATACTATTTTGTTCCTTCAAATGTTTTCAATTTTCATCACATTATTGCATTTTTTGGATTGAAGTGAAAAACAGAGACATGTTTGAAGGAAGCGTAATTGGGCCTGCTTGAAATTATTTCTCTGAGACTTGAAAGAAAGAAAAGTCAAATAATGCATTAGAAGTCAGAGTTAGAAGGAAGTCAGGGTACACACAGCCTTTGAAGATTAAAACACGAGGTATAAATAATGTTTCTTTTCTGGTAAATAGCAATCATATGCATAAAATGGGAAGGAGCTGTAGAAATAAATAAATAAAGAGAAAGCCTATTCGACTGAAATCCTAGGAACTTTAATCTTGTGGAACACTTTTGAACTGCTTCAGTTTTGCAAGTGCTTTCTCTCGGCTGAAAGATGAAATAAATTAGCAGCTTTCTCAAAACCCTGGGAAGCTATTGTGTCAATGTCACATGCTGGAGACCACTGTTTGATGCCAGTGTCACTGGTTTAGGTGAGCACTGCAATCAGGAGTATTAAAAGTGAGTTGGTGAATTATATCGCATGAAGCAATGGAGATGCTTACAGACAAAAGAGCTGAATGGGGTTTTATAGATGTCTGTAAGAATATAACAATGTCAAATACACCAAATGATGCAGCTGAATTCAGCAAAATTAAAATAACCAGGCTGAAAAAGTGGCTGGGGAGAGAGGAGAGATGAACGGAGGATATCTGAATAAAAGGACTAATTAATAAAATTACTTGCAAAATTCAGACATAGTTGGACAAATCCCTCAAATATGAATACTCTGAGGAATAACATATTAAACGTGTCTCCCAGAAGATACTGCTCATAGTTTTCTCCACTTCAATATGACATACTGTTTGGTTTTTAATCTGTTAAGTATTGTTTTAATTTGGGGAGGACATGACCTCACCACTTATTTAACCAGCAAAAAGATGGACAGCAGTTTATCCAGTGTCATAATTTCGCTTTCTTTTTCTAATTCCTTCTTTTTTTTTTTCTTTTTTTTTTAATTTCACCGATGTATCCTCAGAAAATTTTTAAACTTGGACCAGCCTGTGGTCTTTGTTGCATTCATGTCAGTCTGAAGTAACTATTCTTACAGGTTGTTGTTCTGGGTCTCAGATAATCTATAACTTTTGCATATTACTATTTATTTTCTGATGCAGAACAGCTGAAAGCATTCTGTGTAAAAGAGTTGAAAAGCCAGTGGTGATATAATTGTATTTTTGTTTCTGTGTGAAGGCATAAAAGTATCATATTCTAAAGATCATTATCAGAAATGATGAGAAATAAAATAATCTTTCTGCTATGTGATGAGGTTTATGAGAATATCCCTTGACAACTCATTAGTTTCAAACTGACATGAAAATCAATTAATATGGAATAACAGATTATGTGTTTAATAATTCATCTAATTTCATGAGGCAAAGTGAATTAGACAATGCAATGTAAATCTAATAGCAGTTGTAACCACATAATTCGACTGTTTGTCAAGAGCAAAGCATAGTGAAATGATCAAGAATTGCACAGAGATAAAAACATTAATTGTGTGTGAACTGAGTGACAGTTTCTTGTAACCCTAAAAGCCTGGAAGTTCAGTGTAATTATTTCTGTTGCATCTTTCCTTAGAATTGTGCTGTATAATTAATTATGTATTCATATTAAGCAGGCAAATTAATAAACAATACCAAATAACTTTTCCATGCTTTCAAAGATGCAGTTCAGTTGACAGAGATTTTATTGAGTGAAACTATATGAAAATTTTTTTATAGTCTGCATTAATTAAACAATAATTACCCTGAGAGCAGGCATTTCTGCCTGTTAATGACCAGCTGGAAGAGTTGAAGACCTGACATTGAGCAGGGGCCCCTTAACCTGGGCGGTCATTGACACTGGGGGAATGCCTGACCCCTGGATCACTGTTGCTGTTAATCGAAGTCCTGATAATTGTTGTGATTTTTAATTCCACACAGAGAGAGCAGGCATGTGTCTTCCATCTGAGTGGCATTTATTTCAGATTAAGGAAAGCAACATATCAGGAAAGAACAGAAGCGAAGTCTCCCCATGTCACATGGAGAAAAATGGCAACTGCGAGTGGCAGTTCGTTGCAAACATAGTGAGATCCTGGTAGTCACAGCTTATGTGCCACAGGCCACATGGTCATGTTAAAGCATGAGCATTATATAAAAAGATTGTCCTTGTATATGTTTGAAAATATACATGTTCAAATGTGTTGCCATGGATACAGGTCTGTCTTTATAGTAATGGTCTCTGCCTACTCGGTAATGACACTGTAGTAACCTATAGCATCACAATTCTGTGTGTTAGTAGGCAAAAAAAATATATAAAAAAATAACATAAAGACTCAAAGTGCTTTTCTTTTTACAACAAAATCCAGAGGAATCGTAACTTTGTGGGTGATTTCTCTTGTTTATAGTCTGAAGAAAATGTCTTGTTATTGTGATTGCAGCAAGAAAATGTGGCCTGACATCTAGCATGTGTGTTTCCTTCCCTTACCTTTAGCAGCAGTTGGGATGCACAGGCCAGCACGGAAGATGAAGTAGCTGCCAGAACAGGGTATGAAAATCCAGCAGCCAGCTATGTCAAAAAGACAGAAGAAGCCGATTCTCCACATGCTCTATAAAAAGCAGTGAAAAACCTCGCCTCACCTTTGAGAAGCAGCTCAGATTGTAGTTTTGGTACACTGAATAGAAAGATGGAAGAAGCAGGGTCTGGGCATCATCCTGGAATTGCAGAACCAGATAGGAGACAATAATATTCACATCCAGGGCTGGATGTGGAAGCTTACTGGAAGTTTCTTAACCAGGGAAGACACCATGTTTTGTGAATCTTCTCTATACACACTTCTCTCATCCCAGCAGCACTTCCTACTGTCTGTGTAGGAAAGATAGATTTACACTACAGTTGTGTTTTTGGAGACATGCACTGTCTCAAGACCTTACCTTGAGTTAGGGGGACAAAGAAAACCAGGAGTTCCTAGTTTTCTGCTGGGTCCCTTGGATTTGGAAATGTGAAAAGAGAAGAAACAAAACAGAAGCTTCCTTGCCTGTATGTGCCCCATGGTATGGACTTTTGGGGTGTCAGCCCTATTAATTGTACAGGAGGAAGCACAACACAAAGCCGAAATAGGAAAGAGATACGTACATAAGCTGAACAAAGAAATAGATGTCATGAAAAGAGTGCAGATCTTCATTAGACTGGAGAATGCATTGGTCTTCGCTAGCAGACCTGGTTTTTTGAGGCATCTGCCAAAGAGCCTAGGAGAACTGCATGCTTCTGAACAACACTCGAAGGCTCATCAACATGTGTGTGCAGATGTTCTTGCAGATTCAGAGCAGTTTCTTGTGTGCTGCTTCTTAAACAGTGCACCTAGGTGCAGTAACTCAAAGCTGGCCAGAGAATTTCCATGGTAATTGTCTGTGAAATGTTCCTTTCATGAAAACTTTCATACCTGACTTTTAAAAAATTAGCTTGATGTTCCTGGCACACTATTGCCCAACATATGCTTATCATCCAACTGATGCTTTCAGTTCAAGAAAGTCCCTTCACTAAACAACCACTAAGAAAGACTTTCAGACCATTCAGGTACTCCAATACAAAGATCCTGCTTTGGCTGATCATGTTTCTGTCAGCTTCTAGCAATGGCCTGCTCCATGCCAAGTGCATGGCATCCTGGTTGATACAAAGAAGTAATTTTCTGTTTCCATGCATAAGATTTTTGTGAGACTTCAATAAAAAGTAACATTAGCAAAAATAAATAAATATAGTGTTAAAAAAGTTTCTCTGACAAATCAGTCCTGTTGTTATTAAAGCTAAAGGCTATTTACTGATATGTCATGTGATCAGCTGAACTAACTAAAAAAACATGTATTCAAACCATGCCTGGCACTGTCCCAGAAACAATTTGTTTTAGCTAGCTGAATGCACCTAAGAAACTTAAAGGTACTTGGCATTTGCATCCTAAGCTATTCTTTCCAAAGTATGTTAGTAAAACAAAAATTTGCTAAAGAGAAAATTGTTAATATTTAGGCTAACGGTGTCAATAGCAAACACAGGAAATTTGGGAAATAGAAATACTTTACATTTCAAGAAGCCATAAATTCAAGCCCAGATTTTCATTAGGAAGGCAAAATATTTGATGATTAGTTTTGATTCAGTTCATGCAGTCCTTTTGCAGTTAGTCATTTGGAACCCTAGTACTAGGGAGTATACAGTAAATCTGGCTAAATTGTCTGAAAGTCTTTAAGGAATTTAAAATAAATGTTTTAATGAATCTCATTACTGGCATGCAACAAATGGCAAGATGTATTCATAGTTATGCACCCAATTAAGTTTAGAAGAATTGCATGAGATCAGTTTCAGCAGATTCCTATTGATTCTCCTAGTTAATAAACAGTTAAAGGATAAAGTGAGTTTTTAAAAAATATAAGTGCTTTCAAGGTGCTAGAAAGAAAAAGCATAGTACTAAGTGGTCATGTAGCTAGTGCCATTCATCTTGGTAGTGACTATCTGTCAAAAGTGGCAAGAGCTCCTGTTAACAGCCCTGACCTGTGCTGTAATGAAGGGAGAGTGCACAGCAAAGTGTCCATTATCAGGCAGTTGGGAGCAGTAAATTGGTGCAGTTTGCCTCAATCTTGCAGCAAGTTGAGATGTGAGATAGGTGGGGATCAGTAAGCAGCAATTTTATCCTATGATCATTTTTGTCACATCACATCAGAGTATGAACTTAGTCAGATTCATGATTTCAATTAAATAAGTCCCCTTATTAAGTGATGGTTGCCATGAATGTTTTCTGTTGTTCTTTATTTATAATGTAAACACAATGGCTAATATTTGGACAGGGAGCAGTGACAGAGAAGCAGTAAGGTAAATGACACATTAAGATGATAGGTACAATCAAATGAATCTCGCAACCTCTCAACAGAGCTAACAACAGCTTGCAATAAAATGGGCCACCTATGTTACCTATACAGTAACCTCCAGTCCTTACATACAGTTCTAACTAGGAAAATCCATTTCAGACTGTTTACTTAAAACACAAAAATACACAAGTAAAGTTCCATCTATGTTCAATTATATGCAAATGAATTCATGCTAGTGCCATTTTCCTGGGGAACAGCCCTGAAAATCCAGGTGATGCCCAATGTCTGCTATCTGGTGCACCAAGATTAAGACATTCTGCATGAATTCTGAAACTAACAGCAGACTTAACCCTTAGTGACCCTCTGGTAAATTGGACAAGGAAACTGAAGACATATGTACTTGTCACAGCCACTCATTCCCTCTTCACAGCAGCAAAAGCCTTTCATATCAGCCCATCTCCTTTCCAGACACTGGATGTATTTACCTAATCACATGCTGTCCCTTTCCCACTCCATAACCCAAAGGAGGAATAAACTTCTGCAATTCTGTAATTCATGTAAAAGTCCCCTTCATACCTCTCTGGCAAATCCTTCTCATGTTGTGAAACATGTTTGCCATCTCTGCCAGCTCCCAGCCACAGGAAGTCTGGATGATGGGCACAGAGGTAAAACTCATATCCAAGTTACATTATATTGCAAATGAACACAGCTTTGTCCTGAGTAGAACCATTCCCCATCTCATCACCTTCCACACATGCATTAGGCCTATAGAACTGAATAGAAAAAGATTATATTTTTTATGGGTGCATTAAATCAATATTTGTGTACCTTTTTCTTAGTTTAAGTCAGCAGTGTGATATCCAGCTCTAAAGTAAAGACACAGCTTCTGTTGTACACTGACAGAGACCGACAGGAAAAACAAACTTCTCTATTAGGAAAAGTTTTCACAACCTTTAAGATGCTGGACTTACCCTGCCTATCTTAGCATGTTTTTGAAGGGACCAAGGATAATGCACCTTGCTTAGCTCAGCAGGTTTTTGAAATTTGATAAGGGACCAGGGATAATGTGCTTTGGCTCTCCTTTTGTAGTTTTTTTTATGTTTCCCAGTTCATGAAATTTAACTAAGCATTTGTTAAGATGAAGTGCTGAAAATCACTGATTCCCTCCTGGTATTTATGTTCTTCAGGAAAGCTTGGCAGCACTCCAAAAATATTTGTAAAAGAAACAAAACTTCTAACTTCACAAACTTCTGAAGACTCAAACTTATTCAACTGGCAAAGTCATTGCTACTACCAGCCTCTTTAGTAAGAGCAAATAGGACCTGAGAGCTGCATTGAGCATGTCTTCTTTGGCTGTTGCGCCTACATTTATTGCCTGAGCTCAGGGACACATGTTACATGTCCAGGGGCCTGAAGTGTCCTTCCCAGACCCTGTGCTCAGTAGAGCTCTGGCACAGATAAAAAAGACTTCTGCTACCCCAAAAATCAAGCAGGAGATATGTAGTAGTGAAGTCAGAAGGGGCTTAGCAATGTTAACAGTTCCCTGGGTATTTTGACAGGTTTTAGAATACTTGGTGAAAACACAGTCTGCTTATCAATTCTAGATTTTTAACCCATGTTAAGGGAAAAAAAATAAAAACCCCAATGGTCAGTGACAGCTGTAACCTGACCAGGATATAATACCAGGCTGAATCAGGTAACCACAGGATGAAAAATTTAGCCTGAGATTCAGGTCTAATTTGTCCAACAACAGGTTGAGAACCAATTTTCCTTGTAGTAGCATAAGAAGAGCTATGTGTGTGCTGAGCTCATGCTGAGATTCCCACCTGCAGGTGCAATGAGATCCTTGCTTCATTTTTACTTTACTGTAAAGCTGTTTGTTAGCATTTCTCAACATCTTACAGCTTATGTGTGCTAAGGATCAGGAGTACCCAAACAACAACTGGGATTTGTAAGTCATAACTATTTGGCCTACACAACACCTGCGGAAGAGCTGTTTCAATTTGTAAAAGGTCTTCTGCATTGGCAGTAGTATATAACCAGAAACATGAGTTAGAGACACAGTGGTGAAACACAAATAATGAAATCAACACTGTTCATGCAGCAGGTAAAAATTTATTTTGGAGCGTCTTGGCACCCTCTGTTGCTACCTGTGTAATGGCACTTCTTACAATTTATCAGCTAAAGCAAGGCTGTAAGGGGGACAGAACCTGCTACTTTCTCTGCGTGTCTTTGTGGAGCAGTGGGAAAAGAAGGGAAATAAAATTGTCCACAGTAGTTGATACACAAGCAAAACTATAACCTGGGGGGGGAAGGGCGGGAGGAGGGGTGTTTGCCTTAAAATCTGTGTAAATCAGCTTGAAACTGAATTAAACAGGTGGCTAACCACCTGTACGTAATGATTAACTGTGCTTACACAGTAATTTATGTGAAAATGCCGTCAAACCCTGATAACATTGCATCTGCTACTACTGTAGTATATTGTGCAATATATTTGTATGTATTATTTCTTTGAAAAACATGAGCTGGCAGTGTGTGCTTGCAGCCCAGAAAGTCGACTGTATCCTGGGCTGCATCAAAAGGAGTGTGACCCAGCAGTCAATGGAGGTGATCCTGCCCCTCTACTCTGCTCTTGTGAGACATCAGCTGGAGTATCGTGTGCAGTTTTGGTGTCCTCAACATAAAAAGGACATGGAACTGCTGGAACAAGTCCAGAGGAGGGCCACGAGGATGATCAGGGGACTGGAGCACCTCCCCTATGAAGACAGGCTGAGAAAGTTGGGGCTTTTCAGCCTGGAGAAGAGAAGGCTGTGTGGAGACCTCATAGCAGCCTTCCAAAATCTGAAGGGGGCTATAGGGATGCTGGGGAGGGACTCTTCATTAGGGACTGTAGTGATAGGACAAGGGGTAATGGGTTAAAACTTGAACAGGGTAAGTTTAGATTGGATATAAGGAGGAAGTTCTTTCCTGTTAGGGTGGTGAGGTACTGGAATAGGTTGCCCAGGGAGGCTGTGAGTGCTCCATCCCTGGCAGTGTCCAAGGCCAGGTTGGATGAAGCCTTGGGTGACATGGTTTAGTGTGAGGTGTCCCTGCCCATGGCAGGGGGGTTGGAACTAGATGATCTTAAGGTCCTTTCCAACCCTAACTATTCTATGATTCTATGATTTCTTCCCTGTCTATTGCATTGAGGTGAAGTGTTTGCACTGGAAAAGTTAGTATTCTGCCTACTGGTGTCAGTTTTGAATTATCTTGTTTGTCCATATTTGGTCATTTGAGCCAAGAATTTTGAAACTTTAAGCGCTGCAAAGTACTGTAATTAGTGTGGGTTTTTTTTTTTTTAGCATTAAAAATGTTATTGGAACACCTTACTACTTATAAATATACATATTTGCTACCCTACTCATATTTAGGGTCGTACTGGAGTTTGCTTTACCTTTGACGATATTATAAACAAAATGTTTTGGGCTTTATTTTGTGCATGTAGAATCAAAAGTAGATTCTTGGCAGACACTATTTTAAACAAGGATTACCTTTAAGTCTGTGAATTTATGCTATTATGAACAGAAGCAAATTCAGAATCAGTCTTCATGGCATGTGGTCCCACCCTGTGAAGTTAATAAAATCTGTGCATGAAAGTGCATTGCTAACACGCTTGTGAATTTTGTGTGGTGTGATCACTATGAGACTCATTCATCCAACCACTGCTGTGGCTGGCTATAAAAGTGAAAGGCTATAAAATAACTCCAGAGTTCATACAGTTCATACAAAGGGGAAGCTGAAATTTGGGTGAATTTGTTTTCATGCATAGAGCTGAAGATAGCAATGATTTAGGACCTGTTTCATGAGCTTTTTAGACAGGCCTCTTGTCAAGGGGCTCCACCTTCCTTCAGCTGGATGTGGCAATCCTCAGCTTACTGTCAGCTCAGCTACTCACTGACAGCGTCCAGTTGTATCCAACCTCCATCCCAGTGGCAGAATTAAAGTTTGGTAGCACTCTTATGTAGCTTGTATGGCTGGCAGGTACTACAAGATGCTTCAAAATGGCAAATCAGATTCACTGGATTAGAAAAATAATAACAACTATACATTTTAATGAACTATTACTAATGGCCAATATTACCCCGTTTACATCATAACAGCATGTTCAATTCATTGTACATTTACATAGGCACAAATGACCAGACAAGGTGTATTAATGTATTTTAATATTTGAAATTACTAACCCAGAGACTTTATGAGTTTTTGTAAAACACCACATCTATGTATATGTTTTCTTATTAAATAATTTTTAATCACTGCAATATTATTTAAACACCTGACAGAAACACGTATTTCCCTAACCAGGGAAACCAAAATAGGGACATTTTTATAACAAGGGAAATCATATTATAAGCCAAAGTGTTATTAGGCTTTTTTAATTAACTATAAGCCTAAAATTATCTTTTCCGTATATTTATATATTCTCAGTCATCTTAAAGTGGAACAGCTGGAGAATTAAAGTCAAACTAAGAAATGCCATAGGAATCCCTTTCATAAAACACAAAGAACTTTTTTTTATTATTATTATGAAAATCTGCAGGGAATCTTATGAGTGAGCGCTGTAACTAACTATGGATAATTTTTAAAATGTATGTATCAGGCATCTGTGAATGCTTGGCTAATAGCATACCTTTATGTATCTTTGATTTAACATGTGTAAATGGTAGAATTATAAGTAGGGAACAGTACAGTTGCACTACTCACTACATTGGCTTTGTGCTAATTGTATTTTCCCATAGCTAGTCTCCATAGGCAACATAAATCTTAGCCAGGATTATCATGGCTGTTTCAGTCTGTGGAATAGCTTTGGCTGCATGCCTAACATTAGAGCTGAAATGATAGTCCTGGTTCATAACATCCAGGTAGCTGCCTGTCCCACAGAAGCTGGGCTCACTGACCCATGGGGTTCTTTCAGGTCCCCTGCTCTTCTTTTAATTCAGCAGTTATTTAAAAGCAGGATTTGCCTCTTCCCTTCCAGATCAAAGCCACTTTTCCAGTTAAACTGTAACATCGGGAATGGTTTTAAAATTCCTGCAATAAGCATATTTTCAGTACTGCTACATTTTTCACAATTACAACAGTACCAGTGACTTAGGGAACGTGCAAGAGTAGACAATGTCATAATTTATTCTGTTTTATTTAGTGGTTTATTTTCAGTGCACAAAACATAGTTTCTGCCTTGAAGAATTGCCAAAATAATTTAGATCATGCCTTGGGCAGGAGCAGCAGTATCTTTTTCAAATTTAGTTGCAGCAGTTCGGGATATTAACTGTGTGGGCCATCCTTAAGATTAACCAAGATGAAGTGTCTTCTGAAGGTGCCTGTAGAAGAAGCCTAAATTAAAAAGTTAGAAAAGTAACACCAGTTTTTAACGACTAAAGTTAAATGAGTTGCCAGTGGGATGAGAACCTCTCTAACAGTGTGTGATTTTAAATCAGGACAAGCTCCACCAAAGTTGGTAGATGGTCACAATTGTGAGCTATACGAAAATCCATTTTATGGGTTTTTTGAGTGCATTAATGTTGCTGAGTTGTTTATTTAAACCTTTCTTGTGATGGTTTAGTTTTGAGAAATGGAACAATTTTATTGCCAACCTAGCTGACAGAGATAAAAAGTTCTTTTCAGATGAACTTACAGTGATTAAGTCTGAAAGCATTAGAAAAAACTTTTGTAGATATTAATTTCTCTTCACTTATGCACTATTTTTATGCATGTCAAATACACATTACAACTTTGAGAACAGCACTGTACTGAGCTCATAACTTGATGGAGTTTATTTAAGCCCTTCATACTCTTTCTCTGCAGGTCCTACTTTTTCATGGGAGAAAAGATAAGGAAGAAAGCACTCGTAACAAGAAACCTATCCTATGATGATAATGAAATAGTGTTATTACAAAGAAAGAAATCAGTGTATGAAACCCTCTGAAACATAAAATTCTACTTGTAGCTCCCACAAGATGTCACAGAGGTCCACAGAGGAGCTTTCATAGTTTCTCATGTAGAAAAAAACATGCTTGAAATAGAAATTCTCTTGTAAGGAGCTTTTGGATAGCTTTTGGAGTGTCTGCCAATCGAAGGCAGACAGCTGCTGGGATAGAAGTATCTGGAATTATCATAATTCTTCCCACTTTGATTTTTCTTCCCTGATTTGTAGGCATCAGAAACTCCAGTGCACATAAAATTCCAGTGGTTAGTTTGGATATTAAACTAAGTTAAATTCACACTATTATTCAAAATTAAAAAAAAAAAAAAATCTGGGAAGTATTGCAACAAGAAAACATTCCTGTCTCAGAATGGATGTTTCCTACATCTTTTTAAAGTTCTATTTCTTTGCAGAAAGCCCCAAGTCTTACCAAAGCTTCACATCAAGGACTTACATTCAGGACCTATTGCAAGCATTTGCAGAAAGTTGAATCTCAGACTTCATGAACATGCAGTCAGTAGGTCCTCACTTTATTCTTCAAGTTATTTCCTTAATCTTACAATGATTCTATAAAAAATATTCTCATGGAGTCAGAGCTGGTTTATTATAAAAATTATTTTTCCCAATAGGACAGAAAATAAATATGCACCCACTGAAACTTCCCAACATTGATTAAAGCCTCCTGATATTCTGCAAGCCTACAAATGGAGTTAAGCGATGAATCAGTTCCTACCTGAAGTTCAATCCCAACCCATCAGGTTTCAAAGTCTTCATTAACTATCATAAAATCACATCCTGAAGATGGGTATAAAACCACACTATTTGCCTAACTCATGCCTTCATTGTAAAAAATGAGTATCTCCAATAGCAGCCACGTTCCTTCTGTAATTAAAGCTCTTCTGCTATACCTGACAAAATTGTTATGTCATTTTCCTAAATTAGTCCTGGTCACTGATATTAGAATGCCAACAGAGAGATTCTTATTCACCTGTACCCCTGGAATCACATCTTAGAACAATCTCTGAGCAATGGCAACGATACAGAGGAGATTTAAAGGTTATGAGAAAATTGCTGTAAACTCTCTTGGCTATTAGAAATGGCCAGGAGTCTCCTTGATATTGGCATCCATGAACAAAGGACACAAAAGTACCACTTCACCAGGAGCAATACACTCTTCGTGTAGCTGCATGCCTGTCACTGTGTCTGTACTGTTATCCACAGCTGTTCTTAAGTTGCTGGTTCTCTGCATTCACAGTAGAACAAATAGCACAACAATCAGTTAGGAGATCTTCAAATACCAATTGCAGTGGCAACATTTCCAGTATGATTAAAATTCTAGCCTAACTCACATTTGATTTGGGGAGTCACTACTTCCTAACAGGATAAATGGTAGAATCCATTGAAAAAATACATAACACGTATTTTCTGTCTCCAGCTGAGCCTATATAGTCAGTTGGCCTCTGGACCCTTGGAGTTTATATCTATCCCACCACTTTCCAAGCTATAATTCACTCCTTGTCTTTCAACACTGCCAACATGAACAGGACTTTTTTTGCAGTACAAAATCCTCTGTCAAATACATTTGATGACTCATAATTGTTCTGCTTTGTTTCTTGCGGGGATGCCAAGAGCATAATGTCCATTGTATAGGAGGTGACTGAATTTTTTAATGTATATCATTATAATGTTTACCATTAAGCACGTAATTTCTTTTTAAAAAAAGTAAAATAAAATCATCACCTCCATTGTGAAGTGTTTAATTTTCTTTCCCTTCATAAAAAAGCAGAACAGATGTAAATCTGAAATAATCCACTCAATCAAGTGTTCGGAAAAAGATGAGAGGAAAAGGCCTGTCACCCTCAACATAACACTATTTTAGAAGCTATGGTTGCCCCAGATGATGGCTTTGTCCTCCCTCTTTATGGATGCCTCTACCTATTCAGATTTTGGGACAGAGGTTCCTTGAGAATGTGGGTTACAGGTTGGGACCTCTTAAAATAAACATCAAAATAGAGCAGTTGCTCGAAAGTAACTATCAGGAAATGATTAATAATGTAAATAGTACTAGCTAGCTTTTGTGGTCTGGTTCCTAACTGTTTTTTTCCAGATATCACCAGCTTCTCAAAGCAGGATGTTATGTAATAAACTCAGCTAGCACTGAGAGAAATGTTTCTTTTGCAAGATAAGATTCATCTCATCTGACTGTAGATGTCCCAGAGGTAGGTGCTGAAGTCTACAACTGTTATTTTTGGTTTCCTCTAAAGCTAGAGAAGATAAAGAGGAGCAGTGACCACAGAAAGAATTTATTTCACACAACTCAGACATTTTTCTTGGGTTGGAGTAAATCCCCACGAAAAGTGCCTTTTACTTCTCCTTGGCTATAAAGAGAGTTAAGGATAAAAAGGACAGATTTAGATACCCAGCTCTAGAGATGCCAGAGAGAGGAAAATAAATCCCCGAACTAAACCCCTTGACCTAAATGTTACAGACAAATTCTGAAAAAATGAATGAAGTATCCCCTGAAGGATGGAAAGCTGTGAACAAGCCACAAATCAGTCTGTTACCCTTTTAGTCATCTTCATGGCTTTATGAAGAATTCCTTTGAAAATATATTAAAATAAAGGTACAGACTGAAGGGTGGTGTGAACATCCCAAAGTCCCGGACAACTGGGAGTATTACTCTGCCTTTCACTGGATGTTTGCCAGCAATTGTTTTCTTTAAATCTGAGTGACTCTTTGATACACATTATCTCTTTGATAACACATTTTAACTCTTATTTTTATGCAATGACCTCTTTAGCTAATGACTTACACAAGACATTTGTTTGCATTTACTGCACTCATTGTTTTTCGTAGTAGGAGACTGAGCTCCTGCTTTCAGCACATGAGTTCCCTATCTGCATGTCCTTAACAAAGAGAGATCTAATGACAGATGCAGTTTTGTCCAGATATTTTTAATTCTGCCTTTAGTCTGCAGTCACTCAGTATTTAAAATTAGACACTGAATGAGGTTAAGATATGGCAGCACTTGTTTTCTGGTTCTTCATACACGAACATTTCAGGGCCAACTGAACCAAAGACATTAGCCTCTTGAACCAAAGTCATTAGTCTTTAAGTTTCTGGTATTGAGTCTGCCTGTGGCACTGGATTTATGAAATCAGTAAGGAACTGTGAAAAACTTTGCAGTGCACTGGTTACGACAGACTTGAAGTCCTTGAATCTCAGGGCTGTTTGTGTTTTGAACAAGTTCTGCATATTTTTAGAATACTTTTTATTTATTTTTTCTGTATGGAATAGGTCTTGGGGCTGCATGGTCAAGCTGACAGACTGGAGAACAACACTGACATGACATGGGGTTTGTCTGATAGTCTTGCCAGAGTCACTCAGTTACACTTCATTTTGTGTCAATTATTTCTGATTTATCTCCCATTGCTCAAGCCTACACTGAAGACCAAGAGGATGGACCTGAGGATCTTTTCCATTGGTCTGTACTACATTTGCAATACATGGCTATGTGCATGCTGAATACCTTACCTTCAGACTACCTTTTTTTCACTCAAAACAGCAGTTTATTGCCTCACACTCCTTTACCATGAATATTAGACTTCAACTAATGCCACTTGAATCTACAGGTACTGCCACAAAGAGATACCTAAAAAGAAAATATTTGATGCAGACACCACGCCTCTGTTAAAATTTGTGGGTTTTACATGATCAAAGCAACATTGGCCTTTTGAGCAGAAGTTCATTCCTTTGTGGGTACAGAGTTACCGATTTTTGCAATCACATTTCTTACTCTAAGCAGGAACACCTCACTTGTGCCTTCCTCCTTCTTTGTTCACTGATATGAGAATAAACTTGCAGCATATTTTCTCACGTATACTTTCTTGGAGGCATTTTCAACATGGGAATTCAAACAGGCAATGATCATCTATTTCTTTTAAATGAGAAAGAATACTTGTACAACTAAATCCTGGCTACAGGTGAGATTGTCTTAAGAAGGTTAAAGAAACTGTTTTGTGAAAAAGATTGGAAATCATTGCTTTGTGACAGTGCAGCTACAAAATATCTGACTTCATGCTTATTGGAAAGACTGGCAAATTTATACAGAGGGTGGTTATTAATGTGATTAAATCTCTAAGAGTTAGAGATATTTGATGCATGCAGTTCATGTGTTTTCTGCTTTGCTGTCTCATACAGTTTTGCTTTATGGAGGTGTAATAATGTTAGGATTATTTAGCTAGTTTCAGAAGATCAGGTTTTCAAACATTTCTTAGAAGCCTAGCTTTAAGTTTCCAATTTTGAACACCAAGCTCACGAAGTGGTCTCTTTTGTGCTTGTGGGTGAAAAAGCATTGCTCTGGAGTATCAAGAAAGGTCCGCCCTACACAAGGATGTGTGGGGCAGACGTTCATGAGAGCACTGGCCAGCCTACCCTCACACTATGGACAGGGCAGTCCGTTGATGGAGACCAGTGTTTGGAGTTAGTGGGTATTATTGCAGGACAGGATTTAGTAAATCAGGCAATTAAGCACAGAATACTCAAGTGATTTCTTGTGACATTGAGACTTACTCTGAGCTTGCTGATGGTGCTGAGGAAGGCATAGAAGACATGCTTCATCCTTTCAGCCTCCCTCACTGCTGCCATGCCTCCATCACCCCAGCAGATACAGCAAGTCTCCCCTGCAGGTCTTCCCCTTATCCAGAGCTCTCCCCCTCCCAGAACAGGAGTAGTCTGGGTCTCTGCAGGTTGCAGGCTTTGCTTATGCCAATGAAATGCTCTGAGCCTATCTTTCCAGAGCAAGTACATTCATAAAGTAGAGCAAGCACCCCTTGCTCCTTGATGCCTGCTGGGGAGCCACTGCTAGGAAGTGTATGGACATGGGGTCCAAATCCATCCCTTCCCAGCTGGATAGGGTGCAGCTGTTCTCAGGCCTGTTCAGAGTTGCAGCAGAAGTCCTTGTCTGCTTTTCATGCCACTGTCAAAGCCAAACTGAAGTTGTCAAAGCTGAACTGAAGTTTATTTTCCTGTTCCTGGGAGGTGATGGCTGGGCTGGGGACCCCGCATTTCCCACCATGGGCAGTGCAGGCTTGCAGCCTGGGTGAGCAGCCAAGCTGTGGTTCTGAGCCAAGGAAATCTGTTTTGAAAACGATCAACTAACGTAACACTAAGCTCCATGCTCTCCTTATTCTGGGCAAGGACTGTTGGGTTTCAAAATTTGTCTGCTATTACACACGTAACATGCCAGACCAGTCAGGGATTGACTGAAGCATTCACATATGTGACCATTCTCACACACCACAGGGACAAAGTCATCCTAGCCTCATTACAGCCTTGCAGGTGCAGCACATCCCCGCACAGCTGGGCACCAGCACCCTGTCCCTCTGCTGTGTGCATGGTACAGACCTGTCTGGAATGAGCTTTACTGCACAGTGCAGAGACATGCCCTCAAAGGCACAAAGAGTTAACACAGTGTAATGTTTCTAATAAAACTAAAGGCAGTGCATCATTTTTTTCATAAGCTATAGCAGGCTGTGTGACACCATGTAATTTTTGAGGAATTTCATACTTTGCAAAACAACAATACCCTGTGTCTTTTTAAGACTCTCCTTTTTTTTTTCTTTTCCCTGCAATAAACATCAATTTGTTTTATCCTGATTGCATTAGTAAATATTGAGGTGAAGACATTTAATGATGGCTACAAAGCTTATTTTACCTTGTGAAGGGACATTTTAGAAGTTTATCAAGCATATTCAGCTGCATCTCAAGTAAATGAAAAATACAAAGCACTGTATTGATGAAGTAGTCTTTACAGGAATAAATGCAATAGAAAAACAGTAGGCAGCGTTAACATGTTCAAAATATCCCAAACCCTCCTGTGGCCTATTTGGTAAATAAGTATCTCTGTATGGCATAGATAGGTAAACGTAGGAGCTACCATGGTATCTTTTAGTGCCAACATGCTACTGATGAGAGACAGTATAAGCAACTCAGTACCCCAGCTCTCCCCTGCTGCCTGGCTGCATGGGTTGAGAACCATGAGCAGCATCCCTAAGGCTGATATGGGAGACGCACCCACCTTCCAGACACTCTAGAAGGGATCCCAAAGAAAATCTAGTCATGTGGTTTCCCCTTTGGCACCCTGGCTGCGATAATGTGCTTATGTATCAGTCTTCACACACAGACATGTGTAAAATTAGATTCAGTATGACTGAAAGGCAAAGTCAGGACTAAAACTCACAATCAGCCAAAAAACAGCTTCTCTTGGGATTATCTCTTGCAAATGTAACATAACTCAGTCCCTGCTGCTTTGGGCAGGAAAGTTGAAACAAATGACCTTTTTAGTAAGTCAGTTTTCCCTATTTTGTTTAAATAAGAAAACTCTAGTCCCAGCTTTAGGGTCCCCTTTAGGATTGAGAGGACAGGGAATAATATAGGGTTGATTTATGTGGGAGGAGGAATTGACCCTTAGTCTGAGCTCAGAATGGGTTGGAGGGCCACTGCACTGTGCCTTCCTCTGCTGAGTTTGGAGGCAGAAGTTCATTGCTGTTGTCCTGGCTGCTCCTGAGAAGCTGAAGTGCCCTGGGAGTCTCAGACTGCTCTTCCCAGGCATGAGGAGTCATGGACACCCACTGGCACCTTGAGCTCTAGCTCCCTTCCCAATGCAGGACCTCGCAAATTTTAGGAGTAGCAGTCATTTAGGGAGCTGGAGATTGAAGTTCACCACCAGCAGAGTTCATCAGTTCCCAGAGCACAACCTGATAATTGCTTTAGACCAAATGCTGCAGCTTATTCTCCAGCTGGAGCTTTACCTCATGCTAGGAATGACTTCTTTACTGACTTGCTCCACAGTCACCTCTCCATTGAAGGACCACCGCAGCCCTGCTGCTCTGTAGTCCTCACATAACCCTCCTATGAAGGGAGAACACCTTACTTTTTGTTTTGTTTTTGTTCAGCCCACCATCTCATCAGCTACTCTGAATTATTCTTCAACCACTCTCTTTTTCCTCTACCCTCTAAGAAGCATAAACTTATTTTCTGATTTGAACTTATTTAAATGTTTGCTTTTCTGAAGCATAATGCAGCTTAATGGAATCCTTGACTACTGCATATGCTAATTATTGTTATTGCTACATTATACTTTACCACATTGTTTTAAACTATTATTTTCTTATTGATGGGTATTTCAAGCCATTCTTTGATAGCTATAAAGGACATAGTGAATTGTAATAAAAGCAATGTAAGATAGGTTTCATTCTTTTGAAAAACAAGATAAGAAAGTACAATGCAAAATACACTAATATTTTGAAATAACAGCGTATAAGAATTGGGGTCTTGTGAACCTAAAGATTACTATTGAGAGGGCTATTTACTTTTTAATAACATATTTTTCAAGATGATGTTGAAGGGGCAGTATGAAGTAGGCATTGCCAGTGCAAGACCCTTGGGAACAATGTGTAAATGTATACAAAGCTGTTCTGAGGGATAAACAGAGATATATGTTGCATGTGATTTAAAAAAAATCTGAAGTAGATTAAGTATATCATTCCCTCATATTTTGGTGACACTGAGGTATGCCTATAAATTCCAGTGGGTACTTAGTAGCATTTTTACACATCTAAAGACATTTTGAAAACCTTGCTTATTGTGTCAACTCTAAAGAGCCCCACTAAATAGCCACTGATGTGACTTCTCTCTGAACTGAAAAACTTCTGAAATACTGCTTACATGATGTGATAGTTCATGCTCTTGATGAGCTTGAGTTTAATCTGTATTCTGATATCATAATTTTTTATTATCATTCTGACTTTAATTTTTATTACTGCAATAAGCAGCTATACTTATCTGGAAAACAAAATGAGTTCTTTCCACTAGTGAAAAGAAACTAAACAAATTAGAAATGAGGCAAAAGCATATGACAGTGTTGCTTTCACATTCCTTCTATTTAATTTAAAGAATGCCCCTTTTCTGCTGACACGGAGGTTGTACGTACTATAGTTAAATGTTGTATTAACATAGGACTAGCCCACTAAGGTAAACACTACCTTAGCAGGAGATTTTTGCAGGGTTAATCATTTCTCTGGCATTCTCTCCAACTCTATTTACTCTTTTCATACCAACCCTATCTGTTTAACATTCTTTCCACGATTTTGATTCTTAAAAATTTACACTTATTGTTTGCTTTCACTTATTAACTTATTTTACAATATAAAGAGAAAGTATTATTGTCTGATTGCAGTATGTAATTCTGCTTCAGCTACGGGTTTCTCCTATTGGCAACAGTATTCTGCCGTGTTTTCCAAAATACATTGTCTAAATAATTCTTGTTGCAGCTTCCTTTTCATAGGCAAGGAGCAAAAGGAGGAGAAATATCTAATGCCCCTCTGATGATTTTTGATGGAGCACTGCATAACAGAAAACACATAGTGAAGAAGCATATAGGTCTTTCATACATTTAAAGCTTTTTTTTTTTAATTTTCTGAGACCGATAAAATATTTCACTTATTTTTGAATTAGAGAATTTTGAGAGAAAGGAAATGGATTTGCTTACCTAAATAATAAGAAAACACCAAATACACCAATAGAAAATTGCACCTAGAGCATTTCCACAGAAGTGACTAGATCTGCATCCATGTGATGAAGATCCAAATGGCCCTTGGGAAGGTCAAACTGATAGCTGAGCTGCATGATTCAGGATCCAATTCTCCTTCCACATAATAAACACTAGAGAAATTAAAGACTAAAGGAAATATGCTGTCCTAGTGTCTTGATCAAATGGGTTTCGAAAGTTCTTGCTCTGGGAGTTATCAGGAGGTGATGATCACTGGACAAGCTAAAAAATATTTATTGCTACAGTAAGGCTCTCAGAGTGAATTTCCCTCTTAGAGGTTGTTACCTAAATAAATTCAGACTATATAATCTATCAAGATTGTAAGGTATTAATTTTAGTGCTTCTAGAAAATGAAGGCCCTGAACTCTGAAAATAAAAAGCCTGGAATGAAAGACGTATCTGTTCAAAATAGGGAGTTGAATTCAAGTCTTGACTTTAATAAATTTTGAAAAACTCAAAGCGGACATGATGGGCAATATATGCCTGTATTCTCTGGAGCAGGTTGTCACCCCACAAAGTATCTAAGACAGGTCTAAGAAATTATAAACTGAATAATGCAGGTTATCCTAGTATAAGGTCATATTTCCTCAGTGTTTCTGAAGAAAATTTACCTTTCATAAGAAAATATTTATGCTGTATGTTCTAAGAACCTTACTATGCTGTGCCTAAGTGTCTTGTATTTGCTGTCTCAATAATTAATATTGTATGTAATATTGGGATTCCCCTTCTGCTTAGAAATAACACCTGTTACTGGCAATGGGAGTCATAGTTACTTATTAAAGAAGAGTAGATATTCAATCACGCTGCAGTTTGCAGAGCAGTGGGTTAAAAAATATAGCACATTCTCAACTTTAAATCTCGTAGATGGTAAGTTGGCCCTGTTGAAGTCAATTAAAATTTTGTCATTGATTTCCAGTGGTGAGAATGTTCCCCAATACAGGTCTGAACTGTAAAAGAAATTAATATTATTTTAAGACATTTAATGGCTGAATTCTGTTTATTTTTAATTCCCTTGGTTGCCTCAAGAGAAATTCATTCAGAGGACTTTGTGGTCTGATAGTTTAATGAATATGATTTAGACATATGAGACAATAGCTTAAATCATATGGCATTGCTTTCAGTTTTCAAACTTCCCTTTTATAACCAAGGTGGTTTTTAGCATAGAAAAATAAAAAATTCAGATACATTCCCCCACAAACCTAGGAATATCAAACAAGCTAAAAGAGGCACCCCAAATATATTAATAATGATCTAGTTTTGTGTAAATACACAATATATAAATATGCTTTACATATATCTGCCATCTCCCTCGTTAGAAAATGAGCAAAAGTGGGTAATTTTGAAAGAATGTTCATGAAACTGTAGTACAGAAAATCAGGTTGCAAGCTGTGACCCTGCCTGCATATTTTTGCCTAGAATCACTTTCCCCAACAAAGATAATAATCCCTGAAAATTTTAGTTTAAAGGATGCATTGACATCATTGAGCTGTTTATGTACTTCACTAAGTTGTTAAGAAATTGAACATGTATTTTTATTTTACAGTGTATTAATTTTCAGTTTTACATGTTTTAAAAAAATGACAATATTATGCTTATTTGAAGTTAAAGGAGATTATTTAACTCACAATGTCATTTCAGCAAGCAGGGTGGTTGTGGTTGTATTTGATATGACAAAATTACTTGAAGCTGCTATATATTAATATGCATATGTGGACTATAGTTTTAGAGAATTTAAAGGAGTTTTTTTTAATTTAAAGGTATTTCTTGTATAGCTTTGGTCTTAAATTCTAGAAAGGCAGCTTGGCTATTTTCATATTTTGTAAAGTAGAAAGAAACACATTTATCACTATTAAATGCAGTGCAATATACTATTTACATAATGACATACAGAATAGGCATATGTGTATTGTATTTTAGACAATGTTGCTTTTTCATAATTTATCCATGCAGTATACAGTTTTCCTCAGCGAGGGAATACTTCCAATATATTCACAACACCCATACATTCCAAATATTTGGACCACTCTGAGATGTTAAGGGAGTTACTTCATGAGACAGATCACATGCTCTTGTTTCTCTAAGAAAATTAGGTGATACCTTAATTAATGCTGAATTGCAGTGGAATGCCATGTGAGTACTTAGAACATTCAACGGCTACAGAATGAGTTAATTATGATCAGTGTTATTAGACTGCATACCAAATGAGTTATTAATGCTGGCACATTTAAAATGAAGTGTTATTCAGGGCTGTGGTAGAACACATAAGGTTAAATATTATGTGATGAAAGGCATTATGCGCACAGCAGGAAGAAGCAAAACTCAGTCTCTGTAGCTCCATGCTCACAAGCATGGCTAGCATTACACACACTTCATATTTGAACAAGTCAGATACACATATTCCTGCAGGCACAGTATTCAGCAACACTTGGTAGACACAGTTAACTTTACAGGAGGATAAAACATACCTCAGAGAAGAGGTATTTTGTAGCAGCACTCTGAAAGTCCCTTTCTCTTATACAGCTCTTTTTGAGATACCTACAATGTTAAAACAGATGCAAATGTCTGCAGACAGGACTCTGTAGACAGAAAGAACACCTGAATCTCCCACAGCATGGTGCCCCAAGTCATGCTGTTGCTTACCAGACACTGTGGACTCTAGCTGGAAAGAAATTATAAAATACAACAACCTGGCTTACCTAATAAATTATTGCTTTGTAACCTTCTGAAGATAACCTTCCTCAAACTCATTGTGAAATTTTTGTTTAGATTTATCACAAGAATTGATATCTATTATAGATTTGTAAGGTGTGAAAGCATCAAAGGATTTGATCAGACATAATTATTTTTATGCCCACTACACAAAAATATGCTGAAATGAATTTAGGGTTATTTGGCAGCCAGTGGGAATTGTGTTTATAAATGTGGAAACAGCTGTTGGCAAATGTAAGTTTTAAAGCAAGGAAAACAGCTTTTAAAATCCACTCATCAAGTTTGCAATAAATGAATCCCTTTTCCTTACGAGGGCTAGACTCTGATCCATGTGCACTTCCAGCAGCTTCACTGAAATCCCTCAGTTCATTCCATACTCACAGGCATGGCCAAGAGATAAAAATTTGCCCTCTAAACTTTGCCTGATGCTTCACTGGCTCTCTTATTGTCTGTAATTACAAACATATAATATACAGTAATCTCTGGGGGGATTAATATAGGTGAAAGGATAACATTAGGACTTCCTGCACTTTTCCTTAACCCTTTGCGTCTCTATCTAGAGATGCCTGTACTGCTTATCATATGTGTGCCCACCTTTACATGTGCATCGCATGGCTGCAGGTTTTACTAAAGACAGCCAAGCACATACTTGAAACTATGTTGGTGTTTAACTCCTGTGTTCATCAGGGAAAGCATGCAGCATCACTTTCCCAGTTTGAGTTTCAAGGTTTTTAGCAGGATCAGTCTACTTTATACAAAAGCAGGCACATTGCTCTAATGTATGATAGTTCTGCGCAGTACTCCTGCCAAGTTCGCACAGGTTGGCTTCTATTTGAAAATCTCAGTTTTCTTTTAAGCAGTTTGTGATGTCTTACATTATATCAATGAACTATTTTGTTACATCTTTATTAGAGTACTCCGCTTCCGTGCATTCTAGACATAGAAGCTAAATATACCTAATTTGCTTTGAAGAAATTCTCCTCACAGTTCTAGACCAAATGCAATTATTTTGGTTTGAAAATAAGTGAACAACAGAAATCAAAATAGTCAGTAAAACACATAACACAAGTTAGACTGGTGCCAGGAAACTATTTATGGACTGGAAGAAATACCCCTTATGGAACAGCAATGATGTCTGACCTGTCTACACTTACAATATTCAAAGTCATAATTTTTAGACAACCAGCAAGAGTAAAACTCACCACTACTAACTACACTTTTAACTCGGAGTACATTACAACTTTTACATATAATTTACAATTTCGAAGTTGTAGCTAAGAGCTGACTGTGTACATCACAGGCTTAATCCTAGTATCTGATTTTACCAAATGATGGGGCTCTCTTTCATCACTGTGCTCTATGGTATTGTGGAAATCCGTAGCATTTCCAATAAGTTATAGATGGACCAGTATTAAAGGCTCTTCGAAAACCATAGTCAGTCATCTCCTACTCAACCCTTTTATGCTTCTACTAGGATCCTTTGAAAACCATAGAGTGCCCTCTGTTGATGAGAACATATTCTTTTAACATACTAAAGGTCTCATACAGCAAATACTAGTTTCACCTTTTCCAGTGCTTCAGTTTTTTTAAAAATTGCTAATTTTGCAAAAGTAAAGTTGTTCACTTCACGACTGATGTTAGAATACAAAAGTACAAAAAATCCCCAAACCACAACCTGCTACATTGCTAAATATTTACACATAATACTGCTGATTAGAAAGATACATACCTGGTAATGCTAGTTGAAAGAAATTTCTTTCCCTGTGTGTGCATGGGTATGCGCATGTCTGTTGATTGGCGCCTACTGTCCCACACATATTTACACATGTTCCTAGTAATATAATGAAAAATATTATTTTTAAAAACTCGATACAGAGATGTCAAATGTCACAGAATACAATAAGGTACAAAAATGTGTAGCAAATGGTGATTACTTAATCCTACCATATTCTCCCAAAAAGAAAAAAAGCTGCACGCAGCTTTTAGCTCCCATCTTGTCTCTGCATGATGCAGAAAAATTGAGGGCCTGGCTTTCTGGTAATTCCTGGAAACTAAGATCCAGCAAGCCTTGATAAAACAGTAAATTTTATTGCAATTTCTGAGCAGAAATTCATGGGAGGATGAGAATAGGTTTTGGTTTTCTTTTTTTTTTTCCCCGAATGTTCTTTTTTTTTTTCATCTTTTGTTGTCTGAGTGAAAGCACTGTTATACTTAGGACTGTTTCATATATTAATTGATTGAGGATGTCAACACGGAAAGTGATTGATTTGCATTAAGAAATGTTATAAAATAACATATCCTCTTAAATACTTTATTGAAATGCTGAGAACAGACTCACTTCATGGTGAATCTTGAAATAAATAATAGTGTATACTTAATATGGTAGTTAATTAAATAGTTCAATTTATCTTGTGTCTGTATCATTGTACAGTTAATGATTCATTTGTAGAAGTAATTGTTTTTTGCTATTTTGTAATAAAGGAAAACCAATTTTCATTATTCTGTAGCCATTTGAAGACATACTAAAAAAAGGAAGAGTTGCATAGTTTTATTTTACTGTATTAGGACTTCCGTATTAACTGTTCAAGAAATAGGTTCTAATGCTGAATATCTGTGTATTCAGAAATATAATAACTATGAAAGCATACAGATAATTCACCTTTTAAATAAGGATAAACTGCTAGAAAATACAGTAAGTTATGTTAATTCCTAATGCAAAATGTATAGACCTAAGCAGAAGTCTAGAAATTAAAGAGGAAAGATGCAGAAACTCTGTCCTTCAATGATCTTGCCTTCTGCAAGGTTTATTTTCCAAATGTAATTTTTTTTCTGATGCTATAATTAAAACATATCTTCATGAAACTGATGTTTTATTAAATTGAGAATATCTTAATATTTTTTAAAGTACATTCATCAGTACTATTTTTGCATATAATCTTCTTTTATCAGGTCCACAGATGAAACCCATTTCAGTTCCCATTTCAGTTGTGAAATGAAATATCTCAAATATATTATTGTGGAAGGAAAAAAAAAGAGAGAATAAATGTCAAAAGAAAAACACGAATGAGTTTTGGAAAATTAATGATGTAGGTTAGCATTCATAGTGATTGTCATTTATTTGCTTTGAGATCTTAATGGTGTTATACTTTCATACATATTTTTGGTAACTACTACTGAAAAGTAAACTAAATTTTTAAAATAATATTTAATAACATACAGGGGGAAAAAGGAGTAACCAGATAATATCCTTTGCATTTTTTTTAAAAAAAAGAAAGTCTCATATTCATGAAAAATAATATAGCATTTTATTGCGAAACTGAAAAGAAAAAAAAACCAAACAAACAAAAAAAAACAAACAAACTTTGAAGTGTGTACATTTAAAATGTTTCCTTTGGCTTACCCGAATAATTTTTAAAAATTCCCTCAGAAATGATGGAAGTAATATGTACAAATAACTTCCAGTATTGAAGAGTCTTATTGCAGAATATTCCCATAACACACAAAATATGTTATATCCCTATTTTCTGCTTGTCCCAGTAGCCACAAGAGGGCACTCTGCTTTTGTGTGTAGCGTCGTTTAACTACTGTTCGTAGTACGTGGATATGTTTTTTGCAAGTATATTCTATTTATTTTTCCTTTTCTTTTTCTTCCTATTTCAAAGACTGCATATTTTACTACTGTGCATAATGTACATAACTGATGAAATGATAGGGTAAAAAATCCTTAATGAGTTGCTATGCTTCTACAACTTCACCCACTCACAGAATCACAGAATCCCAAGGGTTGGAAGGGACCTCAAAAGATCATCTAGTCCAACCCCCCCACAAGAGCAGGGTAACCTACAGTACATCACACAGGAACTTGTCCAGGCGGGCCTTGAATATCTCCAGTGTAGGAGACTCCACAACCCCCCTGGGCAACCTGTTCCAGTGCTCTGTCACTCTTACAGTAAAGAAGTTCTTCCTGATGTTAACATGGAACTTCCTATGCCCCAGTTTACACACATTGCCCCTTGTCCTATCACTGGATATCACTGAAAAAAGCCTAGCTCCATCATCCTGACACCTACCCTTTACATATTTGTAAACATTGATGAGGTCACCCCTCAGTCTCCTCTTCTCCAAGCTAAAGAGACCCAGCTCCCTCAGCCTCTCCTCATAAGGGAGGTGTTCCACTCCCTTAATCATCTTTGTGGCTCTGCGCTGGACTCCTTCAAGCAATTCCCTGTCCTTCTTGAACAGAGGGGCCCAGAACTGGACGCAATATTCCAGATGCGGCCTCACCAAGGCTGAGTAGAGGGGGAGGAGAACCTCTCTTGACCAACTAACCACTCCCTTTCTAATGCACCCTAAGATGCCATTTGCCTTCTTGGCCGCAAGAACACATTGCTGGCTCATGGTCATCCTCCTATCCACCAGGACCCCCAGGTCCCTTTCCCCTTCGCTACTTTCCAGCAGGTCAACCCCCAACCTGTACTGGTACATGGGGTTGTTCTTCCTCAGATGCAAGACTCTACACTTGCCCTTGTTAAATTTCATCAAGTTTCTCCCCGCCCAACTCTCCAGCCTGTCCAGGTCTCGCTGAATGGCAGCACAGCCTTCTGGTGTGTCAGCCACTCCTCCCAGTTTTGTGTCATCAGCAAACTTGCTGATGGTGCACTCAGTTTCCTCATCCAGGTCATTGATGAAAATATTAAACAGCACCGGTCCCAGCACCGACCCCTAAGGAACTCCACTAGTCACAGACCTCCAGCTAGATTCTGCGCCATTGACCACAACTCTCTGCCTTCTTCCTTTCAACCAGTTCTCGATCCACCTCACTACTTGATCGTCAAGCCCACACTTCTTTAGCTTATCTATGAGGATGCTGTGGGAGACAGTATCAAATGCCTTACTGAAATCAAGAAAAAACACATATACCGCTCTACCATCATCCCTCCACCTAGTCACTTCCTCATAGAAGGCTATAAGGTTGGTCATACATGACTTCCCCCTCATAAAACCATGTTGGCTGTTCTTAATGACCCCCTCATCCTTGATATGCCTAGTGATGGAGTCAAGAATAAGTTGTTCCATCACCTTTCCAGGGATGGAGGTAAGGCTGTCCGGTCTATAATTACCTGGGTCCTCCTTCTTGCCCTTCTTATAGATTGGTGTGACCTTTGCCATCCGCCAATCCTCAGGCACCTCGCCCGTTTCCCATGACTTACCAAAGATGATGGAAAGTGGCCCAGCAATGACCTCCGCCAGCTCCCTCAGCACCCGTGGGTGCATTCCATCCGGACCCATCGATTTACAGATGTCCAGGTTGCATAGCTGATCCCTAACCCAATCCTCATCTACCAAAGCAAACTCCTCCTTTGTCCTGACTCCTTCTGGGGCTATAGAAATCTGGGGCCCTCGGGGAGAGTCTGCAGGAGTAAAGACAGAGGCAAAGAAGGCATTCAGCACCTCTGCCTTCTTTATATCCTCTGTCTCCAGGGCACCCACTTCGTTCAGCAGTGGGCCTATACTGCCTCCTGTGTTAGTTTTATTTGCTATGTATTTGAAGAAGCCCTTTCTAATGTCTTTAACCCGACTAGCAAGATTGAGTTCCAAGGAGGCCTTAGCTGTCCTAATTGCCTCCCTACATCCTCTAACAACTGTCCTATATTCCTCCCAAGTGGCCAGCCCCTCCTTACATAATCCATAGATTCTCCTTTTCCACTTGAGTTTGCCCAGCAGCTCCTTGTTTAACCACGCCGGTCTCCTAGATCCCTTACTTGATTTCCTACTCATTGGGACGCTCCGATCCTGAGCTTGGAAGAAGAGGTCCTTGAATGCTAACCACTATCTTGAGCCCCTTTACCGCCTAGTACACTTTCCCATGAGACTTCCCTTAACAGTTGACTGAAGAGGCCAAAGTTGGCCCTTCGGAAATCCAGAACAGTGTCTTTGCTAGGTATTCTATTCCTCCCGCACAGGATCCTAAACTCCACCATCTCATGGTCACTGCAGCCAAGGCTGCCATTGACCGTCACCACTTTGACCAAACCCTCCTTGTTGGCGAGTACTAAATCTAGCAGCGCTGCTCTCCTAGTTGGTACGTCCACCATTTGCATTAAGAAATTATCATCAATGCACTCGAGGAACCTCCTAGACTGTGAATGACTGGCTGTGTGAGTCTTCCAGCAAATATCGGGGTAGTTAAAGTCCCCCACGACGACTAAGGCATGTAGTCGCGAGGCTACTTCCAGTTGCCTGTAGAAAGCCTCATCAACTCCTTCGTCCTGATCAGGAGGTCTGTAATAGACCCCCACAACTGTATCACCCGTGCCAGTCTGCCCCTTAATTCGTACCCACAGACATTCCACTTGCTCCTCATCCGACCCCGGACAGAACTCAATACATTCTAGTTGCTCTCTCACGTAAAGAGCAACTCCACCACCTCGCTTCGCTGACCTATCTTTCCTAAAAAGGACATAGCCATCCATGACCACATTCCAGTCATGTGTCGATTAACACATCCCTGCGGCAATGGCACTACTGGAGCTCTTACAAGCACGTTTTGTTGAGTTGGGAATATACTACAAAACCAAACCCACCACTGATGAGGTTTGTTTTATGGAGAGATTGACCTCTGAGGCAGCATTAAGCAGAATCAGGACTCACTCTCCTGAGTCACATCAGAAGCAGGTGCAGACCTTCTTTGCTAGCTGAGAAGAGGGACTAAACTGAAGAAAGTGTTAAGTATAACCACACCTCCATGAAATCTCATTTTTGTTGTCAGGCTATGTCTTGACTGTGAAGTATTCTACAGCCAACAGCTAGTCGTAAGTTGTACTCCTTCTACCTGCCTCTAAAATATATATTCTATTAATCATTTAAAATGTGATACGTAACAACTCAAACATATAATTTTTTCCAATATATATATTATTGTCCTGGGTTCATCAGTAGCAGTCATTTTTTCTCCGTCTTAGTAGCTGGTGCAGTGCTGTGTTTTTGACTTTCAGCCTGGGAACAGCACTGATAACACCGATGTTTTTAGTTGCTGCTCAGTAATGTTTACTCTGACCAAGGACTTTCTCAGTCTCGTGCTCTGCCAGGGAGGAGGGGAAGCCAGGAGGAAGCAGAGACAGGACACTTGACCCAAACTAGCCAAAGGGGTATTCCATACCACAGCATGTCATGCCCAGGATGTAGAACTGGGAGAGTTACCCAGAAGGGCTAGTTCACTGCTTGGTCAGGCTGAGTATTACCTTTCAGGAGGTGGTATAGTATTCTCTTCCCCTGATATTTCCTTTATCATTATTCTTGGTGGTAGCAGTAGTGATTTGTGTTATACCTTAGTTACTGGACTGTTCTTATCTCAGCCCATGGGAGTTGCATTCTTTCGGTTCTCCTCTCCATCCCTCTGGGAGCAGTGGAAGGAAAGGGGGGGGGGGAGTGAGAGAGCGACCACATGATTTAAGGCTGAGCTTAAACCATGACAATTATCTGCTGTAATATACAATTTTTTGTACTGTACTTAAGTAACGAACATGAAGAAAAGTTAATAGGTATATTTTCAGGCTAGACACATAAGGCTGCCTTGTTTTTTAGGTATCCTAGACTACATATGGCTTTAAACCATGCAAGACTAATCTGCTAACTAGTTTTTCAAGTAAGCTTTCCAAGAAGAAAGCTGTCTAGGAAAGACATAGTGCAGTCTTTTTCATGCCCAAATATCACTCATTTTCAGAAACACAGGGTGCCTTTCCCTGAGAGCTGCATCACAGTGAGGAGAGGGATGCTGGTGTCTTCCACCTTTTCAGTTTTTGACAGTCTATCTCCACCTGGAAGACCCTTCACTGCATTTTGTCATTACCAGAACCACAAGTAAGCTTTGCCCTTTTAGCTTGCCTTTTGCCAAACCTGTACTGGGTCCTGGTATAGAGTGTCACATAGAAAAGTCTGATAACATTTGCTCTATATGTGATTTATCTATGGCATATTCCAAATGTGTACCATCTTTCCACCAGCTTCAGTTCAGATGCTGAAGAAAGTGGGTAGGATTTCCCCCATGGAAACTTTCCCTCAGGAAACCCTCCCCCTCTAAACCTTCAAAAGCATTTCCCTTTTCGTGCTGACTGAAAAGATCTGCTTTTTTTCACCTCAAATTGCTTAAATTTTGGTCTTTAGTTACATCCTTGGACTGGGTGGATTTTGCAGGCAAGAATTTCTAGCAAAAGCTGCTAGGACAGCACCCTATAGAGATCTGTAGGTGCAGAAAAGAGTTTTGTCAAACAAAGACAAGCAACCAAGAAACATGAATTTTATAACATAAATGCTGTTTTCTGCAAGGCAACGTCCCTGGTGTGCTGCTTGAATGATATTAGAGACCTCAAGCGTTTATAGACTATTAAAATGTAGGTATGACACTTTCATGGCTCCCAAAAGGGTTGTACTGTTCATTGCATAAATGCAGCAACAGGTACTAAGAAGCTGGGGATACTAGTGTAATATCCAGTGTGATACCTGTGATAAATGGTTATAAGGGATAAATAACTAAAAGTGCAGTCACTCAAACTGAAATGTAAAGGGGTAGATTTCTTAGCACTGATTTTTCTTTTCTCTGTCCTAATAACTTTGGTTTCATGAAGGAAGTGAAGCATAACCAAAGCAGCAAGATGGGCCTAGTACAGCCGAGTGCAGAAAATTCCCTGTATGGCCCCAACAAGTATCGCTTGATAAATTCTGTTCCCTGATCCTACTACCAGTCATTGTAGATGTGCATCAGGTTACTATTTTTGTAAAGCATTTCACAGTTATATGTTGATCACATAATTGGCAAAATAAGCTACAGCATTCTCCCTCTAGAGGGGGAGGAGAAAATGAATTATGGGCTTGATTTGGTTTGGGGGCAATTTAGACGGGTAAACCTATTTACAACATCATAGCTGTCAGAAAGTCAAATCATGTCAGTGGTTGCTGGATGAGACTAGATTCATCCAGATGTTCCTCTCTATTATTCTGTAGTTACTTGTGGTCACTCTCCACCCAGCAAGTCAGCCATAACAGGAGATGACATGAGTCCAGTGCTTCTATTGGCAGTAGCTGCAGAGATGGAGACCCTCCACAGCCCGTGCAAGACAGCATCTGTGTGTTGGATTGTATTTCTTGTTGGCAGCATTTCTTCAACCAGCTGCTGTCCCAGCCTGATATCTGTGTTCTTGTTTCAAAACTGACCTTTCTCTGAGGTATGGACAAAAAAGGAAGAGCAATCTGCTTATGTGTATTTAAATATGAGCAGCTCTGGTGCTTATGTGTATTTAAATATGAGCAGCTCTGGAAAAGAAGAAAACCAGTGTTTTGAGAGGGCCTTCGAGCCTGAGTCCTCGATCAAAGAAAATACAGCAGCTGGAGGTTTCATTTCCTTCATTGCAATGCTCATCACCTGTGCCGTTGGAATACAGAGGAATTTCCCCTGCTCCACTAACACTTTTATATAATTTTGTATTCTTTATAGCAAAATTATCAGGAAAGGGCAGGCTCTCAGCAACAGCCACAGCATTGATAGCAGCTGCTGGAAGTACGCTGAATTATACAGAACAGTCTGCTACTCTGCCAAGTAATTCTTTTCTCTTGTTTGAAACTAGAAGACACAAAGTTGAAAATTGCTCCTGGTTCTAAGTGATGAAAACACAACATACTCTCTTCATACTGAATCCATCGAAAGGCAAAAGTGTATTGAGTCTCAAGTCAAATAACTTCCCAAATAGCCAGCCAGGTTTGTATCCATGAAAAATGCAAATTACAGATGAGTGATGAGATCTTGTACGTGTTACTCTTCTGCAGTCTCAAACTTTTTAGCTAGAACAGTAGTAATAAATAATGCTTCTAAATGCTCATGCTGTGAAATTGCTTGCTGTTTTGAATACATCTCTTCAGTACCCACAGGTGCAGCAGTGAAAGTACAAGCACTGTTAATCACCCCTAAAGCGATGAGACAGGAAAGATCCTTCCTGCAAATGTCTTTCATGTAAACCCAGTGAGACTAGATGTTATGTTCAGGAACTCAACAGTGCACCTGGTTAAAGACTGGATGCATCCGATACTCTTTCCTCTGCTCTAACACTTCATTTCTCTCCTGCCTCTTAGAAAGGTCCTTATTTAATACAGGAAAGTGTTCTAACCATTTTTAGAGAAAACAGGTGGAAATGGTATCACATGGCTAGCTATGAAGAGACCAGCCCTGCAGGTTCTATGTAGTCCTTCCCAGCAGGCAGGTGGTGGTGGTGGCTGCTACACAGCTCAGCAGTAACTCCTCTCCCCAAGGGTACTGAAATGGTAGCCTTGAGGTATAAGTCTGCCTTCAATCTACAGATATCAGTTCTCAGGCTTAATCTTTACTTCATTTCTTGTATCTACCTGATGCTTTGGACTCACAGTAACATTTGTCCAGAGATTAAGCTAATGTCAGCAGAGTTTATACTCAGTAATACGTATTTGTGTTCTTTCAAATTCAAGGATGGCCACTATCCCCACTGTTGCAGGCTCAACAATGGTCCACTGATTACATAATTCTATTATAACACAATTTCTATCAGATCTCTTAGAAGTAATCCACTGACTCTCTGGGGAGCTGCAGGCTCTCCCAGATAGTGTCTACACCTATTGCTATTCTATTTACTCTTCTCTTCAGAGTAAGGGTGTCATGCAGAAGTTAAGAGTCAATCTAATCTGTTATGCAGGTATTTCATAGGTGAAACATATAATATTGCAAATATATCTAATGTGTTATGGAAACCAATTTTACATAGTTGATTTTTTTTTTTTTATTTAAGCCCTTTAGTTGATGGTCTTGGATTCTTCAGCTAATTTCATGCATCATCTAACCTATACCTCTTATCTTGTGCCTTAAAGTTGTCAGACTACTCTATGCAAAGATGTTTGACAAAACAAGTCTGACAGCTCTGTAAAGGGACAATACAGATTCAACACATGTGCAACTTGCGTTGAATATTTGAATTTTGCATTTTTCCATCTTGGATATATTGAACTTTTCCAACTTGAATATTTCCATCTGTAATTTCCAATTTTGCAAGGAAAGTTTTGTATCCTTTGCACAGCTCAGTAGACTGCCTTTTTTTTTCATATGGAAACAAGCTTCATCTAAATTGATGCTACTAACTTTAGATGGCTTTTCACTCCAGATTTTGGGGAAGAGTGGATAATCTTTATGCAACAATGATTTTTTGCTTTGTTTTTTAAAAGGAAAGAGAGCTAACCGAAAAACAGGAGAGCTGATAAAACACACAAGCAAGTTGAAACAGATGTTGGTGCTTCTGACTTTCCCAAGTTCTTCTTGGTACCTCTGCTCCTTACTTTCCCTAGCCGTAATACACGAGTGATAATATTATGGCCCTAACACATTGGTCTAGTGAGTTTTACTTCACTCAGCCTTGCAAAGTGCTTTGAGAACCTTGCTGATGTCAGTGAAACAGAAGAGAGGCTTTTTTTCCTTTTTTTTAGTTATTGTGCCTGGAAATTATAAAGTTTAAATAAAAATAATTTATATTCACGTTTCCTTTGAAAATAAAGAAATGAATGGGGTATTTTGCAATCAAGATCACTTCGCATTTGCAAAATTTGACAGCAATAAATCCTCACGCATGGAAAAAAATCATGTGATAGATCTATGACAGTTACACAATGAAAAACCATTTAATTTCTCTTGCAGACAGTTATTGTTCTTAGAATCATAGAATAGTTAGGGTTGGAAAAGACTTTAAAATCATCTAGTTTCCACCCCCCCCTGCCATGGGCAGGGACACCTCCCACTAAAGCATGTCACCCAAGGCTCTGTCCAAACTGGCCTTGAAAATTCTTCATTTGAAACACTTCTGTCAGCTGTACAGAATAACATCTCAGGTCTATGTATATTGTGATACAAATAAAAATAGAGTATCTAAATTTCTATTACCTCAAGATGCGTTTTGGTTGGGTTTTTTTGTGGGTTTTTTTTTTTTCCCTCTTTCCTTAAACAGAGTAAGTCTGGCTTAGCTGCAGGGATAGATTCATCAAAACACTTGCTACTGCAGTAGAGGATGGTTTGTCATGCACCGCATGTTCTTTTCTTTCTCCATCAATGCTGTATTTTTCAAGTAACAAAAGGATAGTGCTGCAGAGCTTCATAGAATCAAAGAATAGTTAGGGTTGGAAAGTACCTTAAGATCATCTAGTTCCAAACCCCCTGCCATGGGCAGGGACACCTCACACTAAACCACGTCACCCAAGGCTGTGTCCAACCTGGCCTTGAATGCTGCCAGGGATGGAGCATTCACAACTTCCCTGGGCAACCCATTCCAGTTCCTCACCGCCCTCACAGTAAAGAACTTCCTCCTTATATCCAACCTAAACTTCCCCTGTTTAAGTTTTAACCCATTAGCCCCTGTCCTATCACTACAGTCCCTAATGAAGAGTCCATCCCCAGCATCCTTATAGGCTACCTTCAGGTACTGGAAGGCTGCTATGAGGTCTCCATGCAGCCTTCTCTTCTCTGACCCAGGTGTAGGACCTTGCAGTTGGCATGGTTAAACCTCATAAGGTTGGCACCAGCCCACCTCACAAGTGTGTCAAGGTCCCTCTCGATGGCATTTCTTCCCTCCAGCGTATCAATGCTTGCTTGGTTGTTTGCAATAACACACAGCTTGATGTCACTGGCGAACTTGCTGAGGGTACATGCAATCCCACTGTCCATGTCAGCGACAAAAATGTTGGACAAGACCGGTCCCAACACCGACCCCTGAGGGACACCACTCGTTACCGGTCTCCAGCAGGACATCTAGCCATTGACCACAACTCTTTGTGTGCAGCCGTCCAGCCAGTTCTTTATCCACCGAGTGGTCCATCCATCAAACTGATGTCTCTCTAATTTAGAGAGAAGGATGTAATGCAGGACAGTGTCAAACGCTTTGCACAAGTCCAGGTAAATGACACCAACTGCTCTACCCCTGTCCATCCTGCCATTGGTCAGGCTGATTTCCCCTTAGTGAAGCCATGCTGGCTGTCACCAAGCACCTTGCTGTTTTTCATGTGTCTGATAATGCCTTCCAGGAGAATGTGCTCCAAGATTTTACCAGACACAGAGGTGAGACTGATCTCCCGCCCAACTCTCCAGCCTGTCCAGGTCTCGCTGAATGGCAGCACAGCCTTCTGGTGTGTCAGCCACTCCTCCCAGTTTTGTGTCATCAGCGAACTTGCTGAGGGTACACTCAGTTTCCTCATCCAGGTCGTTGATGAAAATATTAAACAGCACTGGTCCCAGCACCGACCCCTAAGGGACTCCACTAGTCACAGACCTCCAGCTAGATTCTGCGCCATTGACCACAACTCTCTGCCTTCTTCCTTTCAACCAGTTCTCGATCCACCTCACTACTTGATCGTCAAGCCCACACTTCCTTAGCTTATCCATGAGGATGCTGTGGGAGACTGTATCAAATGCCTTACTGAAATCAAGAAAAAACACATCTACCGCTCTACCATCATCCCTCCACCTAGTCACTTCCTCATAGAAGGTTATAAGGTTGGTCAAACATGACTTCCCCCTCATAAAACCATGTTGGCTGTTCTTAATGACCCCCTCATCCT
The DNA here is from genome assembly GCF_037157495.1 of Lathamus discolor. Classification (NCBI taxonomy): domain Eukaryota; kingdom Metazoa; phylum Chordata; class Aves; order Psittaciformes; family Psittacidae; genus Lathamus; species Lathamus discolor. Next base: position 31,711,621 of record NC_088885.1, read on the forward strand.
TGATATGCCTAGAGATGGAGTCAAGAATAAGTTGTTCCATCACCTTTCCAGGGATGGTAAGGCTGACCGGTCTATAATTATCCAGGTCCTCCTTCTTGCCCTTCTTATAGATTGGTGTGACCTTTGCCATCCGCCAATCCTCAGGCACCTCGCCCGTTTCCCACGACTTACCAAAGATGATGGAAAGTGGCCTAGCAATGACCTCCGCCAGCTCCCTCAGCACCCGTGAGTGCATTCCATCCGGACCCATCGATTTACAGATGTCCAGATTGCATAGCTGATCCCTAACCCAATCCTCATCTACCAAAGCAAACTCCTCCTTTGTCCTGACTCCTTCTGGGGCTATAGAAATCTGGGGCCCTCGGGGAGAGTCTGCAGGAGTAAAGACAGAGGCAAAGAAGGCATTCAGCACCTCTGCCTTCTTTATATCCTCTGTCTCCAGGGCACCCATCACGTTCAGCAGTGGGCCTATATTGCCTCTTGTGTTAGTTTTATTTGCTATGTATTTGAAGAAGCCCTTTCTATTGTCCTTAACCCGACTAGCAAGATTGAGTTCCAAGGAGGCCTTAGCTGTCCTAATTGTCTCCCTACATCCTCTAACAACTGTCCTATATTCCTCCCAAGTGGCCAGCCCCTCCTTACATAATCCATAGATTCTCCTTTTCCACTTGAGTTTGCCCAGCGGTTCCTTGTTTAACCACGCTGGTCTCCTAGATCCCTTACTTGATTTCCTACTCATTGGGACGCTCTGATCCTGAGCTTGGTAGAAGCGGTCCTTGAATGTTGACCAACTATCTTGAGCCCCTTTACCGCCTAGTACCCTTTCCCATGAGACTTCCCTTAACAGTTGATTGAAGAGGCCAAAGTTGGCCCTTCGGAAATCCAGAACAGTGGCTTTGCTAGGTATTCTATTCCTCCCACACAGGATCCTAAACTCCACCATCTCATGGTCACTGCAGCCAAGGCTGCCATTGACCATCACCACTTTGACCAAACCCTCCTTGTTGGCAAGTATTAAATATAGCAGCATTAGATTTAGTTCCAACCCCCCTGCCATAGGCAGGGACACCTCACACTAAACCATCCCACACAAGACTTCATCCAGCCTGGCCTTGAACACTGCCAGGGATGGAGCACTCACAACCTCCCTGGGTAACCCATTCCAGTGCCTCACCACCCTAACAGGAAAGAATTTCCTCCTTATATCCAATCTAAACTTCCCCTGTTTAAGTTTTAACCCGTTACCCCTTGTCCTGTCACTACAGTCCCTCCCCAGCATCCCTATAGGCCCCCTTCAGGTACTGGAAGGCTGCTATGAGGTCTCCACGCAGCCTTCTCTTCTCCAGGCTGAACAGCCCCAACTTCCTCAGCTTATCTTCATACAGGAGGTGCTCCAGTCCCCTGATCATCCTCGTGGCCCTCCTCTGGACTTGTTCCAGCAGTTCCATGTCCTTTTTATGTTGAGGACACCAGAACTGCACACACTACTCCAGGTGAGGTCTCACAAGAGCAGAGTAGAGGGGCAGGATCACCTCTTTCAACCGGCTTGTCATGATCCTTTTGATGCAGCCCAGGATGTGGTTGGCTTTCTGGGCTGCGAGCGCACACTGAAGCCGGCTCATGTTCATTTTCTCATCGACCACCACCCCCAAGTCCTTCTCTGCAGGGCTGCTCTGAATCTCTTCTCTGCCCAATCTGTAGCTGTGCCTGGGATTGCTCCGACCAAGGTGTAGGACCCTGCACTTGTCGTGGTTGAACTTCATAAGGTTGGCATCAGCCCACCTCACAAGCGTGTCAAGATCCCTCTGGATGGCATCCCTTCCCTCCACCATATCAACTGAACCACACAGCTTGGTGTCATTGGCAAACTTGCTGAGGGTGCACTCAATCCCACTGTCCATGTCAGCGACGAAGATGTTAAACAAGACCGGTCCCAACACCGATCCCTGAGGGACACCACTCGTTACCGGTCTCCAGCCCGACATCGAGCCATTGACCACAACTCTTTGTGTGTGACCATCCAGCCAGTTCTTTATCCACCGAGTGGTCCATCCATCAAATTGATATCTCTCCAATTTAGAGAGAAGGATGTTGTGTGGGACAGTGTCAAACACTTTGCACAAGTCCAGGTAGATGACACCAACTGCTCTACCCCTGTGCATCAGTTCCATAGCCCCATCATAGAAGGCCACCAAATTGGTCAGGCAGGATTTCCCCTTAGTGAAGCCATGCTGGCTGTCACCAAGCACCTTGTTGTTTTTCATGTGTGTTAGCATGCCTTCCAGGAGAATGTGCTCCAAGGTTTTACCAGACACAGAGGTGAGACTGACTGGTCTGTAATTCCCCGGGTCTTCCATTTTCCCCTTCTTGAAAATGGGGGTTATATTTCCCTTTTTCCAGTCGTCGGGAACTTCACCTGACTGCCATGATTTTTCAAATATGATGGACAGTGGCTTAGCAACTTCATTCGCCAGCTCCTTCAGGACCCACGGATGGATTCCATCAGGTCCCACAGACTTGTGTGCGTTCAGATTTTTAAGATGGTCTCGAACCAGATCCTCTCCTACAGTGGGCCCAAGGTCTTCATTCTCATAGTCCCTTCTAAGACTTGGGTGGTGCAGTCAGAGCCTTTGCCAGTGAAGACTGAGGTGAAGAAGTCATTCAGAACCTCAGCCTTCTCCAAATCCTGTGTAGCCAGTTCTCCCGAAAGCTTCCTCAGGGGGCCTATGTTGTCCCTAGTCTGTTTTTTGTTTGTTACATATCTGTAGAATCCCTTCCTGTTATCCTTAACATCCCTGGCTAGGTTTATAAGCTAGGTTTAATTCTAACTGTGCCTTAGCCTTCCTAACCTGGCCCCTAGCTTCCCCGACAACATCCCTGTACTCTACCCCGGCCGCCTGTCCTTGCTTTCATTTTTTATAAGCCTCTTTTTTCCTTTGAATTTTCCTCAGCAGCTCCTTATCTATCCAAGGAGGTCTCCTGGCCCTCCTGCTGCACTTCCTTCTAGTTGAGATGCAGCACTCCTGAGCTTGTAGCAGGTGATCCTTGAATATCAACCAAGAGTCATGGGCCCCCCTGCCCTCCAGGGCTATATCCCATGGAAACTTACTAAGCAGGCTCATCTACCTTTCATCTAAGACTCCAGTTCATACCTTTCCCCCTTAAATCTAGCCTACATATGTCAGCCTAAATAAACTGATTCATACCGAAGTCACTTACACCACCAGTATCACTCATGATATTACTTCTCAAGAACATGAAAAGTCAACAGAATTTCAATTTGTGTCCCTTACAGAATGTTTCTTTGGTATAAAATAATATCAGATACATATGTACATGAATATTTATTTCAATTATCATATATCTAGCATGGTCATTCACATTAGATATAATAAGTCATATGTTCATTCATAATTTTTATATTTTGAACTCATTACAGAATAAGGAATGACTATTTTTTGCTATGGTGTCCTGGGTTGAGCAGCAGCAGTCATTTTTCTCCTTCTTAGGAGCTAGTACAGTGCTGTGTTTTGATCTTTTGGCCTTGGAACAGTGGTGATAACGCCGATGTTTTCAGTTGCTGCTCGAATGTTTGGTCTGGCCAAGGACTTCCTGAGCCTCATGCTGTGCCAGGGAGGAGGGGAGGCCGGGAGGAAGCAGAGACAGGACACCTGACCCAAACTAGCCAAAGAGGTATTCCATACCACAGCACGTCATGCCCAGGATGTAACTTGGAGTGACCCGGAAGGGCTAGAGGGACTGCAGGGTTGGAGAAGGTATCGGTCGGTGCTCGGCTGGGGGGAGTGGGGCGAGTTATTGGTCAACTGGTGTTGAGGTGTTGTATTCGTTCCTCTTGTTATTTCCTTTATCATTATTATCATTGGTGGTAGCAGTAGTGATTTGTGTTATACCTTAGTTACTAAACTGTTCTTATCTCAGCCCGTGGGATTTGCATTCTTTTTGATTCTCCTCTCCGTCCCTCTAGGAGCAGGGGGAGGGCAAGAAGGGGGGGAGTGAGTGGACGAGGTTTGTGGTTGGGTTTAAACCACGACATATGGTTTGGACAAAGTAAGCTTGAATAAAAATTAGATTTCATTTAAAAAATTATCTCAAACGGAACCCAAGATGGTTATTTCAAGGCATGTATATGCATGAGGAAAGGAGGAAAAGTTCAGTACAACACAGCATATCATTATCTGATTTGTCATTTCAAGTATTATGTAATTGAGAAGTTCCCTTTTCAGTATGTCCTTCAGGATTTTAGAATTAGTAAATTCCTTCCTTTATTTTACTCTCTGCAGGAAGAAAGAGAATAATGACGTCATTACTGCTTGCTCTGTCAGATTTTTAGCTTTGCATGAACTAGTCATTAAAGCAACCCAGCACAATATTTCCTCTGGTTCCATGGGAGAGACTGTGGCTGTCCAAAACCAGCTTGGTGTCTCAGGAAAAATGCAGCTCCCTGTGCTCACTCACTGCTGCTACCAGTACTGTGCTTCAGACAAGTTAGAGACTTTGGCACCAAAAGCATGCTGCTGTCAGCTCTCCAGTGGCTATTCAGAAGGACTCCAACCAGTCTTCAGACACTAGGTTTCCTAACTCTGCCATGCTACTTCCCTGCACTGCTCCCCTGCACTGCTCCCCCACACTGCTCCCCCTCAGCACACTGGGGCCTGGCAACTTTCAGGACCAACGGGCTGAGCCACCTGCCCCTGCAGCCTCTGGCCAGCCAAAGGCAGAGCCAGCCCAAACAACTCAACACAGGAGCCTGGCTGAAGGCTGAAGTGCAGTAGCACAAGCACAGATATAGAGCCGCTGCTAAACCTCAATTAATAAATGTACCAGCAGAGCATGGAGACGCCGAGCAGCAGTTGTACTAAGTCTGGGCAAGTATATGAGCTTTGTCTTGGCATTGGTTCTGCTGGACCCCAGCTGTCAGGAGCAGCCTCGTCACCACTACGTAGAATATCCAAACCTCCACGTATCTCTTAAGATATTGTAAATTTATAGTTTGTCTGCAGACAGTACTAGAAAAGTCTTCATATTTTTGAACTTAAGCAACTGCATAAGCTCTCATTTTCTGTATTTTTATATCATCTCTTCTTATAAACACTAGCAAAATGTTACTTCACGTATTTAGGCTTCTGCACTTTTAGGACCATTCTGTGTGAGCAACACATACTAATCATTAAGATACAGAAGAAAAAGCCTCTGTGAGGGGCCAGTATCATACAACTCTGGGACCCTTCTGTCATCCATTAAAATGAATGGCCTGTAGAAACAACCAGAGTTGTCACAAACACAGCTACACTCTCTCATTAGTAAAGATTTTCCAGTAGCACAAATGTATGTTATCTTTGAGGTACTTCAGCAAGACTCCCTGGAAGTGACTCACATCGAGATCTTCCAGTAAATCTGAAAGGGATCCCAAAGATCAGTTTCAGGCTCAGAATATACTAAATACAAAGGATTTCAGGTGACTCAGAAGAGATTTTACCATTTTAAAACCTCCCACAGTTGTATTTCTAGAGTCAAATATTTGACTTGTGATCTATACAACGCATAAAATACTTAATACATGCTCTGTTTCTTTAAGGCAGCTCATAAATTTATTGCAGTATTATGGCATACTATTCAGATTGATTTATGGGGCGCAGCTCAGATTTCTTATAGCTGAATTACCAAGCACAAACCAGGCACACTATCCCATTAAAAATGAATTTACTATGGGAACTGCATATTGAGAGTTAAATAAAGGCTTGATTTTCAAGCTGAAACTGAAATATTTGCTTTTCTGCCAACTAATCCAAACCAGTCTATGAATAATTGCATTACCTTTGCTTTCAAAATGTTATTTATTTTCAATGAAGGTCATAGTCTTTAGGGAAAAATTACAGAATAATGAAAATTACTTTGCATAATCTGACCTGTACTGTCACCACTGTCACACCTTTGCACTGAAGGCTATGCTTATCATGGCAAAAGAACTCAGTCATGTTGTTGGATTTTTTTAAGAAGATATGTTTATTTTATTTTAAAGGAAATTTTATGTGTATATATACACAAGAATAGATGCAATTCATATGAACTTCAAAATCCTGAGTGAGTTTCAGATCAACAAGATCTAGAACAAAAAAATTCTCAGTCCTACAGCACATCACCACAAGCTATGTTTAGCTCACATTTTAGAGGAAGTAATATTTTAGTATATGTCCTAAAAAAATAAGGGAAAAAAGAGTGTGAGCTTCTCTTTTTCATATTCTTTCTCCCACTTACTTGACTTACTATCATAAATTCAACTGTACAGACCTTTAAAGGAGAGATGAATGTTCATAACAGACTATAAAATGTTATAAGAATGACCCAGTGTAGATATTTTTCAATGTTTCTATTCTGCAGTCAATAAGGGTAGAAGCAAATTCCCTCTAACAGTGAAAATACAGAGTCCCAGCCTCTGGGACTCTGTATTTATTTCTAAAATTTTCTGAATGTTAACTTTATGGTTTGCTTAGTCTTGGGGAGCATTTGAACTTGTAAACAAGTTATAACAATAACTGAGCATTCGAAGTGCTGTCCATGCTGCTGGATGTGGCTATCAGACTCATCCAGCAGGGGATCCAGCACATCCAGTTGGGCAAGATTCGACACAGGTCAACTGGGTTTATTCAGCACAGTATCTGAAAAGGAGTCCCTGGTCTTCTTGTAGAACCTCAGTTGAAGCCTTGAAAGACAAAGGAACTCATTACATGGCTATACTTACTCTAACACATAGGTAGTATATATTTGGGTTTGGTTTTCCCTGTAGACTGAGTCCTCTGTTCCATTTCTTAAGCAATGAACACCTGTCAACTAACTGGTGTAAGAGTATGTTTTATGTCTAAAGAATAATCAGCATGTTATATGCAGAAAGAACAATTAGCTTCTGTGGGTTTTTCTCATTTGAAAGAATCATAGCAAAAATATGCAGAATTAACATTGCCTGACCAAGCTGTGATTCTCTTTTATCCATGTTTTCCCTCACATTTTGTCTGGAGTGGTCTTATTCAGATGTACATTTGGGAAGCGTTCTGAATTACCCCATGTCTATGGCAAACACTCTGCAGTCCTACTGCCAGGTACTGTACTGCCAGAAAGGAATTTGTTCTGATCTTCCTAATGCAGGCCATGGAATACAATTTATGCTAGTCAACCTGCACATTATGTTGAAATGAAAACAAGGGCCAAAATCTGAAAGATTTTTGTGACAAAAGACTAGGACAGAGGGACCTACTAGACAATGAACTCTATAAAGAGGCCCATTTGTATTTATCTACAAGTGATACAGTTGCAAAAGAACATTTATAAAAAGTGCAAGTGTGATGTGGACGCAGCGTACCGAGTGCTTCTGACCCATTGATTTATTATACCATTTGACAGTAGTTTCCCAGTAATGGATCACAGCTGCTAATGATGATTTTAAAGCACCATTGGTTTGAAAACAGGACTTCTCCTCTTTAATCTGTTGTGTGACGCACTATGGTAGATGTGATTTACTACTTGTGTTGTTAAATAGCACAATTGGCCAGTGGTACAGAATGTGCGACAAAAAGATTTCATAGAGCTAAGTAGTTGCGTACCTTCCTTTCTAGATTTCCAGCTGTGTCCGCAAGCCTTACTTTTATATGTACATATTCTTTTTAGAGGCACTAGTTGCTTGAGTTTTATTTCCTGAGCAATTAATGACATTAAATAAATGTTAAAAACTTTTTTCAACACGGGGTATGTCAGCATTTGTAATTTCTGACAGCTTGAGCTTTAAAATTATTGCCTCACATTCTTCTCTAGTTATAAAACACTTCACATGGAATTTGTAAATTACTCTTTCATAATGGTTAACAATAGGCACCTTAATCATAGAATCATAGAATCACAGAATAGTTAGGGTTGGAAAGGACCTCAAGATTGTCCAGTTCCAACCCCCCTGCCATGGGCTTCATCCAACCTGGCCTTGAACACTGCCAGGGATGGAGCACTCACAACCTCCCTGGGCAACCGATTCCAGTGTCTCACCACCCTAACAGGAAAGAATTTCCTCCTTATATCCAATCTAAACTTCCCCTGTTTAAGTTTTAACCCGTTACCCCTTGTCCTGTCACTACAGTCCCTGATGAACAGTCCCTCCCCAGCATCCCTATAGGCCCCCTTCAGGTACTGGAAGGCTGCTATGAGGTCTCCACGCAGCCTTCTCTTCTCCAGGCTGAACAGCCCCAACTTCCTCAGCCTATCTTCATACAGGAGGTGCTCCAGTCCCTTGATCATCCTTGTGGCCCTCCTCTGGACTTGTTCCAGCAGTTCCATGTCCTTTTTATGTTGAGGACATCAGAACTGCACACAATACTCCAGGTGAGGTCTCACAAGAGCAGAGTAGAGGGGCAGGATCACCTCCTTCGACCTGCTGGTCACGATCCTTTTAATGCAGCCCAGGATGTGGTTGGCTTTCTGGGCTGCGAGCGCACGCTGCTGGCCCATGTTCATTTTCTCATCGACCAGTACCCCCAAGTCCTTCTCTGCAGGGCTGCTCTGAATCTCTTCTTTGCCCAATCTGTAGCTGTGCCTGGGATTGCTCCGACCAAGGTGTAGGACCTTGCATTTGTCATGGTTGAACTTCATAAGTTTGGCATCTGCCCATCTTACAAGCATGTCAAGGTCCCTCTGGATGGCATCCCTTCCCTCCAGCGTATCAACCGGACCACACAGCTTGGTGTCATCGGCAAACTTGCTGAGGACACACTCAATCCCACTGTCCATGTCAGTGACAAAGATGTTGGCAAGACCAGTCCCAACACCGATCCCTGAGGGACACCATCATCTACTTAGTGAACCTGATGCAGTTGTGGGGGGATTCAGAAACAAGCGTGCTGGAGAGACCGTCAGTGGGCTCAAGCAAGTAATGGTGGACAGTCAGTGACAAAGGTCCAAAAACCACCCTGTAAGCAAAGGTTGAATCCATGCTCTATTTTGTCAACTTCTCTCTTCAAGACTTGCACAAATACTGAGGAGGAAATCTCAAGGAAATGCTGGTGGGAGATGAAAGAGATCAATGCCTTTGGGAAAACTGGATTCTGAGTTCAAAGTTCCTTGGAATGGTATGGGTTTGTATGTCCAAAGCTAGAAAGGGCTTTCAGGTATTTAATTTTGTCTTTTTACTGTTGTTTTCACAAACACTAGCCTGGAAGGAGCTGGAGAACTCACCTTATATACTCAAAATACAGTAAACTCAATTTAAAATTATATATAAATTCATCCCAAATCTCAATCTCACCTTATACCTTCCATCATGAACCTGTAACATTTTTACATTTAAGATTTTCCTTACCATGAGAATAAAGGTCAATTTAAGAAAAGTTAATTGCAGCAGAGGTCAACAAAAGAGGATTTTTTACAGAAAATATGTGTTTTCACCTGGCACCTACACTGGACAAGTCTCCTCACTGAGGACTGTTAGCAACACTGTAGATCCCAGCTTGAAAACTTTTGTTTCAAATATTAATGACTGTAATTGTCTCTCAAGGTTGACTCTGGAATCTATTTCTAATTGGGGGGATTTGTTTCCCCAAGCGACTTTACTGATAGTGGTTTTACTAAAAATCTGAATATTGGACAGTGAGTGTGTTTTAGTATATATGTTTTGCAATGGACAGTCAGTATTAAATTGAAAAATATAATTCAGATCACTTGTCATCTCACAGTTTCATTATGATGATCAGCTGGGAGAGTTGAAGTGTCTCCTGCTTGTCAATGACTTACAAGAATATGCAGAGCCAAGAATGCACAATACTTTCAATACTTAGAAAATAAATGTACACTATCCTTTATCAGAAATGGTATTCCTCACCATCACATAGCACTGAAATGTCATTAGGCATTCTCATAAAAGCGATTGTAGTTATAAAGAGAAACACAACATAAGGGGGAAATACTCAGAAGCTGATGTTCTGTCTTCTTTAACTGACAGTTTCCTTGAATGCTTACATAGCTTTTAATCTCCTACCTGCCAGACAATTTATACTCCAGCAGATAAGATCTCTGAAGAAAAAGAACTCTGAGCAGAATATAACCAGTTTACTAATTAGGTGTCAAGTGGCTGCCTATTTACACAGAATGGAACTACTATTTCTCAAAAAAGTCCGTTGTAAGTAAGTGAGCATAAAAATGGCAAATCTGAAAAAAACACATCTTCTTCCACATAGATAACATACACAAATACAGTGCACATGAAGACACACATATGTATCAATCAGCATATTATATATATGTATCAATCACTTTACGTCCACTCCAACATTCCTCCTCTGTGATTCTCCAGTGTGAGAGTACACACACCCATGCTTAAAAGATCCTTGTCAACTAAGGATAGGACATGACAGGCATTTAGTTACAGGTTATTAGTGATTTGAAAGACAAGGTGTAAAACTGGACTCTAATGGCAGCTACAGAAAAGATTTTTTATTTGTAGAGAATGAAAAGAACACTTCATAGTACCAGAAAACAACAGATTTGAAAAAGTTCCAAATGAACACCTGAAATTCCAGATACTTTTATGGTCTGAGCAAAATAACAACTTTGCAGTTGCTGGTATTAAAGAAATGTTATACAGCTGGAGCAAACCTAATGCTTCTATTCAAGTCTGTCTCAAAGGAATGAAACCAACTAAAAGATTAGATGGAATCTGAGTTTTAGACCAGAAATTCATTCGTAACAGGATTCCCTTTAAGAGCAAATGCTATTTAATATTATTGATGTGGGTGTTACAGTACCCAAAAGCTTGTCATCTCCTTGGAGAGCTCTGTAATTCCTTTAGTAAGGTGACTGTAAAGAAGTTTCCTTCCTCTTTGATAACTGACCCAGAGGGCATTTACTGAGTTCAAAGAGAAGGCACAGATATATTTTTTGCCCCGTGCAAAGACAATTTACACAGAAGAGAAACCACAAAAAACTTTCACTTTATTCCCTCATATATTTTATGCTATCACTGGATTTAAGATTTATATTCATTAATAATGTTTCTTTTTCTAAGCTGTATTATCACGCATAATTCTGCACAAGTGATGGCATAGCTTTATACAACCTTTATATAGTCTTATCCCTGTAAACATTCTGTTTGCATCAGCTGCTCCAGAAAATAAAAATAATTCTGTATTAAATGCTACAAAAGATGTTGGCGTTGATTTGAAGGGGTGAATATAACCGCACAAGTCAATATGACAATGCACTGGACTCAGTATAACCATTTAGCTCACAGAAAACCACAGGACTAAGCCGTTCAAAAAACAAAATTAATCTGTGAATCTTCTTTTTTCTTTTTCTTGATTCTTGAATATATTGGTTAAGTCTGGGACATATTTAGACTATCAGAAAATTATCTGTTCTGGGACAGGTGAAATATGACAGGAAAATATGCATCTAATTTGCTTGGTGGTATTGGGTGTTCTGGCAACATTTTGTATATGGTGAGCAGGTGCATACTTCTATTTATCTTTGCAGTTATTCTTTTCTTGCGACACCTTCTCTGCTTCTGGAACCAGCGGCTTCCTATTAAGTAACATATTTCAATTCTTTTTTCCCCCTTTTTTTAAAAGTACAAAATGTCCTGTTAATTCCTGTTGGCTTTTACTCTGATACATCTACAAAATTAATTTGACTTTTCTCTGACATACTAAGACCTATGTTTAGAATATATTTATTCTTCTTCTTAGCAGTAATAAGTTTTCTGTCTAGGCACTTCTCTGTACTTCTATTTCTTTCTGTATTTGCAGAATACAAAACAATATTTGAAATTGACAGTACTGTCTACAGTACTTCCCTTTTTTTTCTTTTTTTTTTTTTGTTTTTTGTAATTGAATATTCTGGTATCACAGTTATACATCTGACAAATCCACCTTTTGCCAAAGTACAGTATAGGCCAAGTTCACAGCTTTCAGCATTCACATATTCACACATAAACTTGGGCAGGCACAACTTATATCTGTGCTTTGCAAAAAAAGCCATGGGAAGGACTTCACATTCTGAACATGTAACTATCAAAAAATACTTGCTCTCTGGTTTGTGGAATGCAGGCAGAGCAACAGACTTTGGAAAATCTTCTTAATTGCTTCAAAATTCCACTTTCTCCTGAGACTGTGAGAGATGAAAATTTTCATATAAAAAAATTTACATCTTTACATTTGAACAAGGAATGACGCAAGCAAGAAGGCTAGTTTTTGTTAGAAGATTGTTTTCCTTTTCTTCTGCGTTTTGGTGTGATTCTTCTCCAGCACTGCCCCTGTAAGCATCTTTTTACTTTGAAACTATGCGGTACTGTAATTTCTTCCTGCATGTTCTCTTACAGAAGAGTGCAATTGAGATGACCCTCTTGTCACTGATGAAAAGTTCCTCATTGGGGAACACTGGTGGGTACTAAGCCAGAAGACCTTTTGCCAACAGCCATTACATTTCCACATAGATACCACCTTGTTGACATGGCAACTTGAACTTCATCCTTCTTTATGTACAGTTATTATCTGCCATATACTAGGCTGACACAGGAATTTCACCCTTTCACGGGAATAAAATATAGACCACATTGTTCCCAGGAAATAGTTTTGGCTTACCAAATGTCACAACAAGAAGAAAAGCTTGTTCTGTACTAAAACACTGTATTGCCTACCAAAGTCAATTAAAACATTATTCCTACACTCTATTTTCTCCATGTATACACTGCCCACGATTCAGTTGTCTCAAGTGTTGACTTACAGTTGCCACCTGTTACTGTAGGTTCTTTCGTCCCAGATTTTTAATCCTATGGATTCCTAATATAGCTCAGAGAATAAGTATTAGCTTTATTTATCATCAGCATTTCAACAGTATTGTCAATATGTGGGAATTAGTATGAGGGAATTAGTATGTGGGAATTAGACCATTCTTTCCCCTCTATGCTTAAAACATAAACATTTAAATGAGCAGGTGATGTTATATTAGTCTCTAAAGTTCTAAATTTCTGATGAAGTTAAACTGCTTTCACACCAAGTAGCGTGGAGGCTATTCCAGTTTGAATATTCAGCTTAAAATAAAGGGCCATGTTTGATTCTTTCCCCATTCTTGACATGTGCTGATTCACCATTCTGATGCATTTTCATCCTTCTCACTTCTACTGTGGTGATACTCTGTCACCACTCCTGTCTCATGATCCTGTCCCCAAGTGATGTTTCCAGACTGACTGACTGTTCTTGTTCTCCCTTTATCTTCAAATCCACCAGTTCCATTTCCTATCAGCCTGTATATCCACTTACTTTCCAGTTCTCCTTTGAGAAGCTGGCCTCCAAAAGTAACAACAAGAAACACACAGGGCATTATAGAATAAAATCCTTTCTCTGATCAACTCTCTTTGACCAACCGGTGGCCCTGAAACAGCTTAAAAACAGCCCTGCAGTAACAGTTCAGTGCCTCAGGAGTTGAGACAGGTAAGATTACCTTGGAACTCCCTTCTAGCCCTATTTTATTATGTTTCTATACTGAATAATTATGATATTGATGAAAAATATCTATCAAGTAGTGGTTCTTCATGATACTGTATGCTAATAGTTGCATGCATCCTTCTCCATCACAGGAAAATACCTGCCAGGAAGGGACAGATATGGATCAGAAAAGCCAGACTACTGGTATCTCCCTCTGTTGGTGAGCTTGTGGTTTTCATCTGTCAGTTTGACAGGCATGAAGCTTGAATTGTATGAAAGAGCAGTCAAAAATAACTTATATACTTCTAACTTTTATATTAAACTTTAAAAAACAAAACCTCAGCAGACTTTCTCATTATAGACTTTTCTACTACATGTTGTAAAGTAACTTTTTGTCTACAGAATAAGAAAAATAAAGCCAGCCAAGAATAATTTTTTCATTTAACAATAACATTGTGAAGTACTAATATGGGCTGTAATGTGGCTCCTGTTCTCTCAGGGTTTTTTAAACCATTAAAATATGGACAACTGGCATGACACATTGTTGTGGTTTAATCCCAGCTGGCAACTAAGTGCTACACAGTCACTTGCTCATCCCCCTTGTGGGACTGGGAGAAGATTAGGAAAAAAGGGTGAAATGAGTGGTTTGAGAGAAGAACAGTTTAATAATTGAAATATAACGTAACGTGATACAATATAATATCATAGAATCATAGAATCACAGAATGATTTGGATTAGAAGGGACCTTAATCTAATTCCAATCCCCCCTGCCGTGGGCAGGGACACCTTCCACTAGACCAGGTTGCACAAAGTCCCATCCAACCTGGTCTTGAACACTGCCAGGGATGAGACATCCATATATATATAACATAAATAATAAAATTAATAATAAATAATAAAAACATACATTATATGTAATATAAATAATATTTTTTTTAATATTGTAATTAAAGGGGAGACAACAAAAAGAGAGGGAGAAATTAAACCAAAGAAAGGCCAGTGATGCACAATGTAATTTCTCACCACCCACTGACTGATACCCAGCCTGACCTGAGCAACGATCTGCCCTTCTGGGTAACTCCTCCAGTTTATATACTGGGCATGATGTCCTATGGTATGGGAAATCCCTGTCATGGTTTTAGCCCAGGCAATAACTCAGAAACATGCAGCCACTCACTCAGTCTCACACTTCTTCCCTGCCTCAACTCCTGGCAGGATGGGGAGGAGAATCAAAAGAATGTAAATCCCACGGATTGAGATAAGAACAGTCTAAAAACTAAGCTACAATACAAAACTACTACTACCACTAATAATAATGATAAGGGAAGAGAATATAAAACTAGAACAGTGATCTGGGCCTTCCAAGTAACTCTACCTAGTTTATATACTGGGCATGACATGCTGAGGTATGGAATATCCCTTTGGCTAGTTTGAGTCAGGTGTCCTACCTCTGCTTCCTCCTGGCTTCCCATGCCCCTCCTCACTGACAGAGCATGAGAGATTGGAAAGTCCTTGATCAGGGTAAGTGCTACTGAGCAACAACTAAAACATTGGTGTGTTACAGCATTGTTCTCAGACTGAAGCCAAAACACAGCACCACAACAGCTACTAGGAAGAAAATTATCCCAGCTGAAACCACACACATTTCCACTTCTTGCTTCTCACAAGTGCTTTCACTATGCAGTGCTTTCATTATTCAGAAAGTGAGTGATAAAAGGATGTAAATAATTAGATATCCTTTAAAATACAGATTTTGCTTTTTTCAAAGTATTTTTTTGAAGTAAAATTTATAGCGATGATTTATTTTTAAAGCGATCCAAACTTTATCCTTTTGTTACAATCCCGCTATATCTAAAGTTGTTACAGCAAAGCTAACATTGTGTGCCAAGTTCTGCAGTATGTGTTAATCCATTTATGTATTTCTTAATACTGTCCTGAAGCACATTCATCATTTATGTATGCAGAATTTGAATGAAACTAATTACATTTAAAGATACAATATTTCTACTTATAATTCAATAGCAGTACACAATTTCAGGTTATTAATCTTATGTCTCAGATTTTCATGTTGAAATTTCTACGGAGCTCATTCCAGATTTATGCCAGAGATTAATTGCAAAAAGACAGTATAAGTAATTTTTGTTTACTTATTAATGTATCTTGGCTCCTAGCCTCATTAAATACTGTATTAAACATACGTGACTAATGAAGGTACACAGCTAGTAAATTTTCCTATGGCAAAGTGCATTAATAATCCTTCAATATACCTTTCTTTTACAGGCATATTAATAAGAGTGTTTACAATCAGACTGTTGAATAACGTTTTGAGGACAGCAGCCACATCAGGAAAAGAGATAATATTTCAAAAGGCCATATTTACAGCTTTACTAAGTACTAAAGAGTGTATGAACATTATATTACAACTTACCCTTTATCTGCTTTAAGAGGGACAATTCTTAACTAAGTGATCTCAACTGCCATTGTGGTTATATTGAGTTTGATGGGAACTGGTGGTGCTTATCACCATGCTGGGATGAGATTGAAAAGAACAAAACACTGCATTTCATTACAAACTCTGTAACCTAGCTCAGCTTTAGATCAGATCCCATGTACTTTACAGTAAAATATCTCTCAATTACCTTTAGAAAAGTAGTTTCTAAACAAACAAGTAAACAAACCACAACAAAACAAACAAAACCAAAAACCTCCAAACAAGCACAAAGCTCTGTTTCATAGTAGTTTCAATTGCTAAAAGGAGTCTGGTACCCAGTTACTGATCTTCGAGCAGGATGCTCCTAATTGTGTAGAATTTCCTGGAGTATAATAACCACCCACTAGAGCTGTCAAATTATTCTGTACAGGACTATAGCCCTATTTTCCCTAGTGCATACAGAGACACCAAGTAACAGTGTTGAAGACCAGACTTCCATCAGGTTCACATAAGTAGTTATCAACCTGTCTATCCATAGGTGGAGACACTGATCTTCCAGTGACCTGTATGACTTCTGTGCTGCAACATGGTTTTTGAAAATCAGACATAACACATACCTTCAATAAACTTCACCTTCTTCACTGCTGCTCCTTGCCCGGTAGGAATGACAGACTGGGCAAAATGGGTAGCATTGACCAGCTCCCTGTTTCTCCACAGAATTCCCCCTGCGGGCTGCTGAAGATAATGACAGTTCTCAGACATGTCTGTCACTGTCCTGGTCCTGTTCCCCACTCACTTTGTGAATTTTCTGGAAAAAATAAAGTTACAGATTTTTATCATACTCATTTCTTATTTTCTTCTTTGCCTTTGCAAGGCCTTTCTATGGCTTTTCCAGCTCTAACTCATTCTCCTATCCCTTTTCTGCTGCTTAGGGCATTCTGCCAGGGGTTGACAGGTCAACCTGACATTAGCTGACTGCATGATGACATTTGCATTGATATTGGATGTAAATACTTTCATAACATAACGGGGGAGAGATCAGCGTCCAGGAGCCTCAACTCAGAGCAGCCAGAGCTACCGAGGGAGCTTCAAGTCCTCGACAGGACCTGCCCAGGAGCCGGCAGGTCCGCGGAAGCGAGCCACTGACTCACAGGGAACCAGGAGCAGTGGCACCAGCCCTGAGTGGGTAAAAACCTGCCCCAGGGAGCGCAAGTGACCAGGAGCATGGTGAGGCAGTTCGCGCGGGCAGGCAAGCGGGATGGTGAGCACCCGTCGTATGGACAGGGCCCGCTCTGGGAGCTCTGCTCTGGCTGCCCCGGCAGTGGCCAGCGTAGGCACCCAGACAGAGCGGATGACAGGGGAGGCTGCAGTGCAGAGCTCGGAGTGTGGAGGGTGCCTGCCCTGGTCTTGTGAGGCAAAGGCGCACGATGGGCAGGGCTGCACTCGGTGCTCCCTGGTGGAGGTCCTCCTGCAGCAGGTGGCTGAGCTGTGGAATGCTATTAGCGGGCTTCAAGATGTCAGGGTAGCTGAGAGGAAGTGGGGCTGCTTGCTCCAGCCCCATACTGTGCGGGGGCCTCAAGCTTCCCCTCCAGCTCATGAAGGAAAGAAGGAGGCCACCAACCCAGGAAATTGGGAATTGGTGACAAAGAAAAATAACAAAAGAAGGAGGAAAAGGACAATTAAAAGCAAGGAGCTTCCTCCTAAATCTGTTGTCCCCACGCAGAACTGCTTTGCTGTCCTGCAGGAGACTAACGAGGAAACGTACTTGCACCACAAACAGCCAGATTATGCACGGGTAAAGATCTCTACTGGCGCTACAAAGAAAAAGCGGCGGGTCGTAGTAATAGGGGACTCTACTTTGAAAGGGACGAAAGCACTCGTCTGTCAGCCTGACCCCATCTCTAGGGAGGTGTGCTGCCTACCAGGGGCATGGATCAGGGATGTTACAGAGAGGCTGCCTGCTGTAGTAAGTTCCACGGATAGGATCCAGTACTTAGGCGCTTAACAAATTTATTTTTCTGTGTGCCAGGTTGAAAAGAAGAGTTAAAAGAAGAGAGAATGATGAGATCAGAACTCAGATCCTTCTGTTAGCTTATTGAGGTGTAAAAACAAAGAATGGTTATTATGAAGTAGAGGTAAGTTACAAGTATTTCAGACAACAATTGCAAACAACACAAAAGATGATTTTCTAATGACAGACAGCAAACCCTAACTATTCTATGATTCTATGATTCTATGATTCTATGATTCTATGATTCTATAACATTAAATTAGTAATTACAGTAAAGTCTAATATGCCAAATGAAGACCCAGAATAATTCAGATGACTAAAACTAAGCTAATGCATATGAGCTCTTAGTAATGTGACCTCTAAGAATATGAGGGATGGTTGTTGGAAAGAGCTGTCATTGTCTCCTGCTGGAGCCAGCAGGAAGCCAGCTTGTTCATTTGCCTTCAGAGCGATGACTGGTAGGCAGCAGAAAAAGAAAAGAGTATGAGATTTAATAGAGAAACCAATAGTTTTTATTTGCTTCTTCCAACTTAGAGAGCTGAATTCAATATCTGTGTATCAACATCCCACTACTACCAGTCCTGCACATGTGATTGAACTGCTTCATAATCTCACTATGTGAATCCTGACCCAGAAAGGGTTAGTTTGCTTAATACAGTTTCTGAATAGGCCAGTCACCAAAATTTGAGGAAATGAGAAAAAGTATTCATGTCTTCACCACAGATAGCTATGCAAACTTACAGCTCCCTCACTAGAATAGTAATTCAAACATGGAGAATCACTGACTGAACAAATGTGAAAGCTTTTAATAGATGATTGAGGGATTTGGCCCATGATGGGTATGACATATCCTTCGTGGCTTTTGTGCTGCAACAATGATCTGTCTTCAGTAAGTGGGATGGCTGCTGGTGGGTACATATTAGAGCAAGTACAATCTATTTCCAGAACCAAGGTTAGGATGAAAGTTCAAAAGCCGTTGATGGTTGCTGTTCATTCTCTTCTACTGAGTCACTGCACTGCCCCAGATGTGCTAGAAAATGATTTCTAGAGACTACAATGTCATCTTTTTGCAGATCTGCCTTCCTTTCTCCCAAAATTTCGCTCTCCAGACTGACTCACTCTCTGCACTTAGTGTAGGTACACAGAAGATATTTTCAAACTAGCTTTAGGCTGGTCTTCATTTTTGCAATTATTTGCCAGGAGCTATATTTGCCAGAAGTCACGTGTATGTGGGATTTTGCCATAAAACCAACCTATTTAAAACCACTAGTACCAATAATAAACTCTGAAATTAAAATGGGGAGGAGGACCGAATCTAAAAATGTGGTCTATTTTAGGTAATGTATCGATGTTTCAATTTTGAAGTAAATTATCTTCCAAATGTGATTTTGTTTGCCAGCAAAAGAGCATACTAGCAAACTGAGTAGATTACTTTTCAGCAAAATATTTCAGCAAAGGAAAGGATACATGCATGAGTTTCTGTAACTGCTTTTCTCAATTTTAGAGTCAAATGCAGAATCTTTTATTCAGGCTACTAGAAGATAACAACTCTTTGAAGAAGACATTAAAAATATATGAAGTATCTCACAGATTTGATGTCAAACAGCAGATAACATCTATGCAACAACTTTAAGGAAAAGAAATATTTTGTTTCCTTACAAACTTCCTATAAAAATTAACCCCATTGCTACTAAGTTTTTTTAAATATGTTTGAATAGCTTTTGTAAATTAAACCAATCAATCACAGGTGATTGGCTACTCCTTGTGTACCTATCTTTACACATGCTAGTCAGGATATTATCACAAATATTTATCATATGTTAAATACTAGCAATAAGAGGCCCAAATAGCTAAACCTATTGGCTTTATATTCAGTTGTGCTGCGTAAAGATAGGTACAGACCTAAGGCTGATACTAACAACCAACTTTTCTTTTGCTAATAGCCAGGTTTGCTTTTCTTGGGTGAAAACAGGGATGGCAACTGTTCATCATCTCTTTTCCAGGATGCAACCATGCTAAAATGATACATTTATGTAGACCAAATTATTCCTATTTTGCCATCAGCTTATTAGTTACTCTTTCAGCTGAGACAATGTTGCAAAATTTGGTTGGGAGTTATTTTCATTTGTGGCCACATGGTGTCTGCAACCATGGAAATTCCAAACACTTTCTGATATTTATATGCTACCAAACAGATAAAGGAGAATAATTCATCGTTTACTTGTCTTCAGTCTCTTTTTCTCATCTACCTGGAAGTTCCTGAAGGAGATGCCTGTTTTTATTCTGAAATACATGGAAATGTTAGAGCACATTCTCCCAAGGGGGTGTCTGCCCTGGTTCTGGGTACCTAAAGTGATAGGTTTAGCTTTCCTTTCCTTACAGTGGTAATAAAGAACTGTGGCAAACAAAAAGCTGGATGGGACAGGCTGGCGGAAGGACAGCAGGAGACCCCAAGGGCAGAATGTGGTTACTAAAAGTCCTCTGGTGAGTTTGTAGGGTTGTGTCACCACAGCCCTTCTGTGCCTCTTTCTCTCCTGGTCACTTCCTTGTTCTTCAGCTTCTGCCACCTTCATCTCCCCACCCAAGCCTACCATTACACCAGGTGACTATCACTTCTGTTGCTGCTGTGCATTTGGCCTGGCTGGTACAGACAAGTTATGAGAGGAAGCCACAAGAAAGTTGAACCCTCCTACTGACTCTGAACAGATCTTTACTTTCGTAACAAACAAGAGTCTACCCCAATATCTCGACTGTGATCAGAATTTGGGACTAGTCTAATCTAGGCTACTCTGAAGAGTGTGTCCTAGTTTGAGTAAAGCAGAGAAGCACTAACAAAATTGCAACATTAATAATTACTTTAAGTAAAAAGTCTTCATATTTGCCGCACACAAATAGTGCAATCTGAAACCAAATGCAGATGAAGGAATTGGGTCTTGTGTTTATTTAATGTAGTTAGGTCAATCTGCCTATGATTCGATGTTGATTTCATAGCCACTGAAGAAATAACTGAAAGTGTTTATGATATTCTCTGAAAGCATCTGCCTCATAAAATGAAAACATAATGTTTCCAGAAAACACTGGTAAGTTGGCTTTGCTGTCTGTCATTAGAAAATCATCTTTTGTGTTGTTTGCAATTGTTGTCTGAAATACTTGTAACTTACCTCTACTTCATAATAACCATTCTTTGTTTTTACACCTCAATAAGCTAACAGAAGGATCTGAGTTCTGATCTCATCATTCTCTCTTCTTTTAACTCTTCTTTTCAACCTGGCACACAGAAAAATAAATTTGTTAAGCGCCTAAGTACTGGATCCTATCTTTTCAGTGCTGAAAAGTTCTTTGAATTAAAAAAGACACACTTGTTATTCCTACCCTTCAAGCCTAATAACACATATTTAAGGTAACTGACAGCCACAAGCGATGTTGCTTACTGTTTCTTGAAACTTGCACTTCTTGATAGCCATAATATCCTTTTAAATAACAGTTGATTGTTGCTTTTCTGTAAGAGAAAATTACTGTTTTAACAGTACTTCATTAGTGCAAAATTAACCTTTTTGGATCTGAAAGACCTGTCTATGTACAAACCTAACTCCTTCTTGTTCCTTCTCTGAAGTTGGCAGGGAAGCCAGCCGGAAGGGGCCAATGGGCTGACTGGAGCAGATGCCCTTTACACAGCCCATTGTGCAAGGCCTTGATGAGTCTCATAGAATCATAGAATCATAGAATGGTTAGGGTTGGAAAGGACCTCAAGATCATCTAGTTCCAACCCCCCTGCCATGGACAGGGACACCTCTCACTAAACCATCCAGCACAAGGCTTCATCCAACCTGGCCTTGAACACTGCCAGGGATGGAGCACTCACAGCCTCCCTGGGCAACCGATTCCAGTGCCTCACCACCCTAACAGGAAAGAATTTCCTCCTTATATCCAATCTAAACTTCCCCTGTTTAAGTTTTAACCCATTACCCCTTGTCCTGTCACTACAGTCCCTGACAAAGAGTCCCTCCCCAGCATCCCTATAGGCCCCCTTCAGGTACTGGAAGGCTGCTATGAGGTCTCCACGCAGCCTTCTCTTCTCCAGGCTGAAAAGCCCCAACTTCCTCAGCCTGCCTTCATACGGGAGGTGCTCCAGTCCCCTGATCATCCTCGTGGCCCTCCTCTGGACTTGTTCCAGCAGTTCCACGTCCTTTTTATGTTGAGGACATCAGAACTGCACACAATACTCCAGGTGAGGTCTCACAAGAGCAGAGTAGAGGGGCAGGATCACCTCCTTCAATCTGTTGGTCACGCTGCTTTCGATGCAGCCCAGGATACGGTTGGCTTTCTGGGCTGCGAGCGCACACTGAAGCCGGCTCATGTTCATTTTCTCATCGACCACCACCCCCAAGTCCTTCTCCGCAGGGCCGCTCTGAATCTCTTCTTTGCCCAGTCTGTAGCTGTGCCTGTGATTGCTCCGACCCAGCTGTAAGACCCTGCACTTGTCGTGGTTGAACTTCATAAGGTTGGCATCAGCCCACCTCACAAGCGTGTCAAGGTCCCTCTGGATGGCATCCCTTCCCTCCAGCGTATCAACCGGACCACACAGCTTGGTGTCATCGGCAAACTTGCTGAGGGCACACTCAATCCCACTGTCCATGTCAGCGACGAAGATGTTAAACAAGACCGGTCCCAACACCGATCCCTGAGGGACACCACTCGTTACCGGTCTCCAGCTGGACATTGAGCCATTGACCACAACTCTTTGTGTGCAGCCGTCCAGCCAGTTCTTTATCCACCGAGTGGTCCATCCATCAAATTGATATCTCTCCAATTTAGAGAGAAGGATGTCGTGTGGAACAGTGTCAAACGCTTTGCACAAGTCCAGGTAGATGACGTCAACTGCTTTACCCTTATCCATCAATTCTGTAGCCCCATCATAGAAGGCCACCAAATTGGTCAGGCAGGATTTCCCCTTAGTGAAGCCATGCTGGCTGCCACAAAGCACCTTGTTGTTCTTCATGTGCCTTAGCATGTTGTCCAGGAGAATGTGCTCCAAGATTTTACCAGGCACAGAGGTGAGACTGACTGGTCTGTAATTCCCCGGGTCTTCCATTTTCCCCTTCTTGAAAATGGGGGTTATATTTCCCTTTTTCCAGTCATCGGGAACTTCACCTGGCTGCCATGATTTTTTAAATACGATGGCCAGTGGCTTAGCAACTTCATTCGCCAGCTCCTTCAGGACCCACGGATGGATTCCATCAGGTCCCACGGACTTGTGTGCGTTCAGATTTTGAAGATGGTCTCGAACCAGATCCTCTCCTACAGTGGGCCCAAGGTCTTCATTCTCACAGCCCCTGCATCTACTTTCTAAGAACTGGGTGGTGCAGTCAGAGCCTTTGCCAGTGAAGACTGAGGTGAAGAAGTCATTCAGAACCTCAGCCTTCTCCAAATCCTGTGTAGCCAGTTCTCCTGAAAGCTTCCTCAGGGGGCCTATTTTGTCCCTAGTCTGTTTTTTGTTTGCTACGTACCTGTAGAATCCCTTCCTATTATCCTTAACATCCCTGGCTATGTTTAATTCTAACTGGGCCTTAGCCTTCCTAACCTGGTCCCTAGCTTCCCCGACAACATCCCTGTACTCTACCCAGGCCACCTGTCCTTGCTTCCATTTTATATAAGCCTCTTTTTTCCTTTGAATTTTCCTCAGCAGCTCCTTATCCACCCCAGGAGGTCTCCTGGCCCTCCTGCTGCACTTCCTTCTAGTTGGGATGCAGCACTCCTGAGCTTGCAGCAGGTGATCCTTGAATATAAACCAAGAGTCTTGGGCCCCCCTGCCCTCCAGGGTTATATCCCATGGAACCTTACTAAGCTACACGCTCTTCTCACTGTCCTGGGGATCTCAAATTCGACCATCTCATGATCGTGGCATCCAAGGCTTCCCTGTAGTACCACATTCTCAACAAGCCCTTTTCTGTTGGTGAGCACAAGGTCAAGCATGGCACCTCTCCTTGTCGGCTCCTCTATTACTTGCAGAAGGAAGTTGTCTTCCACACAATCGAGCAACCTCCTGGATTGCTTGTGCCGTGCAGTGCCGTCGTTCCAACAGATGTCAGGGTGGTTGAAAACCCCCATGAGAACAAGGGCCTGTGAGCGTGAGGCTTTTCCTATCTGTCTGTAGAGTGCTTCATCCACAGGTTCTCCTTGATCAGGCGGCCTGTAACAGATTCCCACAGTAATGTCTCCCACAGCTGTTTTCCCTTTAACCCTGACCCACAAACTCTCTGTAAACTGCTCACCTGCCCCCAGACAGAGTTCCATACTCTCCAGCCTATCCCTAAC
Source organism: Lathamus discolor (assembly GCF_037157495.1). Classification (NCBI taxonomy): domain Eukaryota; kingdom Metazoa; phylum Chordata; class Aves; order Psittaciformes; family Psittacidae; genus Lathamus; species Lathamus discolor. The sequence continues at coordinate 31,735,851 of NC_088885.1, forward strand.
ATAAAGGGCAACTCCCCCTCCCCGTCTGCCAGGCCTGTCCTTTCTAAAGAGCCTGTAACATTCCATTCCAACACTCTTGTCATAGGAGCCATCCCACCATGTTTCTGTGATGCCTATTATATCATACCCCCGTAGATGTGCACACATCTCTAATTCCTCTTGTTTGTTCCCCATGCTACGGGCATTTGTATAGAGGCATCTGAGACGAGCTCCAATTGAAGCCGGCTCGTTGGCTGGAGCAGCTGGAATATATCTACATTGTTCCGAGATGACAGGCTGGTCTAAACTAAAGCCTTTTTTAAAAAATGTAATTTCTATTTCTTTGTCAGGTGGAAGGACCCTACAATGGTCATCTAGTCCTGACCACTTCAGGGCTGACCAAAAGTTAAAGCATATTATTAAGGGCACTGTCCAAATGCCTCTAAAACACTGACAGGTATGGCGCATCAACCACCTCACTAAGAAGCTTTTGACTCTGCTTCAGCTTGTTTTCATGCTTTCACTGACATATGCTGACCTTTACCACTGCCTGCAGTTACACAGACCTTCACCCTGGGTGGTTATGAGAGGCTGCTTCAGGAGAAGATGGAGGAGCTGCAGTTTCTAGCACAATGGGTGGAAAGGAACAAACCATGTCAGTTTTTGAGCAATAGAAACCAGAGAAAATGAAAAAAATCTCTGCTTTCTTGAATTTCACTTTCCCAGTTGTTGTGAACACCAACTATGTGATTACTTCACTAATATCCAGAGACTAGAGACAGAGTCTGGTAGGTGCTCACTGTGCTTTCAATTGTACCCTCAGTAGGTAGTGAGACCGCTGGGAGAAGAGTTCCTTAGCCCTCAAAACTTTGTTAGGCAGCTGTGAAGAGCTAACGCTGTTAGTGCATACATTGACAGAATCTCAGAGAATTAAAAATCACCTGTGTTTGTAAATGTGTGAGAACCTCATTAAAAATAAAAATATGTACATAATGAAATGACATTGCTTGTTGTAAAAAGTCTTCACTACAGTATCTTCAACTAAATAATTTCAGGATAAAGCTGCCAGAACATTTCTGAAACTTCTTATTGGTTAATTCAGTATGGTATTAAATGTCATATCAACAGACTACATTCCTGAGTGTGTAATCATGGCCAGCATTCTGCTGGAAGTCACCCTGGCTGCAGTCCCATCAGCAGCTCCTCTACCTCTCAGCCTTCAATCTAATTGACCTATAAAAAAAAAACGTTTTCTCTTTTCACTAAACCTACTTGGAGGGTGAAGTTACTTTAAACAGTGTGAGCTGATGAAACCACTCCTCCTAATGGAAAAGGAAAACCTTATTTCTCCCTTTCTTTGTGTTCCCTAGGATCTGCTCTCACCACGTAGGTAGCACTAGGGATCTCTCTTCAGCTTAGTAAAGCTGAACAAGCCCAGAAAAAAAAAAAAAAAAAGAGCATATTCTGCTTGAATAGTGAGTTCAGTTGGGTTGGGGAGGGGACTGACATGCGTTAGAGCAAGAAGAGAAAGAGAAAGGACTGTGCGGTGGCCAACAGCGCTTGTGGAAGAGAGACTTGCAAGGAGCAAGGAGGAACAGGACCCCCCATTCTTAAGGGGCAGTGAGATGTTATAAAAGCCCAGAGGCTTATAGAAACACACCTTGGAAAAATTCATCCATTATGTTTTTCAGATCTGTCAGTGTTTACTTGTGTGAATATTGCCATGAACAATGCTAAGGGAAAGGAAGAAAGGCAAAATATAGTGAAAACATGCCATTTTTAAAATCTCTGGGACAGTATTAACCTGGACAAGCATAAGAACAAAAAGAAACTCCTGCATATGCTCAGCACATGTTTGGTTTTGGTTTTGTTTTTTTGTCGGTTTGGTTTTTTTTGTCGGTTTGTGTGGGGGTTTTATATATATATATATTACTGCTTTCTGACAAGTTTCATGTATTTAACACTTTTTGTTGTTTCAAGGTTACTTAATACAATCTGTCTTCAGTTCTAGCATTTAAATCTAGTTTTCACTTATTAAATTAAATACTCTGAACATCCTGAAAAGAATGATTTGTTATAGCACCAAATAAGCACAAAATAATTTAAATAGAAAATAAATGGAACTTAAATACTGAATTTCTATACAATCTACATTTCATAAAACCTTAATTAATAAAATTTTATAATAAAAATGATAAAAATAAAAAACAATTATTACATTTTGAAAATATAAACAGATTTATTGAGATAAAACTATATTCTGTAAAGTAAAACTGGTGTGTCTTGTCTATTTTGTCCAGCTTTGATAACCCTAACGCTTAGATAAAAATAATAGCAAATAATTGCATGATATTGAAGATCCATGGGGCATCTACCTCTATACCAGTGTGAAAATGTTTTTCAAGAGCCCTTAAATGTGGTGGTGTTCTCTTCTTTCTACCTTGTTATGCATAAATGCACCAAACTGGTTCATGCAAGGTCTGATGACTTCTGTGGGCTACAATGAAGAGCACTGCTGAGCATCCTGAGAGTGGACCCTGAGGTCATCCTTAGGACCATTCTCAAGAGGCAATGTCCTTATATGCATGGGTGTATCTGCACATCACATACAGGCCTTGGGAAAGATCATGCACAGCTCCAAAGTCCTAGTCTGTTACCAGTGATACTTAACTCTTTGAACATGACATGTCAGAATAAAGCATATTCTGTCTGCTACATTTTTTGTATGTCACCTGTTAGGAATTCAACTTTGTTGTTCCTTTAGGCTGGTCTTCTACAGCAAGTACAGGAAACAGGAAGTCCCAACTGAAATTTCTTTCATGTCAGGGAAAATTCCTTTAGAAAATATTTGTTCCATGCTTTATGCATTTCCATTTTAAGTTTCTTTTTTTAACCATAAGAAATGGATGCAAGCCCCCTCTAATCACCAAATTGATTTCAATAAAATGAAGCTACAAAATTTAGAGCTATGATTATGCTAATAAGTAATCTGAAACAGGGAAGTATTTTAACATTAATATAGCAAAGCAAGCCTATAACACAAAGATAACAGCATCTTATTTTTGTACAGTTTAGATTTAACTTTAAATCTCTCTTTTTTTTTCCCCTCATGTTATACATTCCAAATAGGTGAAGACTCTGTCACCACATTGGCTTTCTAACTAACAACAACTTGTTCTAAAGCATTGATAAGATATCTATGGAGTACTTCCTTTTTTTTTTTTTTTTTCAGAGGAATGCCTCTGCTTCCCTGACTTCAAACCCTCAGGGCTTCAGCATAACACAGTATTCCTTACTTTAAGCTTGGCTTTGACATCATATATATATTAAAAAAAAACCCAAAAAACAAACACAACAAAAAAAAAAAAAACAACTTTACAGCTTTGATTTTCCTTAGTCATTAAAGACATTATGTGCATCAGCAGCTATTTTAGATCCTTTCTGGCCTCCTGTGATCTCCATCCAAAAAATTCCCTTACTTCGAAATCTTTCTAAACACTCAACAAAGTACTCTAAACCCAGCTTTAAAAGAACTCTTTGTTACAATCTTCATGAGACAACAAAGTCCAGTAGTAAGTAAGATCCTCTTGGATTTGGCAAGTTGAAGTTCAGTGCAGGTTCCACAAGGGGTTTTTTTACCACTTCAGGCAAGTCAGCTGGTGGGATCCATTCACTCAAGTACTGTTTTGAATATGGACTTTAACATCCCATACAATATCCCAGCTTTGCTATCCCAGTTGTACTGGGGGTACTAAAACTCTCTGATTTTACCAGAGTGTTGTAAGCATAATATAAAAAATCAGAGGTCTCACACATCCTGGAATAAAGATTTAGAGATCCCCTTTGTGAGTCTCACAGGACTCTTAAGAGATTACAGTGTTTAGAGTCTCAAGCAACTGTTCAGAATGTTTGTATGTATGTATGTAGTTTTTATGAACAACTGAAAGAACTTGATAAAATTCTGATGCAAATGGGAAATTTGCAAAAAAAAAAAGTGTTATACAAAAATAATCTATTGTATTATTAAGAAAGAGAAGTAATAAATTAAAGAGGAAAATTAATACTACAATCAGTGAACTTTTACTGTTAAATTATTAAATAGTATAGATAGTTCAAGCTTTCCTCAGTGTTCCAATTATATTTCAACTCCCTATTACTCTATTATCAGTAGTATATCTGCAGTGAATGAAGACTTGCATAACATTACCTTCCAGTTTTTGCCTACATTAGTAATTGGAGCAACACTGCTAACCACAGCTTATAGTACCTTACTGGTAGGTATTTTCACTGCTTTTTATTGCAAGACAGACTGTTCAGTTTTGGGGATTGGTATCACAGCTCTAGGAAGCTGAATTAACACCCCACCATGGCTGATGCATACACTGCTCCCTGCCTTTACCACTCTTCCTTTCTGCCCCACTGCTAAACACTCATTCCTGCTGCTTACAGTGTGCCAGCTCCAGAGTTAATGTGGTCTTTCTGAGAGCCGGTTTTAGTAAGCAGTGGGTTAGTTCAACATACAGCAAAGCCTGCCTACTGTCATATTTTGAGCAGGGAAGGATGGGTTCTTGAGAGGACAGGAACATTTGGATGAGGGCGTGTCATGGTTTAAACCGATCCACACAGCTCGTCAACTCACACCCCCCCCAACCCCCCCCCGACCCTCCCCGCTCCCAGAGGGATGGGGAGGAGAATCAAGAGAATGTAACTCCCACGGGTTGAGATAAGAACAGCCCAGTAACTAAGGTGTAACACAAATCACTACTGCTACCACCAATGATAATAATTATAACAGAAAATAACAAGAGAATACAATATCACAGGCAAACGGGTTCGACCCCCCCCCCCCCCCCCCGCCTCCCCGAAGAGAGACCGTGCCCTTCCAGGTAACTCCCAGTTACCTCCCTGGGCATGACGTGCTGTGGTATGGAATACCTCTTTGGCTAGTTTGGGTCAGGTGTCCTGTCTCTGCTTCCTCCCGGCCTCCTCTCGTCCCCAGCAGAGCATGAGACTCACAAAGTCCTTGGCCAGAATAAACATTACTTAACAACAATTAAAAACAATTGGTGTTATCAGTTCTGTTCCCAGGCTGGAAGTCAAAACACAGAGCTTGCACCAGTTACTAAGAAGAAGCAAAACAGCTCCTGGTAAACCCAGGACAGGGTGGGAGCAAGGGATTAGGGAGTAAGGCTTTCTTTGCTGCTGAAATCACCTTCACTCACTACTGACTCCTGCCTTTAGTCCATTCCTTCACTAATAGTGACTATAAGCTAAAAAGATAAGAAGGCAGGAAAGGCTTGTTCATGCTAAAGTAATACATCCAGTGATTCTTTGCTGGAATGTGTTCCTTTCCTGGATTCAGCAGTAGCAGTCATTTTTCTCCTTCTTAGTAGCTGGTGCAGTGCTGTGTTTTTTACTTTCAGCCTGGGAACAACGCTGACAACACCGATGTTTTTAGTTGTTGCTCAGTAATGTTTACTCTGACCAAGGACTTTCTCAGTCTCATGCTCTGCCAGGGAGGAGGGGAAGTCAGGGGGAAGCAGAGACATGACACCTGACCCAAACTAGCCAAAGGGATATTCCATACCGCAGCACGCCATGCCCAATATATAAACTGGGGGCAGTTACCCGGAAGGGCTAGATCATTGCTTGGGTCAGGCTGGGTATCGGTCAGTGGTTGGTGAGTAGTTGTATCCTCTTCCCTTGTTATTTCCCTTATCATTACTATTATTGGTGGCAGCAGTAGTGGTTTTGTGTTATACCTTGGTTACTGGACTGTTCTTATCTCAACCCATGGGAGTTACATTGTTTTGATTCTCCTCCCCATCCCTCTAGGAGTGGGGGGAAGAAGGTGGGGTGTGAGCGAGTGGTTGTGTGGTTCTGAGTTACTGGCTGGGCTTAAACCATGACACTTCTTTGTGATGCCCAACATGGGGATTGAAGGGTTGAGATCAGAGAGGTTACTCTGATCTGAACAGAGTGTGTTTAATTGTATTTGTGAGAAGCATTCATTGTTTTGGATTAATAGTCACTCGTCGCAATGCTGATTTATTGGCTCTCAAAGCTGTTGCTCTTGATCTCAGAGTTTCAGCATGCTGTACCTCACTTACAGCCGGTATTTTCCGTTTTAGTGTTTATCAGGTGGGGGGCCTGGTCTAAGGTTCTTGTTTCACTGTACTTTATGGTAATGACTTGTAATGCAATAGACTCACTGATTGTGAAACTGCTCTGGCTTGCATTCCCAGTGTGGTCATCACCTCAGTACTTTGGGAGGTATATAATGGAAGTGTTTAGTAATTACACATCTTTTGTTTCCTCCTTGGGTGGTCAGCCTATGAAGGAGACATTCCCTCACACCCCCAGCTCCACCACCAGTCTATTTACAGCATCATTTGAGAGTTCTGAAGGATTTTAATGGTCTTTGGATGCCCTTGAGACCTGTCTGCTGATTGTGATGGGGATCACCATGTTGGCACACATACAGAGTGTGTTTTACCCACAACTATTTTTTCTGATCTCAAAAGTTAAGCAGAGTTGGGTTTGGGTCTTGTCTAGGGTTAAACAATGATACAGGAGGAGCAAGAGATTTTCCCCAAGGCTGGACAGTCATGAGTGTTAGGGTGTGTGGGATAGTATAGACAAGTATCTAGGCCAGTGGGCCCATCCAGTGTTTTGGAACTTCACCACTGAACAAGTGAAAAATCCAGAAAAACTAGTAAAACACTTAAATGAGGTGTGTTGTCATCCTGGTCATACCAGAGAGGGCCAAATCATGGTAACATGCTGAGGCTTGGCCTACACTTACAGAGCCCTGTTCAACACTGTCCAGCACCTTCAAAGGGAAAAAAATGTCTCTGGGTCTGATGGCAAAGCAACAGACAATGCAGCTACTCCAACCCCAGTGACAAGTGCAGCAGCTACTCAGACTCTGACTACAACTGACAGTGCAGCTAATCCAATTCCAAGCACAGCAACTACACCAACCACAGTGACAAGTACAGCAGCTACGCAAAACCTGACAGCAACAGACAGTGTAGCTGCTGGTGCTACTCAAACCCCAAGCACAGCAGCTGCACAAACCCAGATAACAGATACTGCAGTCAGTCCAACCACAGTGATAATCACTGCAGCTAAACCAGAAGACCAATTAGTGCCAATATTGGTTGCCCCTGTAAACAAGGGGTAAAGCAAACAAGAGGAACAAATAGCAACCCATACAGTGAAGAAAGATGAAGAACTAATGCACTTACTACACAGGACAGCATCTGAACAAGAGATGGAGCCTGACATCTTGGACCAGATGAACCCAGCAGCTTTATAGAGATTGGTCCATGCACTAAGGAGTGATATCTCTCTATTTGTGTGTGTGTGGATGTGTATATAATACATATATATATTTATTATTATTATTGGTGATAGCAGTAGTGGTTATGTGTTATACATGAGTTACTGGACTGTTCTTTCAACCTGTGGGAGTTACATTCTTTTGATTCTCCTCCCCATCCCTCCGGTAGTGGGGGGAGGAAGGGGAGGAGTGAGCAAGCAGCTATGTGGTTCTAAGTTGCCGGCTGGGCTTAAACCACGACAGTTCTGTATCTGCTGATGGGTCACATTCCTGGCACATTCTTCAGACTGTGGGGTCTTCTGATGAATGAGAAGATCAGACACTTGAGCTGACAATAACCTTGACAAGTTCTCCCCAAACTGCTGGCACAGCTATTAGCACAAGCATCGTCTTCTCAGAAGGCATATATTAGGATGTGGCAATGATGGTCCTTAACTTGTGTGTGCAGCTGGGAGATAGTGGGCTGATCAAGAACTGTTTTTTCTTGAAAACAAATAATAAATGTCTATAATTAAACAAAATACAAAAAATACTTCAGACCTGAAGTTCTTAAACAATATGAAATGTCCAGCCAAGGAGCTTCTAAATTACAGAACTGAGACTTGTAAATCCTGTGGAATAGTCTGGTCACTCAGTTCAGCCTCTGGCTGGGAGCAAGGCCAAAGAGCATACTGGACCTGCCATTCTCACAGACCATAGTAGCTCTCCAGGGAGTGTTAGTGTGTTATATCAATTAGAGCAACATCATCTTTTCCTTGCAATTACCTGTATCAGCAACACGGTAGATGATCGACTTTCAAAAATGTTTTGAGAAGTAATGATAATTGTTTCATCTTTATTGTTTATTTGTAGGCTTATCCACATACGCTATGAAATTTAATTTATATGCTTTAAAACTTCTATGAGGCCACCACATATCCTGCCGCTGCTGGTATACAATTTCTCATGCAGAGTCCTTGTGAATGACTCCTCCTCATTCTGGGACTAATTCTTTGTTTTGTACAATTTAAGCTAACTCTGCCCCATGTGGCCTATCCTGGACAGAACCAATACATTCTCCACTCCTTACTCCATACTATTTACACCATATTCAGGTCCAAACCAATCTCATTAACACACACACACACACACACACACACACACACACACACTTCGATGTAATGCACATATTTCATTCCCTTAGTCAAGGGAATAATTTTTGAGTAAGATTAAAAATCAAGGAATCCAAATATGTCCTCTGATACAGGATAGCAGAAGGGATCTAACTAGAATAAGCTCCAGAGTACCATTTTTCTGCTTCCAGAGATGCTTCCTGCTTTGTTGTGTTCATAGCTGGCCATCTCAGCTTTACAGAGAGACCCTGCAGGAACTTTGCACAAAGTATATGCTGGTCACATGACACAATATGTCAGGTTTGACTTTGGTTATTCCTATCATTCCCATTCTCATTCTTTGAAATAGGAAAATAGGTAGTGTCAGCATAGGGATGGGGACCAGGAAATTCTACCTACAGTATAATTTATTGTCAAACTTACAACATTGTTTAGCTGCTTAGAACCAAATCTTCTATTTGCACCACTGTGTGATTGCAGCAGCCACTGCACAGCTGTTTTCTGCCCTTACCTCTCCCTAGTGATTGCATGAGTACATTTCCGCAGAGGGAGGTTTAATGACACCTGAAGAGTTTGGCTCTCTTTAGTCACCATAGGTAGACAGCAGAGCAGTGCTTATTCCAGGGCTGTGAGGTGCCCTCATGAAGCTTCAGGGCAGACTTTACTACAGAGATTGTTTTTTTTTTTTTTTAATACGTAAAATATACACATTTAAACAGAAAGCTTATATATCTTTCTTGTAATTGTTTTTTAATTATCACTTTTCAAGTAGATAAAGAGAGAAATTATTTCCATGTTAAATTTTATGTTGAGCTTCGTCACTTCTTTCAGCAAGTTTAATATTTCATTGTGGGGAAAAAAAAAAAACCCCAACAAAACAAAATAGAAAGATATCTTTCTCTATCTAGTTACTGAATTTTGCAGTGCTCATACAGATGTCATTGCAAATATGCGTTTCAGCAGGAAACCACAGGAGATGAACTAGATTTCCTGTTCAGCTTAGAGAGTAGTAGAGGCTATTGATGCATCTAACTAGTTCAAAGTTGTTATCTACCATTACAGGGGATACAACTCTGACATTAAAGCTCTTTAGCTGTTCTTCATCTGAAGACTAATGTGAATAGGCTACATGGTGTCAAACTGGTTCTGTCCACTTATGTGAGCTGCTTGTTGCAACATGTAGCTACCAAGACAGCAAAGCACAATAAATTCACAGCCTAGGAAAGCTGCCTTTGATATCAGGCAACTGGTTCTAAACTAAAATTTTAACTTACACCTATAAACTAAGGTGCATTTCGAAGTCACATGGAGAACTGCTCACAGCCATGCTCTTTTGCCAAACAGAAAAGCTTTGAACTCTCCTATTTCTTAAGCAACAGCTCCTTATAGCATCACATAATTCCAAGGTGTACCCAAAAGCAATTTCCTTCTTTTCTCTCACACAATAACTAAAACTTGATGAAAAGAGAAGACTTCTGTTACAATTTAGAATGTGACTTCTAACACATTGGAGATGAATCTTGATAATCTGCATTAAGCTTTTTATAAAACAGTCTCTTCTTCACAGGTTAGTTGACTTTTTTTTTTTTTTTCTTAAAACAGAAGAAATAACAGTTTCAGGTTATTATTGGACCTTTTACAACCCATAACATCAAAAGGAAATGGCTTTGTTTACAAGGCCAACAGCAAATGGGTACTTTCCAGAGAGGTGTAAATTTCATTAACAACAGTGTCCAGGTGAAAAAAAGCATCACAACAAGGCACTGCAAGCAAGAAGCTATCTGGGTCACCTTTCAGACTAAGGGGATAGCTACGAAGGGGTGTGATACATCATAGGATGCAGGAGAAAAGCAGTTTGGGATTGTACAGGATTTACTATGCGATGTTTAGGGGAGGAAAAAAAGGCAGGAAAAGGAAGAGGTTTGGCTGATTTGGGGAGGAACAAGAGTGAGACAATTGGGAGTAAGGGGATAAAAAGGGCCATTTGAAAGTAAATACTGTGTATTTCTATATCTCACTATTGGTATCATAACATTTTGTTCAATTTTATAATTCCTTTTGCCCATGGACTTATTTCAAGTAAGCAACCAGAACATTATGATAATTTAGTTTTGTTAAAGAGAATTAGCAAGTATTAGAAGGTTTGGTTTGTTTTTTTTGTTGTTTTTTTTTTTTGGGGGGGGGTGTTGTTTTTTTTTCCCTATAATTTACAAAGAATACTAAGACACTGTTCATAGAATTTTCCTTCTGTCAAGTTATTCTGCTTTATTTTTTCTATCTTGTAATTTTTGTTTTTAACAATGTTTACATAATTTACCTCTTCTTAAACCAAGAGTCAAATATTCATTTTAAGAAGTCATCATTTCTATGCTCGCTCATTACCTAAATATATACCTCAAATTTTCTTTAGAGTGGTTCTAGAATTAAAACATTTATAACACCTCATTGCCATCATTGACTTCAAGAATTCATGAAAGATGGGTGAGTCTGAGTAAAGGAGAATATAATATTACCTTCAGAGAGAAAGGGAGAATCAGCAGTCAACATAATTTCAACATCAAGAACAATATTCTGACAAATTATTAAACCACCACATTAAAAGCACCTGGAGGGTCAGTGAAAAAGAAACAGCCAGCAAAGATTTGTTGCAAACAAAACCTGCTGTATTTTCCTTCTTTAATGGAGTACCTGGCCTGCAGCGAAAGAGGCATTAGAAGTGAAGTGTATCAACTTCGGGGAATCTTTGGACACCATCTTACCTTAACATTCTCTTAGGCAGTGTACGGAATTATTTTGTTCTGGGTGAAACTGCTACAGAATAGGTACACAATCGCTTGCAGAAAATACTCCAAGACTTACATATATTGTGTTTTCAAACAGAAAGGATATATAGTATAGAATTCTGCTGGGGTCTAGCCAAGTTCTGATACAATGCTACATTTTCTTTCATGACTTGTTTGATGGAAGACAGACCACACATGATGCCAAAGCAGAAAGGGCTGCAAGGGAACTGAAGGATTAGAATTCAAAATGGCTTTGATAAATGGGAGAAGTGGTCTGGAATCAATAAGATGAAACTTAGTAAACACAAGTAACAAGTACTATACCAGGGCAAGAAAAAAATCAAATGCATAAACACAAAATGGAGAATAGTAACAGCACTGTAGAAAGAGACCTGGGTGTTACAGTAAACCACATATTGAATATGAGTCAACAATATGATGCTAATGCAAAAATAGAAAAACTCACCCTGGGACATTTTGATAGATGTGTCATATGCAAGACAGGGTTAGTAATGGTTTTTCTTACCTTACAGAAGTCTTGGTTTGATGTAGTTTAATAGGATAGCACAAAAAGAAGTTAAAAAAAAAAAAAAAAAAAAGAGGTTTAAAAGATGGAGAATGATTGGAAAAGGGAAAGGATATATTTGCTCAAAAAAAATAAAGGCGATGGCAGGTGTACAGGTAATACAACAACCTTTCAATATGTAGAAGGTTCTTATAAGCAGGGATTCCATTGATTGTTCTTCATGACAGTGCTGGCAGGACAAAACCTAACCGACGTCAACTGCAGCAGAAGAGCTTTAGGCTAAGACAGGAAAGCCTTCTAACTCCAAGGATAGCTACAGACAGAAATAGGTCACCTAGGGGTGTGGTATAATCTCCACCATTCATCTTTCTAAGAAGAGGTTAGAAAAATACTCATCAGAGAGTCCTTATTCCTTGGAGAAAGAGGCAAACAGTTTGAGCTCCTGCAATTTTTTTCATTCTAGCTAGTGATGTTATAGTATCAAAGAAACAAACTTGTAACTTAAATTAGCCTTTTGATTTTAATGCTAAATATTTTCATGCCAGTTTCTGACAGTGAGTTGCCTTTCTGATAAGCAAAAAGAAATTCTTGCCCTGTTGATCTGCTCCTTTTAAGTAGTAACACCTGCAGAGAGTTTAGATCTGCTGCCGACTTTGATCCATTCTCTCAAGACAGCTTAATGTGTCTCTTGATGCCTGTGGGTCTTGGATTCCAAATATTTATTTACTTTTGGATTTATTTCTGGCCACTTGGAATTTTACGTTCCCCCACAGAACCCCTCTGATGCACAAATCAGCTACAGAATACAGCTGCTACTGCTCATGATGAGTCCTCCTGGCATCAGTGGGACTGCTATTAATTCTTAGTAGGCTTACTTTTTGCTAGAATAAAATACCTAATGCAATATGTTTATTGATTTTACTCTTCTACTGTGGTGTGCTAAAATATTTACCAAGATAATTTTAAGGATTTTATATTCTTAAATACTTTGTCTTTGGTTTCATGGCTTTATGCCTTTGGACACCGTTTCTGCAGTTAAGATCACTACACTAACCTTCACTATCTTGCAGCTACTGTGACAGAGGGAGTCAGCTGTAATTACTTCTTATATCAGATTTTGTTTGTTACTTAGGACTAAACCTCTTGTGCACCAGAAAAGCTACCTACTGCTTAAAACAGTAATTTGTTGTAACAGGAATTTGCTACGTGCAGTTACGTCACTAATCCCAGGTACTTGAAATTATCTATTGCTACTAGTTTACTTCCAATTGTACCCTTCTTTGTGCACTTATTTTACAAAGATCATTCCTCTACCACACTGTCATAGGTTAAACCGAGCCACACAGCTCGTTCACTCACTCCCCCTGCCTTTTCTCTCTCTTTCTTTCCTCCACCCCCCCACCCCCCACCCCACCCCCTGCCCCGCTCCCGGAGGGATGGGGAGGAGAATCGAGAGAATGTAACTCCTACGGGTTGAGATAAGAACAGCCCAGTAACTAAGGTATAACACAAATCACTACTGCTACCACCAATGATAATAATTATAACAGAAAATAACAAGAGAATACAATACCACAGCCAAATGGGTTTGACACCCCCCCCCCCCACCACCACCAAAGAGAACCCGTGCCTTCCCGGGTAACTCCCAGTTACCTCCCTGGGCATGACGTACTGTGGTATGGAATACCTCTTTGGCTAGCTTGGGTCAGGTGTCCTGTCTCTGCTTCCTCCTGGCCTCCCCTCGTCCCTGGCAGAGCATGAGACTCACGAAGTCCTTAGCCAGAATAAACACTACTTAGCAACAATTAAAACCAATCGGTGTTATCAGTTCTGTTCCCAGGCTGGAAGTCAAAACACAGTGCTGCACCAGCTACTAAGAAGGAGAAAAACTGCTACTGCTGAACCCAGGACACACATAATGCACTGAGACTTGGATCTGGATAAAAATGGAGTCTATGGCTCATGTTCTCAGTTCAGTCACCTCAGAAACTTCATTAAAATAAAACTGTATCATATTGAAGAGCTGAGATTAGAAAATACACTTGAGACTAGAATGTGCATGTTTCGTCAGTCTTCTTTTGTATTAGAGTTCACGGGTAAAAATTCTACCTTGCATTCTCCCACATACCTGCTGTACTTGTAGACTTGAATTTCTGCGTGTATTCATTGATTTTCTCAAACAAGGACCAGTGTTTTATTGACATGTCTCTCATGCAGCATTCTTTACATTTACTAATACAAGATCTGTGCAAACTGGGTCACTGATAGTGCATACAAAATTTGGATCACAAATTATGCAGAGCATAGGATATCCTATTTACGCTTACATGTACTAAAGGCATGTTAACTAGTACCCTTGCTTGAACGGCATCCCACTTTTCCATCCTCTGCTATTCTGTAAACTGCCAGCCCAGTTTCACTGCAGGAAAATGGGGTAGGGATCATGTCTTTGTACAAAGTACCCAACAATTTAAAAAACTCATATAAAATGCCATGGATCTGTCACCCCACCCACCATCACAGCCTCTCTGTTTTTGCCAGATGAACTGAGCAAGAAGCACATACCTGTGCATGGCAGCAGTGCTTTCAGTGCCAGTGCAGATGCATGCAGACTTCCTGAGCCAGAAGCACTGTTTCCTGCATACAATGGGACACATAAAATGAAACTGCAAAATTGGAGTTACATCATGCACAACTTTCTGTGTAGTCAGATATTGTCACTGATGACAAAGACAGGATTCCTTTGAGTGTCATGTCTGGCTCTGTGAGAAGAGTTCTGTAAGTGCAGGTGGAGCAGCTCAGCAGTGAAAAGAGATTTCTAGAATGAGTAGTACAATATTAACTGTAGATCTGTGACAAGTTCAGCCCTTATTGGTTGAGATAACAGTGTGTGTTGTTGAACAAGTTGAAGAGGATAACTAGTCATGTGGAGACCCAAATCATAATTCCACTATATCAGTGGTCTGGCAGCATGCTGGGGAGGGAAAATAAACAGCAAGCAAGGTTATTTAGGAAACAAAACCAAACTTTTTGATAAGAAGGGGGAATAAGCTTTTCTCAAATACTTTCTCAGCTGCATCAGGGTCACTGAAGGGGAAAAAATACTCTCCACATATTCAGAGCTTCATTTTCTAGATCAAAAGGAAGGACTGATTTGTTCTGCAAGCTGTCGTAGACAACCATAGAAGACAAAGCCAGTGACAGGTGATTCAGCAAATTGCATGATGTCTGGGTGTCCCACAGCTCTCTCCTGGCCATGCTGACAGAAGCAGGATATGATCCCTGAGGTTCACAGCACGTTGAGATAAACAGACTGACCCATCAAGAGCCACTGGTGACTGTACCTGCATTCCAACATCCAACTTCAGGAGATCATCCACTGGCAATATCCAAGGAGACCTTTTTAATTACTGCTTAAGTTGCTGTCAAATGGTAGCTGGATGTGTGGGCTTGTCCATCTCCAAGAAAAAATCATTGATATTCTGTCAGTCTTCATTTTAGCCATAGCTTTCCCACTTTTTTTTTTTTTCTCTTACATATTTAACAGTATCTATCTCTCAATTGCGAAGATGCACTTCCCAAGTTTTTTCCTTCTCTACTTAATTTAGTACTGATGATGGCAGGTTATGTCACATACTTGGCAATGGTTTGGTAGAAATAAGAAGTGACGATGGCTGCAGAGACTTAGATCTGTCAGAAGTTAAGCACAGGAAGAGAGAAGCCAAAATTGCTTCATAACAATGACACGTAGAGTCAAGTAGCAGTTCCCTGAGATCAACCAGACTTTGGGCAAGACTTTTAGTTTTCAAACTTGTGATAGATCAGGTATAGAAAAGTATACACTCTCTTAAGGTATGCAAGTCACGTTCATACTTCATGATGAGATTCTGGGTGATGAAAAGGCACATCTTTGACTAAGCTAGGGAACCCTATCAATGAGTTTCCTGAAGTTGATGTCCACCCTGTGTCTTTGGAAAAGCTGAAGTCCTGGATCGCATCTGTGACCTGTCACTGTGACAAGGAAAAAAAGTCTGATGTTTAGAGTAATGTCAAGTGGATTCCATTTTTTAATCCTAAGCTAAAAGTTCACTTTTACAATGTCTGATTCAATGTCATCCAATGGTGAGAGTTGATAAAGTAACAGGGTATGAAGTGCATGGGCCCTGCCTACAGCCATGTTATTGTATAAATTCTGTTTGGAATAAACAAATTGATTCAATGCCTGAGACATACCTGTTTTCTCACGGTTGCCACCACACAGTTATGATATGAGAAAATCCTAGGTGAGTCAGAAGCAGGTGCAATGGTGATAGATGTGTTAGTAGGGAAGGGAAGCTCTGTGTTTTAGGTTTGGACAAGTTAGGGCCATGGCAGGCAGAACTGGAGAATTCATGTTTACTATTGGCCTTCTTGGAGGCAGGATTCTTAATGCAGTTCTGCACTGTTTGAGGTCCCCAGGCTGACACATTTCCAAAGAAAGGACACTACTGAAGATTTCATGCCTCGAGCTCCCATGATGCTGTTGATAGATGTTTTCCACAGAAACAAAGCAGGTTAAATACCTCTGATTTTGTCCACTTGGGATCATGTGGAACAGTGCCTAAGGAGCGTGATTTCCATTGTGCCTCTAGTCCAGGCTCTGTCTGATCAGCAACACTATGCCATCAGGAAATTCTTCAAAGCTGCTGTTGTTGGAGCCAAGACAGTTTACAACAAAATGCTGGATTCCAGCGAGGGCCCAAATAAAAGACAAAAAACATGCACCCAAACTTACGCATATACCGGGATTTTTTTTGAAACGTTTGGGTTCCATGAAAGGGAGCATGAAAGAATTATCAAAGAGCCTCTGGGCTGGCAAAGAAGGTTCATTCATAAATAAAGTTATTCGATACCTGATCTTGGATAATCCTGCCAGATAAAAATTATTCCTTCATTTCTTTATTCAAATATTCTCACCCCACCCCCCTTTAGTCAAACAGAGTAGTCTTATACTAGTTCAGCATCTTGTGCCTAAGGGCAGCAGCATTTTTAATCTAATCCTAGCTACCCTACAACTGGATTTACAGTTTTTTGAAGCCACTGTCTCATTGTGGTCTCTGCTGTTTACAGCTGCTGGCCACTCGTCAATCTCCGTCCACATGCAACCTATGTAAATGCTGGCAGATAGTAGAAAGGGTAACCAATGAAACTGCAGCATGCAGCCAGACGCCTCTCCCTCCCTTTTAATGCCCCCTCTGGTTTCTTTTCTTTTCTTGGTAAGGATATTTAAGTGTTCCTCTGTTCAGCATTACAAACCTTATTGTCCTCTGTAGAGCAATGGCTAACTAGGGTCAAAAAGATCAGTCTGTTAGGTGAAAAATCAGTGGATGTTAGGACAGCTTAGAGTGAGCCAGAAGTGATATAAAAGAAGACAGAAATTGCTCAGGAGCTTAAAAAGGAAAAATAATTAAATAAATAAATTACACAGGTGAGGAATTTGGGTGAAAGAATATTTTTGAGGTGGAGAAAAGAGTAGGTATTAGAACCAGGAAAGAATGTAGCTAAAACAAAAATAATAATGGGAAAACCAAGATCTAGGGAAGTAACTTTACAGAGGAAAAAGATGGAGAAAATAGAGAAAATTAAATCAGGGTACTAATGCATCAGGAATGCTATCAAAAGATTGGAAAATCTGAAACAAAATCAAGAAGAACTGGTGAACAAGACAGACGAAAACTGCACATATGAATACAGAGAAAGGATAATTCAAACATTAAAAGCAAGGAGCTAAATTCTTTGCAATGAAAGAAAATACATACACACTGTGAAAGATGCCAAGCAGTAGAGACTCAGCACTAAGTGGATTTTCTTAGTTTGGGCTGTTTTTCAAAACAGCCACCCTCATGTGATACTATGGCTGACATCCTGCCAGGAACCTCGCGTTTCAGTGGGTCTCTGCTCACCCACACATTTTCATGCTTTGCTCTTTTTTCCACTTCTAAAGTTTTCTGCCTGAAAAAAAAAAAAAAGTGATGATGAAAACTTTTTGCTTATTTCTGACCCTATTTCTGATATTTTTCTTTCATCCATTCCAATAGCAGTTGGGATTCCTGTGTTAATATGTATACATCCTCAGAGCTAATCCTATTTCCATGTGACTCAACAGGTGACTTCTGCTGGCTTCTTTGAGAATCCACACAGAACAACCAGCAGCAGGGTGCAGAGGGTAGATACTGGTTCATGTGGGAACAATGCTGAAAGAGGCAGGCTCAGAAAGTGTAAGCTGACAGAAAGAACTTGGGAAATTTGGAATTTGGGAAAGAGTATGTGGCATAGGAGTAACTGTGGATGGTAAAAATATATAAAAATCATGACACCCCTACTGAAACCACCACCAATATCTTTTATCTGTCATTTCAATCACTCACTGAGTTGAGACAGAGTTTTTACTTTTTGTACCCTAGAGCCAGGTTTTCAAAAGCACTGTACCTACAGCAACAGATGGGCATCCACTATAAGTTTAAAAGTTTCCATGGGACTTAAAACATCTGTCTCACTAAAAAATGAAGAGTGGCCTTGCTAATACACTTGCCCATTCTTCATGCAGCCTCTGATTCAGGAGGTGCTGAGTGCACAGACAGGCTGTGGTGCCCTAACCACCCTCCTCCAGAACCCCTGCCCACTGCCCAGCCCTGTGGTGGTGGCCCCATCTCCTGCTCATCTGATGATCACTGGACCATTGGCAGATCCCATCACCACCGCAGCCTGCTAGGATATGGGGACGGCACCCTGCCTGTGAGGGCACTGATCTGCCAAGGTGGGATCTCTTCAGCAGTCAGCTCCCTCTGGGAGCTGCTGATCTTCCTGCTCCCCTGCACTGCCTAGGCAAAAGGACTGAGAATTGGCCAAACTGCAAACTCTGAGGTATTACCCTTTGCTTATCTGAATGCAATTTATTCAGCATTTGTAAGGTCATTTTTTGCTTGTGGCCTGTGCATCCTGACTGTGTACTATGCCTGGTAACTACCTGCACCACGTTTATTTCTGATCATTTTCTCACTGTATGACAGACAAGCTTAGCATGTCTGTATTTCCTGTCTCCCAGAGGGTGTGCTGGAAGCTTGGGATGGAGATTGAGGGCATCCTCATCCCTTTGAAGGATGAAACCATTAACAGCTGGTAAAGAAATCCTTTGGCAACTGTTGTCACCAATTTGTGGTTGGTAGACGCTCAGTATTACTTGACAAAGAATTCAGGCATGTAGAACAGAAAATGTAAGCTGACAGAGCTGCACAGGTGTACCACAATTACATTTCTGCCAAACTTGAATGGTGTTAACAGGCTTTGCCACGCTACTAGCTTTTGTAGGTCATAGAAGTTTGGGTTGGAAGGAACCTTCAGAGGTCATCTAGTCCAATCCCCTGCAATGAGCAGGGGCATGTTCAACTAGATCAGGTTGCCCAGAACCACATCCAGCCTGACCCTGAATGACTCCAGGGATGGGGCATCTACCACTTCTCTGGGCAAACTGCACCAGTGTTTTACCATTCTCATAGTAAAGAACTTTTTCCTCACATCCAGACTGAATCTCCTGTCTTTTATTTTAATACCATTACTTCTCATTCTATCATAACAAGCCCTGCTAAAAAGTCTTCCCTATCTTTCTTGTAGGCCCCTTTTAAGGACTGAAAAGCTGCATTAACGTCTCCGCAGTCTTGTATTCTCATAGGAGAGGTACTCCATCCTTCTGACCCACCACAGGCTGCTGGGGGCTGGCTCCAGCTTCGTAAATGTGCAGGGAGGATTTGCAAAGCGCTGACCTGACCTGACCTAACCTGACCTGACCTGACCTAACCTGACCTGACCCGACCCGACCCGACCCGACCCGACCCAACCCAACCCGACCCGACCCGACCCGCAGTCTCGCTCCCCTCTCCAGTCCGACAGGGCCTCACAGGCCACGCTGGCTGCTGACTGCGGCCAAAAGTACCCGCCACGGCTTGCTCCCCCACCAAACACCGGACTCCCATCTTCTCTGCGCATGCGCCACCGCCACGGCACCAGCACAGAACTACATATCCCAGAGTGCCCCACGTACGCCCCTCTGCGGCTAGAGCCAATGGGAAGGGAAGAAGCCAGTGCCCGCCCTCTCGTCTCACGGCTTGATCCTCTGCGGGCCGCCCCGGAGCGGGGTACGGTCCGGTTCCTGCCGGGCTCCGCCCCACGGCCCGCCCCATCGCGCCGTCAAAGATCCGCACGAGCGCGGGAGCCCCGGCAGCTCGCAGCCGCCGCCCCCGCCCCAGAGGCGCGCGATTCGGAGGCCACGCCCCCTCTCGGCCGGCCAGAAGAGGAGGAGAAGGAGGAGGAAGACGACGAGGGTCTGGTGCCTGTCCCGCCGTCTGCCGGGGCTGGGCTCACTGGGCGCCGTGTCCCGCCCCCGCCTCCTATGCCTCTGGCGTGGGGAGCCGGCCTGAGGCGGAGCGGCGCGGCCGAGAGGCTGGCGGCTGGACTCGGTTTCCTCCTCAGTGGGCGTCGGTTGGGCCCTGGCGGGCCCCGCCCCCGCTCGGTCGCCCCTCCACTCGCCGCCCAGCCGTTCCGCAGCTGTCAGTCAAGGCGGTGGGCTGAGGCCGGCGGCGGCGGCGGGCGGAGAGAGAGGCAGCTACGCCACAGCCCAGCGGCGGCCATTCGTGGAAAAATAGGCCGTCCCGCTCCTCCCAGCTCCGGCTGCGACCGGCCTTCTCCCCGCTACCGCTACCCACACCCACACCCCACCCTCCGCCTCCTCCTCCTTCTCCTCCCCCCTAGAGCGGCGCCTCAGCGGGGCATTAATGCGGGATGAGTGGTATGTAACCCCCTCCCTCTCTCCCTCCTGTGCACACCCCTCCCTCCCTCTGCTCCTCCCTCCACCCTTCATCCCCCCTCTATCCCGCCCTCCTGAATTTTTCCTTTTCTTCCTTGCTTCTCTCCCTTCTTACCCCGCTTTTCTCCCGTTGCCCCTCCACCCATCCGAGCCGCTTCCTCGCATGCCCCCTTTCTTCTCGTCCTCCACTGTCTGCCCCTGCGATTCGCCTTCGCCGTGCCTCCCTCCTCCATTCCCTCTTTCTTCACTAACCCTCCCTCCTGTGCACATCCCTCCCTCTTTCATTCCTCTTTTCCTCCCTCTTTCCCTCCCATGCACAACCCTCCTCCTCCTCCTGCCCCCTAAAGCATCGACGGCCACTGAGTGGCCGTCGATGCTTTAGGGGGCAGGAGGAGGAGGAGGGTTGTGGGTGTTTTTTTTCCTGCTGTCTCTGGGAGAGAAAACCAAACCTCCCCTTTCTGGGTGTTAACTCTCCAGCCCCCATGGGGCTGGGTTTCAAACCACGTTTCTTAGGACTCATTCTTTTGTAATAATGATTTGCTCTGTTGTTTTTATGAAGAGGAAAAGGCAACAAGCTGGGAACCAAAAAGGATATGCTTGTAGGTTTTATTGTTGTATAAATGAAGGTGAATAATTAACCTGTTACACTTGATATTTTTGCAGATCAAAAGAAGGAGGAAGCTATGCCCACAGAGGGTGAGAAATCTCCAGAGGCAGAGAATAACAACAATAATAATAAAAAAGGGAAATCTGGAGGCTCACAGGTAAAGCACGCACACACGAATAGGAAAGTGCCCAAACTATTAGCATTTAAAATGAAATGTTCAGCCAGTGGCATTTCCTGCTCAAGACATCTTTCTTTGGGTTGGGTGAAACATAGTTGGTTGGGGCAATATTTTTATCTCCTGAACATGGGTTTTTTTGATTGGACTCTGCAGTGATCAGCAGCTTTCCATGTAATAGAAGCATTTTTAAAGATTTTCTTTTAATTTTTGGGGTGGGGGCAGGTGAAATATTGGATTGAGGGATGCAGTTGAGGTCCTGTCTGTCACATATTCGTTGATAATTGTGGGCTTTATGTTTAAAGATTACTTACAGAAATATGTACTTCCTTATTCAGAGCTAAATCATTGGTCTCTATGCAGAAGCACTTTTTTTTTTTTCCTGCTTCCTGTATAAACTTAAAATGCTTACTTCTGATGGTTCGTACTCATGCTCTTCTGAATCTCTTCTATTTTGTCTCTTTGTGGGTAGGATTCTCAGCCTTCACCTCTCGCTTTGCTAGCAGCCACCTGCAGCAAAATAGGAACTCCTGGTGAGAATCAAGGAACTGGACAGCAGCAGATTATTATAGATCCCAACCAAGGTTTGGTGCAGCTTCAAAATCAGCCACAGCAGTTAGAATTGGTAACAACTCAGCTCTCTGGAAATGCTTGGCAGCTTGTTGCTGCTGCGCCTTCTGCTTCAAAAGAAAATAATGTTGCTCAAGGATCTTCTGTTGCCTCAAGGGCAGGAAGTCCCTCCAGCAGTAACAATGACAGTACATCTCCTTCAAAAACCAAATCAAGCAGTTCATCTGCAACAACCCCTGGACAGTTCCAGGTCATTCAAGTACAAAATCCAAGTGGTAATGTCCAATACCAAGTAATCCCACAGATCCAGACAACAGAAGGTCAGCAACTACAAATCAATCCATCTAATGCTACTGGCCTACAAGACATACAGGGTCAAATTCAGCTTATTCCTGCAGGGAATAATCAAGCTATCCTCACAACTGCAAATAGGACAGCTTCTGGGAATGTTATTGCTCAAAACCTAGCAAATCAGGCAGTACCAGTCCAAATTAGGCCTGGTGTTTCTATACCGCTGCAACTGCAAACTATTCCTGGTACTCAGGCTCAAGTTGTAACAACATTACCTATAAACATTGGTGGGGTAACACTAGCATTGCCAGTGATAAACAATGTGGCAGCTGGAGGAGGTTCAGGTCAAGTTGGCCAGTCTACTGAGAGTGGAGTTTCCAATGGAAGTCAGCTAGCATCTACACCTGTCACTTCTGCCTCTGGTAGTACAATGCCAGAGTCTCCTTCCTCATCTTCCACCTCTACAACCACTGCCTCAACATCTCTAACCAGCAGTGACACGCTAGTAAGCTCTGCAGAAACAGGCCAATACACAAGCACAGCAGGCAGCAGTTCAGAGCAGACGACTGAAGAGCCTCAGGCAACTGCTACAGACTCGGAAGCCCAGAGCTCCAGTCAGCTTCAGTCCAATGGACTGCAGAATGTTCAAGATCAGTCAGGTTCCCTTCAGCAGGTCCAGATCGTAGGACAGCCTATTCTGCAGCAGATACAGATCCAGCAACCTCAACAGCAGATTATTCAGGCCATTTCTCCACAGTCATTTCAGCTCCAGTCAGGGCAGACTATACAGACCATCCAGCAGCAGCCTTTGCAGAATGTTCAGCTGCAGACAGTGAGTCCAACTCAGGTGCTCATCAGGGCTCCAACCTTAACACCATCAGGGCAGATCAGCTGGCAAACTGTACAGGTTCAGAATCTGCAAAGCCTTTCAAATCTTCAAGTTCAAAATGCTGGGTTAGCCCAACAGCTAACCATTACCCCTGTGTCTTCAAGTGGTAGCACAACCATTGCCCAGATAGCACCAGTGGCTGTTGCTGGTACCCCCATCACGCTGAATGCTGCCCAGCTTGCTTCCGTACCTAATCTTCAAACAGTAAGTGTTGCAAATCTGGGTGCTGCAGGTGTTCAAGTTCAAGGAGTTCCTGTTACCATTACCAGTGTTGCAGGTGAGTGGTCTGAAAAAGTTTTGGGTTGTTTTTTTAATTTTTTGTGTTATATTTGGGGGTTTTTGCTTGTTTGTTAGTCTTGTTTTGGTTTTGCATTTGTGGTTTGTTTGTTTGTTTTGTGGGTTGTTTATTTTGGTGTGGTTTTGGTTTTTTGGGCTTTTTGGTTTGGTTTGGTTTTGTTTTTTTTTTTTTTTTTAACTATTGGAAGAATACCAGACAGTTTTAAGTTAATTTATTTTTTTTCCAGGATTTTCTGTAATAAGTATTAAACCTTTAAGTGTGAGGAAATAACTTATACTTGTCATTAAAATTCAGATTTTAAAATAGCTGACAGTTCACTTAAACATTGAGCTAAAATTACCACTTGTGCCAGTTGAAATGGAACAGCAGAGTTCCTGTGACTTCTTTTAAAAAAGAATAAAACAATTGGTAACAGTACCTCAGTACTTGCTGATGAGCTCTTGATACTTATTATGAAATGCCTCTTTGGTTATGCTGGCCTAATAGTTGGGAAAGGGGCTATTAAAAGGCCCTAGGCTGGATAACAGAGCTTAGTTCTAAAGTAAACTCTCTGCAAGGTCTTTGCAGTGTCCCACAAGGGCAAATCTACATGGAATTTGCAAACTTTTAATGTTTCAGATAAAACTTGATTGAGGGGTTCTCTCTGCTAGTTTGATAACCACTTACAGGAGGTTAGTTTTATTTCATACAAGTTGCTTTCTGTAGTAGTTACAATGAACTCTTGTCTTAACAGCAGCCAACTATGGGCACACTCAGTATAAAACTGTAAGAAAAATGTTTAGCTACTGTCTGGTCTGCATAAGCAAATGCTAGTATCCTGTTGACTCTTAACCTGTGGCCTTTTTCTTAATAATCGTATGGTAAGGTGAGAAATGTTTAACTGAGCAAATTGTTGTTCCCCTTAATTGAAATATTTTTGAGGAGACCAAACATAGTTTGATAATAAGAAATTTGCCATTAGGAGAATTCAGTTTGCTATGGTATTCTTTGGCACTTGATGGCATGTTGAAATATGAAGAGCTGGGTTAGATGCACTAAACCTGGCTTACTTAAGGAGTGTTACAGAAATGTTAATCTGGATAATCAAAATTAAAATCTTGATCTTGTATTTAGTTGTAATGGTTCAAAAAGAAGCTTCAGTTAGCTGGAGCTGACCAGCTGCTACAACATCTTGCAGTGCAGTTTGCCTTGTAAAAATTTTTTCTTGATTGGAAGATATTAGTTGACTACTGTTGTTAGACAAAAGTCCCTACCTTGGCAGGGACTTCTTCATAGGAATCCAGTTTGGGAACTGCATAGGTTTGGGCGTACAGGAAGAACCTTTCTACATGCAGGTCTTTCCTGCTTCCTAAGGGTGTTTAGTGTGCACTAGTAGATATTAGAACAAGAGATTCTGGATATTGTCTTGCTCTGTTATTTTGACTGTACCTCTGCTAACACATGGTGATGTCCCTTGGAAAATAAAGGGATTGAGATTTATAACCGAGTATGAAAGTAGGGGAATGAGTCACAAATATTGCCCTAGAGAAGCCAAGCATCAGTCATATAGGGTTCATATATTAACTTAGGCTTTGTGACCACTGAATCCCCCTCCACTTCCATACACCTTACCCCTTCCCCTTGTGGGCCTCACAGCTGTTTCCACAGTATTTTTAATTTTATGCTAGCAGCAGTGAATCCTCCAACCTTTTCTCCATTCCTTCGTATATAAGGTAGTATTTCTGTTCCCCAAGGCTTTAGGCTATGGAGAAATAACAAACTTTGAGAATGTGAGAAATTGGTTAAAATTTCATTCTCTTATTTATCTCTGCCTCTCTCCTGTGAATCTTCCTGTTGCTGTCCTCTGGGAATGGGGGACACAGTAGCATGGAAAGCAGTGTGAAGAACATGATGTACAGTCCTTAATGCTATATTAAATATTCAAGGAAAGAATGATTATGAAGTAGAAAATTGCAAACATGCTAAAATCATAACTTTTCTTGCCACTTAAAAGGAATAAGCTGTCTTGATCAGGGGTATAAACTAACTTGGATTTTTCTGGGTTTTTTTTGTGTTTGTGTTTGGTTGGTTTTTATTTGAAATGCTTTTTGCTATTATGGTTTCAGGACACCTTTATGAAAAAAAGAACAGCTCAGTTACTTCAACATCTGCAGACTACTTTTCCTTTCGTACTTGAGTTTGCCAACATGAAGTCTTTTGTACATTAATTGGACTCTGCAAAAGTGGCTTGTTTTCTACAGATGAGCAGTAGAAGTAGGTGTTAGAAATGTGTTGTATGAGGATGTCCAGGAAGTGTCAGGGAAAAGAATGTGTGAAGGACTCATCACATGCATTGATTCAGATGCCCTAACTTTGTTAGGGGTAAAAAGTTACTTTGTCTTTCAGGCAAACCCAACCAATCAAGCCAGCTGAGTTTCAGGGGTAGGGTGGGAATTGCAATAAGTACTTGTCTGAAATAACTGTTCTTTTATGAGTGTTGTATATCGGTTATCCTAGGTATTTCTACAATGGGGTAATTTACGTACCTTTTCTTAGTTTTTCAGTAGTAAATGAAATAGTAAAACAATAGAACATTAAATAAACTGCAAATAACAACAATTCTTAGCTTTATTATGAAAATGTTAAGTTATAGAATTACAGAACTATTTTGAGAAAGACGTTATGTTTTAATTTTTTTCCTTCTTTTGTGTCAAATGGATTCTAAATTCCAAAAGAGATAAATGTCACATTGGGAAGAAAAATATTAAAATCTTCAAATAAAAAGCAGAGTAAAATATAACATTTATAACCTTTTTTATTCAAATTCTGTGGTTCCAAGGTATATAGGTTCTACTGTAACCCAAGCAAGATGAATAAGTGCATTTGGGGATTTTCTTGCATGTGTTTTTTTTTTTTTTTTTTTTAGTTAAAAGTTTAAATGTTGTTCGTGGTAAGTATCACACTTGGGTTATGTTGTGTGTGGTCAAAAAGCAGGGCAAAGCAGAGAAGTTCTCACATCCTTTCACTTCTTGGCCTGAGAGAAAAGTCATTTGATATCAGTGATGTAGAGGAAAAATTTATTTTTTTTTTACTGTGAGAGTGAATAAGCAGTGACTCAGGGTTGCCCAGAGTTGTTGTATATTCTTCATCTTGAAGATATTCAAAAGCTGTCTAGACATAGTTCTGTTTGAGCAGGGGGTTGGACCTCTGGAATCATCGGGTCCCTTCCAGTCTACACATTTGTGTGATTCTGTCTTTGCTGAGAAGATATACAAAATGTAAGTCAAAGGAGTAATTAAATGCACAGAAGAAAACTGGATGAGAAGATGGAAACCAAGTATCTAAGCCTTAAAAACAGATCTTTAAACAATTATTTAATTAACAGCTAATCAAACAATGGACTATATAAGGACAGTTTTGTTTACTTGGACAAATACCTGCCTTGCTATGAGATCAGTCATGGCAAGCTAGTTCTGTATAAAGTCAACTGTATTTCTTCTGTGCTATATGACTTGTTTTGTACACTGTTCCCTGTGAAACAGGATAGTCTTTAATGTTACTAGCTGGTGACTTCCTGAATGTAGCCCCTAGGAGCTTGGGGGACAGTGCATACTGCAAAGTTCCCTTGCCTTTTTTCAAGGTTTCTGCTGTTACAGCTGTAGGTGCAAGTTCAAAGCATTCCTGTCCCCATCCCGGTTCACATCCTCTTCTTAAAGTAAGGTATTCTTTGCTTTTTTAAAGCTTATTTTCATGCTGTTTTGTTTGTCTAGATGTATTAATGGCAATATAAGTGATTATGTGAAAGGAACTTGTTTTATTTAGTATTGGATTCTAAGAAAAATATATAGTTCATAAAGCTATTTCCTTTTGGTGGGCTAAGTTTTTTGTGGGTTTTTTTTTTTGTCCCTCAACACATTTTGCTTGGAGTATATTTGTGTTAAGAATAGGACAGATCATGACCATTTATGGATGCTGAAGAATATGGGGTGAGGTAAAGCGAGACAGTTGAGCTGTAATGAAATGCTGAGTATTGGTGGCTTTCCTGTGAAAGTCTTGTGTTCTGTCTGTAGGATTTCTTTACTTGAGCCTTCAGAAATGCTACCACGTTTTTTTCTGAACTTACTGTTTTTGCTGACAGTGGGATATTTAGTGGTGGTGTTGGAGATGTCTTTTCAGAATAATTCCCTGTTTCTTACATAATAAAATCCAAACCAACAATTAAAGAACCCCATACTTGTATCTAGCCTAACTGTTCATTTTGAAATAATCTTGTTACATGATGATGGTGTTTTTCCCATACAAAAGTGTACTGACACTTATTTTAGAAATAGTGAAAAATATTATCTGTACTTTATGTATATTCAGTCCAAGTGTAGTTAGTTGCTTTAGGTGAAAGTCGCCACGTTCCATCACTTGTGACTCAAATTCAAGCCCTTTTGTTTAAGATGAGTAGTGGCATGGCCTGAATTATGGGGAATTTGGAGTTTATCCACCAAAATGACCTGGAGAAATGACTTCTGTTCAGTGGAACAGTCTGTTGCCTGGCAGTACTGGAACTGGAATATTTCAAGTCTTGCAGGGATGCAATGTAGACTCTAAAACAGTTATTAATGACAATGAAGTCCAATACCAAGAGTTTTTAAAACACCCCAATAAGAACATAATGAGCCATGTCCTTCTGTTTCATATTGTGTAGTTATGTCACTTACTAAGGCAGTTTTCTGTTTGACTAGCTACTTGTATTGCACTACTATTAGTAGTTAAGCAATTTGTCAGTATCTGAAGGTCTCCTCCTGCTTTCTTGTGCTTTTTCTCATTTGTCTGCATCCAAATCCAGCCTGTCTTCAAGGTCTTTTTCTTCATTATTTACTCTTCTTGTGTGGCACTGAAGACATTGTTTAGATATTACTATTGTTCTGGTTCAAACTTTGCAGAGGAATTTGAAACACTGTAGCAAATTCTTTAAGCAGGAATAAAATTATACATAAAATTAAATGCGTGTAAGTTGAGAGTAGTGACTGGAAGGAGGGAAATATCATGCACATTTTTAAGAAGTGTAAAAAGAAGGACTCTGAGAACTGCCAATCTGTCAGCTGCACTTCTGTGCCTGGTCAGATCATGGAACCAGATAGTTCTGGTAGTATTGTCAAGCTATAAGTTTTAGACTGGACATAAGGAAGAAACTCTTCACTGTGAGGGTGGTGAGGCACTGGCACAGGGTGCCCAGAGAAGCTGTGGCTGCCCCATCCCTGGCAGTGTTCAAGGCGGGGTTGGATGGGACGTAAAGCAACCTGGTCTAGTGCAAGTTGTCCCTGTCTGTGGCAGAGGGGGTTGGAAGTAGATGATATTTAAGGTCCCTTTCAACCCAAACTGCTCTATGATTCTATGAATTTAAGAGTCAAAGGTGTTTCTGACCCTATTTGATGCTTTTTAGTAATATCCAGTGTTCCTCTAGATGTTTATTGCAACCAAGCTGTAGCAAACACCTTGAAATAATCAAGCTGCAAGCTATGGGAACTGCAGTAAGAAGAGAAGTACAAAGCACTGAACTGTTTTCCACAAACGCAGGAAAAATGCAGGACTCTTTCCTAGCTTTTTACTTAGTGTACTACTTGGCATTCTGAGGGTGTAGCTGGGAGGAGTATGGACATTTCGTGTAATTTTTCCAAAGTCATGAAAGGTCACTTACAACTGTTCTCAGGTTGTCTTGAGCTGAGAATGGTTGCGGAACCACAGTGTTCTAAATATTGTAGCACTGGCATCCCTTTCAAATGCTTTGGAATAATTATAGGAGAAACATTTAATCGTCTAATGACAAAAAGTGGTTTAGTTCGGAGATGTTTGTTTTTGTTTTTTTTTTTAACTGTATTTAAAACAGTTGCAGAAACAGTTTAATAACAAACTATGCTGAAGAAAACAAACATTTGTCTTGGTGATGGTAGCTTAAAAATGAAGTATCAACATACAGTTCCTGGAGAATATATATATGGAGAATAAACTGGTAAAAATGCCTCAGTAAAACAAGTCTTTTCTGCCTGACCTATGGATTGCAGTGCCTGACTTCAGCATTGCTTGTAGATAAAATGGGAAGAGGAAGCATTTCAAGTACCAACTTTGCTTAGAATTCCTAAGTGAAATAGCATAGAAACAACTAATTAGAAACCTATTAACTTCAATTAAATTAAATTGCAAGTTTAGATTAAATGTAAGTCCCTAAGTCTTCAAAGAATAATGTTAATAAAACTATGTTTCCATATTAGAGTATGGGTCTTCTAAAAATGTTTCATCACTACAAGTGCACTCTCTGTGAATATCAGGTTTTGCCATCCACTCTCTCATTCCTTCCTGTCAGAAATGAGAGCACATAGAACAGGAAATGAATTGGCTTAACTTTCATGTTTAGAAAATGTCAAGCAAGCAAACTGAATGACACTGCACATCTTCATCAGCCTGTTTGTATTTTTTATTTTTAATTAATGATGCTTAGATCCATGCTAAACTAACCTTCTCATTCTTCCATTACTACCTGGGGCACAGGGGCAGTAAGAAGCATATTAAAAATCCGATCTCAATAGTGTCCTCAGTGGAACTTATATTATGGAGTACTAAGCTTCATATCATTTTGGTACTGCTAGATAAGATAAATCCATTAATACTGATTTAATATATTAAAAATGTTAAATGGCAATGGTGAGTATTGAAAAATTTACTTATATAATGGAATATGACCTTGTGTTCTAAAGGGAATGTTAATTTCAATTATAAATATTACTGTTGAAAAACAACTGGTTTTCAGCAGTCAGTTATTTTAATGGATAATTTAGTTAGTAAAAGTTGTTCTGTTTATATGCTGTAGCACAGTAGCTTTGGAAGTAGTCAGGACTGCATAAGAAATTGCAGTTTTTATAATTAATATTTTGCTTGTGTCATGACACTTTAACCAAAACAATAGCTCTGGACATATACATTCTCTTGAGAAAAGTAGCATCTCAGCACATGCTGAGTTCGGATATATAGTTTTTAGTTTTAGGTTACTTTGGGGTATAATTATATAGTTACATGGATTTCTGTATGCATCTATTCTTAAGAATGGTGTTTCCAGTGGTGCTTAATACTGTTGACTGGGTAAGTTGTATACCCTTGATCAGCTGGTCATTGGTAAAGCATGTTATCCCAACATGCATACTTAGACTGGCAGATTATCATTTTGTTATAAAGAAAAAAAATAAATTAATATCCTCCTGCTAAAAAAACCCCACACAAAACCAACATAGGGTACATCGTAGGAACAAGTCTGACTTTCCTTAATTATCGTTTCAAGTGATGATGTGACTACATTTCCCTTGAACAAAATACTGAAGTTTAAGAAATATCGGCCTTGTCTTGTTTGTTTGGTCATCGGGAAGTAACTGATGAGGACGTCAAGCTCTTCATTTTTTTCTGAACCAGGAATGGCGATTATGGTTTTATAGGGATAACAATGTTACAGGAGATGATAGCAGAGCTTCTTAGGGTTTGTATCTTACAGGTTTATATGGTCCTTCTATTGTAATTCTATAATATGTAGCTCTGTTGGTCCTTGCCTGCTGAAGGCTGTAACAAAGTTACAGTTCTTACATCTTTAATAAACAAAGTGCTTTTTGTATTGGTTAGCCTATCAACCCATATGCTGTGTCTCATGTTTTGTCCTACTGTAACAGGTCTTTTAAATTGTTTCATGAATCTTGTTTTGCCTGATAACTTTTAATCACCTTGCCAGTGGTTTGGTTTGTTTGTTGTTTTTTTGGTTTTGTTTTTTTATTTAATTGTGAATAACTTCTTGACTGCTATACAACTTAACTTAGTTTTAAAGTCAGCTATCTTCCTTTCTGTTGATTTTCCATGTATGTAACTGTTAACTAATCTCTCCTGTGCATACAGGCATATTTACTTTCATCTTGATCAATATAAAGGTAACATTTCATATAGCCAAAATGCAAAACGCTTAATACAAGGACATTGATGAACCTTCAAGTGTAAAATATGCCAGCTAGCTAAACTGTAGTCAAAAGCCCCCACAAAACACAACCAATCATCCCCACACACACACCTTTACTTCCAAAATACTGAGTGCTGGAAATTTAGCTTGCATTTTTTCATGTCAGCCTCCTTCTATCCTTTCAGGATTAGGCTATTCTTATTTCCATGGTGATATGCAGAAATTGAACTGAAATGATAAAAAAACACACTTCCTGAGAGACCAGTATTTTAATTTCCATGTGGCAGAACTGTGTAAAACAGGCACTTGCTTGGTTGTTTTGTTTGGTTGGGGTTTGTGGGTTTTTGTTGGTTGGTTGGTTTGGTGGGGGTCTTTTGTTTGTTTGGGGTTTTTTTGTTTGTCTGTTTTGTTTGATTCTAGCTTTGTCTTTAAAAAGTCTAATAAATTGACCATATTTTCTTTCCGTTTGAAGCCATGGTGTCCCGTCCTTGCTTTGACTGAAACCTCAACTCTGTTGTGGAAGACTAAAGTTTGTGAAACTGTAATTCCAGGGTTGATCATGTTTCTGTGCAGGTCTTTGTGTCTTGCATTTCTGGCAGCTCTTTACGATGTTTAAAAAGTAATAAAAAGAAAGCTGGCTTTTAGTTCAATGAAAGATACTACTAGGTAGGAAAACTTCTTTTCTCTCTCAAAGTACTGAAGAGACGTTAGATTGTCCTAAAGCACTTGGGTAGAGCTTATGTTTTTGAAGAGTCATTAAAGTACCTTCATTAAACTTTTGGGGTACTGTTTTGTCTTTGTGTTGCTGGTAAAATTCTTGCATAAAAGGAAAAAAAAATAAGTTTAAGGTGTTAAAACCCCCAAAACTTACTTTTTACTGCCTTAAATTTCATGCTTTTAAGTGGTGTTTTTCACAGAAGTTGAGCATAATTATGATGCTGTTCAGTAATTTTTGAACACACTGAGACATTTCATACAAGAAGCATTTGGAGGAGAAGATAACGAATTCCTGCAAATCCTGTCCAAGTTGGCAACAGGCAAAAGATAGAAACTTGCTGGGATGTTCCTGTAGGAGGTAGAAAAGACAGATGTCTAGTTGATGCTACAGTTTGCACTGGGAACTTTCTGCTTGTAGTAGCATCTGGATGCTGTGCTGACCCAAATTTATTGTAGTAGGTGGGTGTATCCAATTCCTTTCTCTACTCCAAACTGACCTTCTCTAACAGAATGTGTGGGTCCCATGCATCAGCCCATGTAAAGTTTATATTCTGAAGAATTCCTCCTCTATCACATATAGTTTCTTCAAAAGCCCTTATAAACGAGTGCGTCAGGGTAGGAGACAGGGCAGAGTTGTCTGTGCACCACTTAAGTAGTACTGAATTGTATAGTCTTCTATGTAAAAACTTATCTCTGACTATAAAATATTACCACAGACTTTTTCTAAGTTTTTAAACCTTGGCTATATTTTAATTAAGATACAAAACGTTATAATATAAATATGTTGTATTATAAATAAATATAAAATTAATATGTGTAAATATATAAAATATTATAATTCAGATGTATGTCACTGGAAAAATAATATTAGAGTAAAGGATATTGGCAAGCTGACTGTACTTGGTGTATGCAGGGGAAGAGGAGATGAAAAATCTCTTTTCCCCCATTGCTTCGCATCAGTAAGTTGTTGAATAGGTGAACTGTTGCATCGGCTCTGATGCTTGTAGAGCTTTGGAACTCTGTGGGCTGTTATTGACTTGACTTAGCTGTCCTGCAGTAATATACATTGACTTATGAACATCACTTGTGACCTTCTCTTTCATTTTTAGAATATGTAGTTGAACAAATTTTCTTTTTTTGCAACATTAATTGTTCCAGCTCTATTTCGCAAAGTGTTCCACAGATTTTGCAGTAGGTGCATGCTACAGAAGCAACTCTGTCATTAATGCTGTCATCTTTTTGACTGGTGAATGCTGGTTGCAGAAGAACAGGTAATCTAAAATTATTGTGGGAAACCAAGTATGAGAAACTAGAAGTATCCTTTTCTTAGCCTTCAATTTCTTTTGTTTCCAAGATTCATTTTTCTAAAGCTTGACTCCCATGGTTTCTGTGGATCATTAAAGTTAAGTCCTTTTCTTCCCTTTCTGCCCCATTTGCCTCAAAGAGTAGTTTTTCATGCTTGCTGCTTCAGGTGAATAGGAATAGGAATGCAGGTGAAATGTGTAGTAAAAGGAAACTTGTTTTAACTTACAGTGGATAGCCAAGCCTGCAGCAATCCTCAGTGGTCAATTACTCTGTAGTAAAGTACTTCCTAGGTACCATGCTGTAGCTTTCTTTAATCATCCACGTGGTGTTATGGGAGATTGTTATTTCAGTGATTAGTTTTGAAGCCTAAAATTGATTGAGATTTGTGTGTCTATGTATGTATTATTTGGCTCTGTGCTAATTACTTAAAATTTGTGATTTTTTTTTTTTGCATGAATATATTGGACTTGTGTATGGGGACAGTGTGTATGAGTTGTAACTGCTAAGATGCAGTTTTACTGCAAAATTGGAAAGCTGAGTGTTGCTGAAGAACAAAGGATGTGCAATGCTTTTTTCAGTGATATCCAGTGATAGGACAAGGGGCAATGGGTGTAAACTGGAGCATAGGAAGTTCCACGTTAACATCAGGAAGAACTTCTTTACTGTAAGAGTGACAGAGCACTGGAACAGGTTGCCCAGGGGGGTTGTGGAGTCTCCTACACTGGAGATATTCAAGGCCCGCCTGGACAAGTTCCTGTGTGATGTACTGTAGGTTACCCTGCTCTTGCAGGGGGGTTGGACTAGATGATCTTTTTAGGTCCCTTCCAACCCTTGGGATTCTGTGATTCTGTGATTCTGTGATAATCCTGTAACTTAATAAGTAATGCATTTAATTAGCTGCTTAAAGGGAAAAGATTAGCAGCTAAAATCACTCAGGTTCTTCAATTTGAGAAGCTTTATAAATTTCTATAAAGTTATTCTTAATTATGTTTAGTCATAATCATATTTGCAATAGTGCAATGAGTGCAATTGCACTTCATTTGCAAAATAAATACAATATCAGGTTGCTTTGTTGTCTGCATGTTGTCCTGTAGTCAAATTGCCATGGTCACTACCCAAAAGAAAGAGAGAACTTAGATCTGATAGAAAATGAGATACAATTGAGTAATTGCATTAGTGTTTTGCACACTAACATTTTGTTGTAGCTTAACATTATAACCTGCCAGCATGTATAATAAAGTTCAGACATACAGAAGTTCAGTGATGACTTTGTTAATCTAGAATGTTTCACAATTTCAGGAAATCAATTTTAAAGGAATCATGGGAACTTGATAAAAACATTTTATCTTAAAAGCAGGTGTAAATGTGCAGTGACTGCTTTAACAACTTGTACAGGATAACATATGTAAACTGAAGTGTGACTTTGTTCCCTCATATAATGATTTGTTTAGACCTTTTTCTTAAATGTGTTGAAATATGAGAGCTCTTGTTACTGAAAGGTTTAATTATGAATGGTGAAGTATAGTGATATCAAGTCTTGTGGTTTGGAGTATGTCAGCAAGAAGCAGTGTCAAGTGATGTCAGGATTGTAGCAGAATTTCTAGAAGGCTTTACATGGTATTTCAATGCCCCTAGTAAGAACGCATTTGGATTATTTTTAATGGGTCTTCATTTCTCCATCTAGAAAGCATCAATAAATAATTCTCTTTCTATGTGGATAACATGATCTCAGCCACCTGTTTTTAGAATACTCAGGCTTTGTTTCAAATAAAAAGCTAATTTATATCTAGATTCTCTCTCTTGAAAAATCCTAATTTTTATAAACTTTTAGAAATTGCTGTGATACAATTTTGTTGCTGCTGACAAACTTGTATTAACAGTTACATCTTCAGTAAACTTGAATTAAGAAATAGTGAAACTTCCTTATCTTCCTTAATAAGTATTAATGATGTAAAAGTTAAAGCCATTAGGGATCCAGAGTGGATTCTAGCATATATTAAAAAAACCCAAAAAAACGCAACAAAAAAAAAAAAAAAAACACAACCAAGTCCCATACAACCCAAGACCATAGCAGGCTCATGTAGAGATTTAGTCTAGGGCATGTTCAGTCAGTTGGCTTGTGAAAATTTTCTGATTGCTCTTCAAAAGTTTTTTCAACTGGCCTAAAATCCATTCATTTTACTCTCAAAGCAAAAGAATAAATAATTTTTTGTTTAACAATTTAAAAATGAGAATAGATGCATTTCTTTCTCTTCTGTATATTACTAGTGTGGTATATTGTTGCAATGCTCTTCCAGGAGTACAAAACAAAAATTAAGTCCAGGAATCACATTACTGAACTTATTAATGTTTTCTGATAACTACATAAAGCTCTGGCAAAGAATATTTATCAGAGATGTGTGCTTTCCTTCAGTTACTCTTATGTTTCAAAAAGCAGAGATTTGCTTATGGAATATTATACACTAGATCTTTAAATAGGGAGACTTGTGTGACACTTTGAGTGTTTCAGAACCTTTTGTTTTGAATTTAGTAAGTGGAATCCAAAGGAAGGGAGTTTAAAATAACAACTTGGTGAGATAAATTTAAAGAAGAAAATCGGACTGTAATACCTTTGCTAATGCCATCTAAAGAGCAGTTATTTAATCAGTGTTTAACTGAAACCATATGGATAATGTAATTGTCTACCTAAGCAACCCTACTTTGGCATTTTCTTTTGTATTTTTATTGTCACCTTTACAGTTATTGTGAAGAACTTAGACATAACTCTATATTGCGTTTAATAAATAGATTAAGGTTGTAGCTCGATAGTGTGCATCTTGTATTGCAAAATACGTGTGGTCCTCACATGGGAGAGGGAAAGTCTGGGGCAGATAAAGGATGTGTCAGCACTGAAGAAGTATCAGAAGACCTTTGTGTGGTTTATCATCTCGTGACTTAGAGACTGAAAGTTGATTTACATTGAATCAGCACAATATATTGGTTTTTTAGAAATGTTGAACAGGCTACCCATAAATGTGGATTGGCCAGATCCAGCAAGAGTTATGTGTTGGACATTCATTAGCAGCAACCACAATGGAAAAAAAAAAAGGAATCAAGGAGTCATCCTCCTCAAAGCTCATGTGCCTTAATTCACATCTTGGAAAGCCTTGCTCTAGCAGCCTTGCGAGGGGAAGTTGCATTGAAACTGTAATATCAATTCAAGAAAATTGGAGAGAAGGGAAAAACTGAGAAAAACATGCTCTTCAGCTGTGCTGTGACAACAGAATGCTTAGGTCCTAGGACGTTTTTTCTCAAATAGGACTTTGTGACATGGCTGGAATCATCCCTCTAACAGATTGTAATGACAAGGGATATTTCCTGTTAATGTACTTGAAAATGTGACTGATAGTGAAACCAGAATAAGAGGCTGCCGTAGGTGTGGCCATAATGTCTGTTACACCTTTAATTTTTGCAGTGACCACTCGTAGGCTTATAATTTATAGTGCAGCTCTGTGAATTAAAGGAGTTTGCATCTTGAGTATGTTTAACAGAGAGTGTGGAATGTGTTTTGCCAGAGACAATCTGAGCAAGTTCTTCCTGTTAATTTATTTACTTTTGGCTAACCAAAAACTGCAACTGGTTTTCAACACAAGCCATCATGTTATCATGTTAAGATGAGCATTAGATATAACAAAAATGATCAGCCTTTTTTGACTCTGGCTATTCATAGCACTCAGTCAGTACTTCAGCAGCTTAACAGCCTGGAAAGTAATTGCCTCTGGACTAGTACTTTGGAAGCTCTTGTGTCCTCTTCTGCCACTGTTAGACCCAAGTACTAGATACTACTATATTAATTTATGCCATAATGTCTTTCTTGACATATCATATTCTTCAAGAATTCTCATAAGTGCTTTTCTTTCTCATTAGAATATGGAATAAATAACAGTGGACCGGATCTAAATTTATTATGAAAAGAAAGACTTTGTTCTACCCTAGACATATTAATAAGACTCTGCACTCAAGATTAAGCCTGTAATTCTTTTTCTATGGTTCCTATTTTGTGAATACCAGACTTCTAAAAGATTGTTTGTTTGTTTTACTATCTATCTGTCCAACAGCAAGTGGGATTCAAGTGTTAAGTCTTCTGGGTTTATTCCTTGTTCTAAGTACCAAAAGTACTTAGCATGTGCCAATAATTATGGCCTGCTTAAGAAAATAAGGAAGCTATGTTTATCTGTATCTAGGCCAATCGGGTGCAAGTACCAGGAAGAAACTAAGAGAGATAACTGAGAAAATTTGGTCAGTGCTTCAAGGTAACTTGGTGTACTCACCTAATAATGAGATATACTTATCCTATATCCTGTAGCCAGCAGTGGCTTGTTAGAGTATGGTCAAGTCATTTAGGGAGGTTCTCTGTATATCAGGTTCTTTAGGCCTAACCTGTCTGTGTGTATGTGGTGGTGTTAGGGGGTTTGTGTTAGGTTTCATCTATGGCTGTTATCATGATGTTATACAAGACAGCCTAACAAAGCATATATTGCTCCTCAGCAATCATGTGAATGAAGTGGTCATTATCCTATGCTATGCTGTATATGAGCTCATTTGGTAGCTAGGCAGTTTAGACTTCAAATCGTGTTCTTAGTCTTATCCCCATAGATGGTGTCTGTTATGGAAGCTTGAGAAGTCGGAGAACCCATTTGAATTTGTCTGAATCTCTCATATTACCTCCAGGGGATTTCTAAGTTTTAAACAAATGTCTTCATACTGAGGACTCTTCAAGTCTTAAAATACTATGGTCTATTCTCAGGAGGTGTGGTTGGTCATTACACTCTCAATAAGTCTGTAGTGTTTACTCTTATTTCCCACTTGTATGAAGGCACTGAACTTTTGAATATGGCAGCATCTAATGATGTTTTGTCACATTCCTGTTACTGGCAGGACTGGTATTCAGTGTTGTCAGACAGTGGCTGTAAGTCTTATCTCTGCAGCACATTTAATTTGTCGCATTATTTTCCTAGACTGTACAGTACTAACTTTTTTAATATATTGCCCTGCTGTTCAAGAAACTACATATGTTACCTGTATTGGAATAGTCTTTACTGTCTTGATATTAAAGCAAAATAATTCTGATTTCCTTTCATCAAGAAAGCAAATGAGATCAATGAATTTATGCAATGAAACTGAATTCTTAATCCATCAAGTCAGTGTTAGAGTTATATTTGATTCAATCAAACTGCTTTTCCAGTCTTAAAAATACTCCCTTCTGCAAAACAAACTCATAGAATCATAGGTTGAGTTGGAAGGGGCCCATAAGGATCACTGAATCCAACTCCCTGCTGCTCACAGGACCACCGAACACTAAAGCGTATGACTAAGAGCATCATCCAGACACTTAAACCCTGACAGGCTCGGTTCTATGATCACTTTCCTGGGAAGCCTATTCCAGTAACCAACCACCCTCCCAGCTGAAGAAACTTTTCCTAATGTCCAACCTGAACTTTTCCTCGTGCAGCTTCATTCCATTTCCATGTGTCCCATTGCTGGTCACCAGAGGGAGATCAGCACCTCCCCCTCTCCTGCCCACCTTGAGGAAGGTGTAGACTGCAAGGGGGGCAGCCCTCAGCCTTCTTTTCCCCAGACTGAACAAACCAAGTGACCTCGGCTGTTCCTCGTAAGTCATACTCTCAGCTTTAGTAGTTGGATGTCCTTGTATTGAGGCACCCAAACTGCACACTGTAATTGAGGTGTGGCTGCAGCAGTACAGTGTAGAGTTGGACAATCCCTCAACTGGCTAGCTATGCTGTGCTTGATGCACCCTAGGACACAGCTGGTGCCTTTTGGCTGCCAGGGCACACTGTTGATTCATACTCAATTTGTCATCAACCCAAACTCCAGTTCTCTTTCTGCAGGACTACTCTCCAGCCTGTTCCCCTAGTTGGTACGTATAAGCAGGATTACCCCATCCCAGATGGAGAAACCTGTGGAAAAACACCTGCAGAGCTCTGGCATGGTAGCTTGTTCAAGTCTAGTTTGTGAAACTTCCTTTGTGGCTCTGTTGAGTCAGAACAGGTTGTAGGTGACAATTCTGTATATGCCATAAATCAACTTTTATAATTAGCAAATTGTAGTTTTCTGAATGTAGATGTGTTTTCAAAGGTTATTAGTGAGACATTAATTGGCAGTAGTTTAATATTTCTGTGTAAGATTTTATTTAATAGTTTCTCATTTATCTCAATTTTTGAAAAAAAGAAAATGATATACTAGTTTGTATTTCTTAATATCAGCCAGTAATTAGTGGTCTTGTACTGTTCTAATAACAAATTACATTAAACAGGGCTACCTAAGCGAAGTACTGCGGTAGTGCTTCAGGAAAATGTCTAGATTTAATGTTTGTTTTGTGGCTTCCCTTAACTTTAGGTGGATTTTTGTTCTATAAAATGCAGAAAGTTGATCTGTGCATTTCATGTATTGAAGTTGCTAATAAAAGGTACACATACTTTCATATTCTACAGGTCAACAGCAAGGACAGGATGGAGTGAAAGTACAGCAAGCCACAATAGCTCCTGTTACTGTAGCAGTAGGCGGCATTGCTAATGCAGCAATTGGTGCTGTTAGTCCTGATCAGATAACACAAGTGCAGCTACAACAAGCTCAACAAGCTTCCGACCAGGAAGTGCAACCTGGCAAGAGATTGAGAAGAGTTGCTTGCTCATGTCCTAATTGCAGAGAAGGAGAAGGAAGGTAAATGTAAATTCTATCAGTACGTATTTAGGTGTTTTATCATGGCTCACCTCATTTGGGCATGAGATTTTCTTATACTGCCTACTTTCTTAATGTTTTCTACTAGGAATTATGTTTATGTATTTCTTTTTAGACAGGGGATTATAATTGTCTCTACTAGCATAAAATATTGTTCCTAATAGCTAATAATATCTTGGAATATAATTACTTAGCTGTTTAAATTTGATCTTTTTAGAGGCAGCAATGAGCCAGGAAAAAAGAAACAACATATTTGCCATATTGAAGGATGTGGAAAAGTTTATGGCAAGACATCTCATCTTCGAGCACATCTGCGCTGGCATACTGGTGAAAGACCATTTGTATGCAACTGGATGTTTTGTGGCAAAAGATTTACAAGGAGTGATGAGTTACAGAGACACAGAAGAACCCACACAGGTTGGTTAGCTCTCTTTGTATGCATAGTGTAGCAAGTCTGAATCATATGGCCATGGTTAAATAGTGATATCAAAGTTCTCACTCATTAGGATCTTTGAAAACTGCTCTTAAATGTAAATAAATTAACTTTAAAATAGAGGAAGTGGCAGATTTCAGTTTTTATCAAATCAAGCTGACTGAAATGAAATAAAATGAGATCTATTCAAACTAGAAAAAGATGACTGTTTCATCACATACAGCTGATGTACATTAACTAGTGCCTGATCTAAATTTAGGTTTTTATCAGGCATGTGTCGTACAATGATTTTGGTGGGAAGGTACCTCAAAGATCATCTAGATCCAGTCCCTCTGCCATGGGGGGGCTTCCTTCCACTAGACAAGGTTGCTCAAAGCCCTGTCCAACCAGGCCTTGAACACTTCCAGGGATGGTTCAGACACAACTTCTCTGGGCATCCTGTGCCAGTGCCTCACCACCCTCACAGAGAATAATTTCTTTCTAATATCTAATCTAAATCTACTCTCTGTCAGTTTAAAGCCATTCCTCCTTGTCCTATCATTACATGCCCTTTTGTAAGAAGTCTCTCTTCAGATTTCTTGTAGGCCCCCTTTAGGCGCTGGAAGCTGCTCTAAGATCTCCCCTGAGCCTTCTCTCCAGGCTGAAAAATCACAACTCCCTCAGCCCATCTTCATAGGAGAGGTGCTCCTGCCCTCTGATCACATAGGATTGGCCATGGACCAGGGCTGTTATCTCCTCATTTGGACTAGCTCAATACTTAAGCAATATATTAGCCTAGTCCATACATCAGACTTGGTCTTCTTGGGAAGTTTCCTGAAGTTCCAAGTGAGAACTGGTAAAGCCTGTTCTCATAAGAGTTCAAATTGGAAAGGTGGACCTTCTAGAAACTGAAAATTTTATCAACCTTCTTGTTTCTAGTCCCAAGAAGTTGTCTGTCCCCTCCCACAGCTTGAAAAGAAGATAGCACTTGAAGTCTTAAGTGCTAATTACATTTGAGCAATGACAGGACTTTTTAGTATGTTGAACTTACCGGTTTTGATGTAGGTCTTGTACATCCTCATGAAGCTTTGGGAATCATGTTTCCATATTCTCTTCAATAACAAAAAGATCTAAATAACAAAAGCGTTTTTAAAAAATGTTATTAAGTTATTCTTTCAGGGCTTTTTTTCTTTCCTACTCTGTCAGGTTTATGGAAGTTTATGAAAATTCTCTGGTGACCTGAAATTCAAACTGCTCACCAGACAATCATAGCATAGGAAATATTTGTTGAGAATGTTTTAGTAGTGAAGAGTAGATTGCCAAAGGCCTGTGACTGAACAGAACACACCTGGAAATCCGACAGGTAGAGAAGAAAACTTTGTATCCTTTAAAAGACTCTTCAAATGTTGACTAGAAAAGTGTCAGATTCAAATGATCAAGCAGTGTTCAGTGCTCTCTTTCAGTAACATTTTGGTTTTGTTCTTTTAAAAAAGGTGAAAAGAGATTTGAGTGTCCAGAATGTTCTAAAAGGTTTATGCGAAGTGACCATCTCTCAAAACATGTCAAAACTCATCAGAACAAGAAGGGTGGTGGAACAGCTCTTGCTATTGTTACCTCAGGAGAACTGGACTCTTCAGTTACTGAGGTTCTTGGTTCTCCAAGAATTGTCACTGTTGCTGCCATTTCTCAAGATTCAAACCCAGCAACCCCTAATGTTTCAACAAACATGGAAGAATTCTGAAAGGATCACTTATATGGACGCCTTGTGCTGCACTTACGTTTACATACCTTTCAGGATATGGATGTGGGCTGGTAAAGTGGATTACAGAGCAGGAAATCACATTTTCAGTTATGACTTCTGCAAGTGTTCCAGGTTGGAGGGTCAGCATGGGAAGTGTACACTGGTGCAAAAAGACTAAAATTTAAAAAATACAAACAGCGCAAATTGATGTCCTGGATAAACAGATGGGGGAATATTGTTTCCATACTGTACTTTTTTAGTTATATGTCTGTATATCATGTAATGGTTTTAAATGAACTTCCACCCCCGATTTTAGCATTGGATGGTAATATGTTTATAAAACCAGATAATATCTATATAAAACAGGGTGGACCTTGGCTGGGATTAGTATCATTTGATGAAGGTACTTTGTTATTAAAATAAATTTGTAATATTTTCATGCGACCATCCTTTTCCCACAAGGCACAGCAAAGCATTACAGGTTGAACAGTGGAAATATTTTAGGGTTTTGCTCAGTCCATAGAACACGTCAGTTGATTTTGGCTGTCTTTTCTCAAATTTTGGAATTACACAAACTGCAGCTGGATGATGCATGCTGCAGACTGGTTCTGAGGTGGGCCTCAGATTGATTTTGACCACTGCATTATAGTAGTGTGTATAAATGACAATCAGTCAGTTCTAATTCCTCTCTTTGTTTGGAGAGCTAAGGTTATGTAGAATTCGTGTATACACTAGGAAAGATAAAACCTTAGAAAGAGATTAATGTGAGATTTTACTAAAGTGGTGATATCATTATGTAGGATGAAAAATGAATACGGCAACTTTTGTGTTAATTTTGAGTATTTCAATTCATTATATTTTAAAACATCTGTGGTCCTTTTCTAACTCATAAGTAACGTATCACAAAAACCTGAAAATTTTAATTATTTGGATGTTTTAATTTTGTTAGAATTCATGGAAATTAATCAAACAATTGAGTGTTGTAGCTCATTCTCCAGCATCTTCTCTCTGTAAATATTAGTTTATTACACAGTGGTTAATGTGCTTGAGTTCTTTATGCTTTGACTTAATAGCCAAAGAAAAGAATTAATTATCACATTTTAACCAAGAAAAGGTATTGAAAGTAAATGTTTTCTCTCTTTTCCCCTGAATATTACTGTCTTTATTT
This sequence comes from Lathamus discolor, assembly GCF_037157495.1. NCBI lineage: Eukaryota > Metazoa > Chordata > Aves > Psittaciformes > Psittacidae > Lathamus > Lathamus discolor. The sequence goes on from NC_088885.1 coordinate 31,779,303, forward strand.
TCTTTTCAAGGATAATACATGGGTTGGTAATAAATACCTGTTACCTGTCAAATCTTACATTGAGCCTCCAACCATTAAACCAACTGGGGAAAGAGGAATATACTTATCTTTTTACTACACGGCTTTTGATTTCAAAGGTTTGGCTCCATTTTCAGATGTGCCAGTTTAAAAGAAAAATAGAGGAAATGAAAAACAAAATGCATTTTCTATGTGAAAACTCCAGTTCGTACAAGGAGGAAAGGTGGCCAAATATTTCATAGTCAGGATTTTTAATTGTGCCCATAGACATAAATGTAACCCTTTACACATACAGTCATTTGGTAATAATTCTCATGACCAGTTTTTAAAAAAATTTATACACCAAAATATTTTTATATAACTAAAGGAAGTACAGTGCAAGAAGGGTAAGATTACTTTTTTTTCCCCTGCAGATTATGAAAGGTAGAATGTGTGGTAGCTGTTGGTTTGAAGGACAGAACAGATACCTTGTGCATTCCCTTACAAAACATATACTTCTCATGTGAATACTTTATCAGTCTTGTGGTGTTTTCTGTATTTTTGAAGCAAGAGAAATACCAATCATTGTTTACACTGTGTACACTTTAGGCCAGCCCTTTGTAGCAAAATACTAAGCTGAGGGTATTTTATACTTTCAGTTTACATAAAAAGCTTTGAGATTAAAGAAAAGCAATTTTACACTGTGGTTATAAATTTCAAGTTTCTTAAAGCTTTTGTAGACTTGTAATAGAGTCTTTAAATCTTAGTTGGGTTTTGTACATTATTTTGTATATTTTATTTAAAGTACATCGGAATCAATTAGATGTTACATTTAATACAGATGAACTTTAGGTAGTATTAACTGTTAATTTTATTATATAGGAAATAAAACATCAAATATATATTTTATCATTATGTTTCACAATCAGTGCTATAAATTTCTTTATGCAAAGAAGAACTTTCCTAATGTTAATACCATGTTTCCTAGAAGCTGACAATTTTTGTAAGCTGAAGTTATGAGCATTCTGCACAACCATTTCATATATAATTTTTTCATGCATACTTATGTATGCAGATAGGAAACTGAAGTAATTTTTAATTTGCAATGAATCTATTATAGATGTATCAAAATATCAATCTGGTTGGCTTCATAGTGTCTCAAGTACATTAACTTGTGTTAGCAGGTGCACATTTTATTGCTGGAATTAGAAACATTTTGACAGTCTGTTCTGCATACCATTCTGAATCCATTTTTCTGTCTTAAAAGGATCGTAAATTTCAATGTCCTTTATTTGACTCAGTGGGACATAGCTGTTGTAATAGGGCACAGATGTGCAGTAGTATCTTGTTTAATGGCATTTCACTGTTCATTCCCTCTGACACCATTAAAAATTTTGCTTTATTGTAATTATCAGTGCAAAGTGTATTTACCATGGTAGAACTTCAGTGTTAGAATAGTTTTTTTCTTACAATATACTTCGGTTAGGTTCATGTATGTGTTGCCGATTCCATTAGAAATTGGTGTTAAGTCATTATTTATCACATTCTTTCATGAGAGCAGTAATAAAAGTGTGTAATCTAGGAGAAAAAGTCAAAGCTAAGTAAGCATGATGTTTAGGTCCTATTTTTCAATTTTATAACTGTTTTATTGCAACAATATTTGTATTTAAGTCTTCATTTTAATGCCTTGTGGTGTTTTTTTTATGCATGTCACTGAATTGTCATCCTGCAAGAATTGATGTGCAGCATAGGGTATTAAATCTACATAATGATTTTGAAACAGAAAAATAGTTGATGGTAAAAATGTAAATGTTTTGGAAAACTTCCTTACAAAAAAGTTTTGTAGTAATATTTCACTTGTAAATTTTTCTAAAAAAAAAAAAAAAAAGGAAAAGGAAAAAAAGGAGAGTAACATTTCCCCACATCTAGAATTTAGAAATTAATTCTGCCAGCAAAGCCTGTAAGGCATTAATTTGACACTTTTACAATGCTGATTTGTATTATTTTTTTGGTGGGTTTGGAATTAAAATCATGTACAAGTTGTTGCCTGCAATAACATTTTGCAAGTAACTTATTAAAATTCCCTTGAGTTTAAAAGGTTTCTTCATTTAATTACTTACAATATAAAGCAGCAATAAATTATGTTTGAGTGATAATCTGTTCATCAAGAACACTAGAAAGCAAATGCTTCTCAATGGGAAAAGATTGGCAGTAGCTTCTGGATTTGTGTAATTAAGACCTGTACTTGCTGGTCAGCGTTTCCCAACTGGCAGACTCCCAGCAGGGAATTAAGCCAGCAGATCCTACTTCAGCATGAGTTCTGTGTGGTTTGTTCAGCTCTTGCAAGTGGAAGTTATGGTTATTCCGGAATACACCAAAGGAAGAACTTTTCTAAGGTAAGGAGTATGTATACATGCATACACTTGCACAAAAAATGATTAAACTAAAAAAAAAAAAAAAAAGAATTAATTTGAGAGGAAGATAAATAGTAAAGGTGTCATAATTGTCTTGCAGATAGCAAATGAATAGACCAGATAAATGGAATTGTGAAAAGTACCGGCTTCAACTCAGAAACTATATTGAGCTTTTCCTAGTGAAATTTAAACAGGCTCCTGCACTGTGTTATACTAAAATAAGTGTGATGGTATACTAAATTGCTAATTATAATGGTACCCAATTTTATTTTTTTTTTATGGTAATCCTTGCCATACTTTTGCAGTGAACAAGTAGTAGTATTTCACAAAGGCAGAAATAAATACAGAATCACAGAATCATTTAAATTGTAAAAGACCTTTAAGATCATTAAGCTGAACCTCGCACTGCCAAGTCCAACAATAAACCATGTCCTTAAGTACCACATCTACATGCACGACTGCTTGCTTATTCCATCTTCCAAAAGAAGGTGGAATTTAAAATTTGTGGCTTCCAGCCTTGTACTACAAGCCAGAATCATCTTTCCTCTTTCCTAATTGAGACTTAAAATCAGTTATCTCTATCATGTTTGATGAATACCTGTTTAAGTCTCATTAACCTCTATTTGAATGTAATGATTCTGATGTCAGACAAACTTATTAACTGAAGTCAGATTATGTCATAATTCAAAGGAACTGCATCTGACCAACTAGTATGTTGCTATTGGCCAATTCTTTAGTTGTGCAGCACTGATATTTTTATATTGATAAATGCACGGGGATTTGAAGCAATTTCTAGATTATTAGTAAGAGTAGTCTTCTGCTTACACAGCCACTGCGTATAATATCATAAAGTGTAACAGAATCAAATGTAAGCACATTAAGTATAAATATGCATGTTGCATTTTACCCTTTTAATCCTTTAAATGTGATGCTTCTACTCTGAAGCACAAAGTGCAATACTGAATTGAGTAATTTCTCCTGCAAGTTTACATTCAGTACTGTTGTAATTACTGTTGCTGTAATTTTCTGAAATCACATTTTATATTTATTCCATTTGCTTAATTTTATGTGGGTGAAATTTTCTATGTGTGATATTCCTGTTAATGTTTTATTCAACTTCTTGCTAATTACCTTTACTTCTTTATGCTTTCCACATCTCTGCTTCAGATTCCTTTCCCTATCTCCAAAGCTACTTGCATAATTTCCTGATATCCTGAGACTTGTCAGTGCACATGGAAAAACTGTGGTGGTCAATAGCTAGCATACACTATCTTTGTTTGCTAGAATAACTTCTTTTGGTGATGCCATCCACTGACATGAATGCTGTTGAAGGCACTTTCCTCAACTAAACTAGGCAGTAAATCACAGTGAGGAGTGGGAGATGGCATTGCATGTGCCCATTCCATAACCCATTTACCGTTAGTGGAAATGTTGAAGGTTCCTTTATTTTGCTAGGGAAATGAAGCATTTAGATAAATCTAGAAGCATTTGGATAAAGATTTATAGCTTGCAGAGGATTTATAACAGATTCTGATTGTTGGGAATTGTTCAAGTGGAACATTTCATAGAATGATTCAACTAGCACTGCTGAGGTATTTTTCTGTCTGGTTTTATTGTAGTTTGTTGGGTATAATTTGTTGTTTTGGGATGGGTTTTTTTGTTTGTTTGTTTGTTTCTAGTAAGGATCAAAAATCACCTGCTTCTAAATGGCCAGATCAAGGAACATAGGACTTTCTTTGATTTCTGTGAGCAGGATTGTGCAATGTGAGATTTATACTGTACAGGTTGTTTATCATTATGATTTTATGTATGGAAAATGCCTAGTCTTGAACCATTTATTTTTTTTAATAATGGTTCTTAGTGCAAAGTTTTCATAAAAATAAAAATATAGAATTATATCAACCTTTAGAGTTTCCCCTAGGAAGAAAACATTTCTGTTCTGAAATTGGAGACCATAAATATTCAGAGTTTTCTTTACCAGCAGTTCATTTTACAGGATTTCTAGGATTTTTCCCTTTCTCTCTTGCACCTGTCCCATATGCTGTTTCCTAGCCTAGGTTTTCATTAAGACCTCTCTTATTGCATTCCTAAATTGGTATGTTTTTTTTATTTGAATAATCTCCTGCTTCTTGGTAAAACCATTGCAGAAACCCATTGACTGGACAAAAGAAGCACTCTGTCTCAAATATTTATATTGGAAAACTCTTTTGGAAAGTATTTCAGTTGAATGAGGTCTCTGTTCCATCTCCACTTATTATGGAAGCATAGCCCACAGTAGAGTTTAAAATGGAATATAAAATTTGCAGGGAAGGAGATGTTTCTCAAAGGAAGTTTGTACTGCTGGTCTGAAATGCTATTAAGTGTTTAATTTTTAAGTGGATTTAAGTTCAATGCATATGTTTGTGTCACTTGTATATATTTCAAAGGAAAGTCCTGGGACAAATTCCTGGAAGAACCCAGTCTCAAAGCTAGCTGACCTTTTGGTGTTCACGTTTGTCAAAGTTGTAGAAGACTTTTAAAACAACTAAAAAATAGCATTAAGAGAAGCCTGCTCTCTATACAAATAGACACATTCAGGCTTTTAAAGAATATAACTGAATTAATGAGATATTTATTTACTAGCTCAATTTACTAAAACTACTGCTGATAGGAAAGGTGGGTGTCTCTTAAGTGATGTATACGCATCTTTCAGGAGTGACTTGAAAGATTTCTGAGTTTGTCCATCAAACACAATCCTCTAATTCCCTTTAGTCAGTTCTACTTCAGTCTTATAAATACACATTCTCTGCTTACAGTTTTATAATTATAAGGATTCAATATATAAAATTACACAAGTAGGTGGAAAGCCATGAAAGTGAAAGCCAGACTAAGTGAACTAACATTTTTCTAGGCAAATATTTTATTCTTATCCTGTTATAATTTTTACTTGGGCATACCAGATTTTCATCACCTTCTTTTGTCAGTTCCTAACAGGAAACTTCCACAACTACATGTGGAAGAAATCTTTACTTAAAGGAAAAAAAGGTAGCTAAGCACAAACACGATTCTAGTTGGTGTACCTCTTCCCCTTTAAGTCTTAGGGGGTTTTATTGGGTTTTTATTGTCAGCTGGCATTAAAGCTTACTGCTGTTGGTAAATGGAAAAGAAGTCAACATAACTGAAGGAGGCAAAAATACTCAAAAGTGATGAAGGGATGGGAACATATCCAATTTGCATTAAAAAGGTGACATAAATTACAAAACAGGACACTAAAATCCAGGAACAAACCTGAATGGGATCTAAAATTATAATAGAGGAGTAGGAAAAGTAGTAGTTCCCATTTTGAGCTAGAAGGAAGTGGAGGATAGGTAGGATTGTCCCTTTGCAAATACACGTGGGTTTTTGTAGCCTTTTGACTTGAAATAACACTGGCCATGCACATGATACGGGCAACTTCTTTCTGTCTTGATGAGCAGTAGAAGTCACTGAATACTCAGTAGAATCACTAGTAAAAGTTCTTTTAAAGTGGAAAGCCTTGTTAGCATTTATTTTTCTAAATTGATGGATTTGCAAGCACAGTGGACTAGGTTAAAACTACAGCCCCCCAGGAGTTGTGCATGGACATAGTAAATGTCAGCCATCCTGGATGTGTTACCATCTCTTTACATCAAAATAAGAAATTAATTTTTGCAGGCTGTCATAAACCAGAAAGATTTTTTTTCTACTTACACAGAAAAAAAAAAAAATCCCCCTAGCTTTTTCTTCTCTTACAGCATCACAAAACTACATGGAAATCAAGTTGCTAATCTTGAGGGCATAACAGTACTCTGGTTTAAATGGTAGGAGCTGAAGACATGAAATAACAATACATATAAGGTCCTAGTCTTAAATATGGCAGAACTGATTTCACTGTATTCCAACATCAACTTGCTGAAAGCATTCAAATTATGTAATTCAGATGTATTATGGTCAATATGGCTTTCGCCCAATACATACTTCTACATTAACATTTATACATTTTACTTCTCTTGAATTGAATGTCTGAAGCCTCTTCTGCAACTAATATTGAAACATTTGGGTAGTCTTCTGTTTTTATGCTTCAGGCTTTCAAAAATATTTTGCCATTGTGGATCACCTAGAAACCACTCTGCTACCTACTGCTGCTATTTAGCCAGTAGTAGTGAGTGACTGTGCCTTTGTTCTTCCTTTAGTTATGACTGTTCAATAGCCTCTATCTTCTGTTTGGTTTAGCACAGTGGTTTGTTACCACACTGTTAGAATAAAATTTCTTAGTCTTTGAAGAACTCTATTGGACGTATTAGGTTGTTATCTAACTAATTGACAGTAGCTGACTGATCACCCAGTAGCATGTGTGTGAGGAATAGAGAACTGGAGAACAATAGAGCATGCAACAAGCCAATACGTAAAGAGGCATTACCTGCAAAAATGCCAAATTTCACCCTGTCTCTATTTGATCTCCTTCTTTTCTTCATGTGGTCTGCAGAAAAAAAAAAAAAGTCATTATCCCTGGTCTTGGGAAGATACAAAACACATGCAATGAAAAAAGTTGGCTGAGATAAATATTTATTGCAACCAAGCCCTGCCAGCTGGACATGATATGGTGAGTAAAATCAAAAGTGAAATTTATTGGGAAAAATTATGGCAGACTTCAAATGTGTCACAGAGAAGGAATTTTGGGGGCTTACCTTTATGACATTGACAGAAATGAAAATTCATCTGTCACAATAATCTGTATGAGTCCATTTAAATGACTTCACAGAATGTCCCATGTAATCCTTCAGCAGAATTAGCTAGCCAAAACTTTCAACAAAGATTCTGCAAACAGAAGTTTGTAAGAAGGACCAGAAAACGACTTTCAAAAAGTGCTAACCCTTTTTATTTTGGACAACAAAAACTATTTAACTACTTCACTGAGACCTTAAGGATCAATATCTATTTTATGTACATCTAGTCAACTCTCACTTTATGTCCCTCAGGATTTGGGATTACAATTTCAAATTACTGTTGAATTTGTCTGCTAATAATTCAGTAATTGTCCTCCTGGCTGGCCAACTAAGAGATTTGACTATCCACTCTACATATCCTCTTGAATGTTATTCATTACACTGCAGCTAGCGACAGCTAGGGACAAAATTTTTTTAAGCTTTCAACCAAACTCTTGCTGAATTTCATGGCTAGAAGACTTTCTGCTTTGCTGAATATTTGAGACAAGATTTAAAGAAGCAAAAAGTTATCAGAAAAGAATAAGGCAAAATTTGAGGAAAATGTCAGTCACCAAGGCTACAGAAGAAGTCAATAAGATACGTAGGGTCAATCTTTAGGATTTTTAGTCCTTGTTAAATGATAGAATGATTTTATTTGCTTTAAAGAATATTGTACTTGGTTTTAGCCCTAAGGATATGGGGAAATTTCTTGCCGATAGATAGATAGATAGATAAGACTTTTTCACCAGTGCCTGTTTAATTTTGTAACTAGCTCCGGATGCGACCCAAGAGGCAGGTTGGTTTGTCTGTGGGGAAGTGCTGGAAGCCCCCTGCACTTATACCGGAACAGCTATTTTCTCTGCTTCACAGAAAATAGGACTGATGGCTTCAAAAGTGCAAGAGAAGTTGAAAGAAAGACATTCTTTTCTGTTTCCTTAAGAGAGGTTGAAAGTGCTTTAAAAGTTGATTATTTGCTAAATGGTGATCAAATGAAGCATGAAAAGCAAATGGCACTGTCCAGAGAGCCACGCTCCAAACCCTAGCAACAGTTCTGAAGTAAGGCTGGCCCCTGCAAGGGGGAGAAGTAATCCCCTTTTCTAAAGCTGTAAGGACAAAGGTGCTCACAGAAAAGAAACTAGGGGAAGAAGTAAAACGTCCCCTACAGAAGAATGATAGAAAAACTCATCAAGGACACTACAGTTTTTTTGCACGAGGTGGGAAGGCAAGACAGCTCCAAGGGTCTGCAGGGCAGTGGCCTGGCACATGGTGGATTGCTGTAGCTGGACATTACCTTGCTATTTGTGCTCTACTTCTGAGAGAGCTTTACATGCAGCGCAGCAGGATTCACGCAGTCAGAGCTTTGCCCACCTACCAGTACTGGTTTCTGGTGTATGCTGGTAGTAGAGCTCAACTCATAGTCACTGTTTTGTTTTTCTTAGATGCAACCAATTTGTCTTGAAAAAATGCTCCATGATCGTAGGCATTTTCTAGATGGTCCCACAGCTTAGTATTTTATAAGGGTGCTGTTGAATTTATCACATTTTTCTTAGATGGGTGGCCATCCACAGAGATGCTCTACAGTTTGGCTGACCAGCAGGTGGGCTGGCCACCATGGGCTGATTGAGGAACGAACTGCTTGTAAGTGCTGAACTGAAGTGACCTCAGAGAGAAGCCCATCACACCCAACATGAAACTAGCTGGCATAATAGATGTTTTTCCGAACATCTACAGATTTTTTTTTTTTTTGCTTTGACTGAGTTGAAAACATATATTCTGCAAATATCTGTATTTTGTGCTTAATCAAACACAGGTAGCTCTATCAGGTGTGAAGTAGGGAAGGCAAACACTAGTGACCTGATTTTTTTGTTTGGCTGTTTTTTTGAGGGGGGTGGGGTGGGGTGGTTTGTTGTTTTGGGGTTTGGTTTTTTTTTTTTTTTTTAACAAACAGAAAACCAAGGGCAGTTTAAAATAGTGGTAGAAAATATTTATTATGCAGTGAGTGTAACTTCAGAAAGCAGCTCTCTGTGCACCGCTGTGTAAAAGGCAGTTACTTTTCTCATAACCTGAAGTTTAACTAAGATCTGCCCAAATGAAAACATCAGTAGCTATAGCGCTTCCATCTTAGCCCTTGTCTTGGACAGCTGGGTCCTAGGGGATGTTATGGTGCTGGGTGCAGGTGGGAACCTGACATTTGCAGTCTGGTTTTGGTCTAAGAGCTTCCATCTGGCATCCACAGGGCATGCTGGTAAGCAAGTACAGGCAAAATCATGGCATCATAGAATGGTTTTGGTTGGAAGGGACCTTAAAGATCATCTATTTCCAGCAGCCCTGCCAGGGACAGGAACACCCTCCACTAGACCAGGTTGCTCAAAGCCCGATCCAGCCTGGCCTTGAGCACTGCCAGGGATGGAGCATTCACAACTTCCTTTGGCAACCTGCTCCAGTGCATCACCACCCTCACAGTAGAGAATTTCTTCTTTATATGTAACCTAAATCTCCCCTGTTTAAGTTTGAGCCCATTGCCCCGTGTCCTGTCACTACAGTCTCTGGTGAAGACAGCAAGCAGTTAATTTATGACAGGTTTGCAAACATTTGCGGGGGGGGGGGGGGGATATGCTGAGATAGGGACCCCCCTTTCGCGCATTCTCGGCGGGAGGTGGTGGGATGTTGATGATTTGCAAGCGTTGCTCCATAAGGATCCGATGCTGTGAACGCTCACCAATTCCTTCAAATCCGGGCGTGCCGCCTGCGTTCACCTCCTCCGCCCTCCTGCGGGGGCTCCACAACCCACTCCGGGGCTGCCGCAGAGGAGACCAGGCAGAGCCAGCCCCGCTCAGCCGGCGGAGGCCCTTCCCCGAGCTCCGCCCCAGCTCTCGGCGACAGCAGCAGGCAGGGAAGCGGGGGCTGCCATCCCCACGGAGCCGGGATGCTGTGAGCTGTAAGGACAGGGAGGAGAGGGGTAATTGCACCTGGGTGGGGTGGGAAGGGTAAATTGCCTCGGAGGGGCAGCGGACCGGTGCCTTCGCTTCGGATCCGGGAGACTGTCCCAGGCGCCGCGGAGCACTCACTCCCTGGGAGGCCGCGCTGCCCGCCGCAGCGGGTGCCTCCTGCCGGCTCCGGGGGACCGCGGCGGGATCGTGGTGGTCTCCCGGCGTATTTAGAAGTAGTGGGAAAGCAGCGGGTTTGCGTTTCTTTTACATGTGTGTACATATATATATATATATATATATATATGTATAAATTTTCGATTCCGAGGGTTATTTTGAGTCTGAAGAGCAAGCAGAGGGGAGAGTGAGAATGCCATCTCTCAACGAGATGTAGTAGTTTCAGCCCCTACTAAAGTTTCAGGTTTGTTTGTTGGGGCGTTGTTTTTTTTTTGGGGGGGTGGTGGTTTATTTTTGAGGAGGAGATGGACAAAACCTCAACTCAAGCTGATTCTTGGTTTGACCAGGTGGCTTGCAAATTAATTGTTCATGTAACTGTTTTGCCTTGAGGCTGTGTGCTAGTATTTCCTCTCAAATTAGCTGATTGCAGCTTAAGAATAGTTTAACTTTGGGGTAAAAACCAAGGGGTAGAAATACTGATGCTTTGCAGTGATGGTCTTCCTCCTGTCCGCATCTTTGTCTTCCCTTGAATATATGTGGCTTTGAAGATCTGTACAATTTACTTTGATGAAAGTCATTGGTTTCTTCCTCCACTGTACCGGCTCTCTGGTGTCTGTGCTGAGAACTAGAAATATGAGAACTGTGTAAAGCTTGGTCCTGGTTAAAATGCTTTGTGGCAAATGGTTTATTTTCATTAATGTAGCATCTAACTGGAAAATCTGTGAAAACTTCATCTGCGCATAGAATAGCTCTCCTTCTCCCCCCTCTCCTGCTGCTGCTGGAGTTGTGCTTGTGTTCTGGGTAGTACTCTCCCTATTTCTCACTGCTAGTTGTGATCTACAGCAGGAGTGTGCTGATCTTCTCCATGTAGGTTATTGCTATGCTGAGGAGCTGCCTCAGTCCCTCTTAGCCCATTAGCTGATACATTAAGTGGGCTACAACCTAACTAGAAGGGTCGTTTAGTGCTACATGTGCTTGTTGGCATGATGGAGTGAACTGATTACTTGTCAGCATGGTCCCAAGCTGCACACAGTTCAGCCTGCTCTCTGTTATGGCTTTTAACTTTTTCAAGTTAGAAACATTTTGTTTCAGTGTCAAATTTGGTATTTCTGAGCCAGCAGTGAAATTCACAGTAACTTGCACAGCTACCAAGTCATGAAATACAAAGCCCTGGCAAACAAGATTTTGAAGAGTTAGTTTCTTTTTGGACATGAATACTTAATTTGTGGGGAGATTATGCTGTTTGAAATATTCTTTTGGTTTCCACTAACTGAAGAAGAAGTCATGTATAGAGTGGAAGGAACTTAGATCTGCAGCAGCCTCATCTCATGTCCTAAAATGCAGCGTTGCTGATATCTGGAGGTGTGACCCTTATTCTGTGTCTGCTAGCCTCAAAGCAAGCTCTCTGGAAGATGAGAATATACAGCCTTTTGGCAAAGTATAAATTACTAAATGCAATTACACATATTGAAATATTGCACCAATGAAATGCTGTGATGTGGTATCCAAGGATGGTTTCCAAAAGATTATTTGCATGGTCATATTTCCAAGCTCAAGGGCTTGGAAAAAATCAATGAACATCCCTGAGGAAGCTGGAAAAGCAGGTTTAGGAGGAAGACCAGGGCATATATGCATATTCATGTTGTGTAAGTGTTCTGAAAAACATTCTTTGGATTTGCAACTTACCTATTTATATATCATGCTTTCTCGATTCAATCCCAGCAAAACATGCTGAGATTTTGACTTTTATGATGCATCGGTTGGAGAGCTCTGATGGGTAGCTGAGCCTCTCCTTGTCTTGTTCATTCTGTCTTAGCGGTAGTGCAACGGTGACATTGTCACACTGATAGCCTGCATCTTACTTTCCTCAGGCGTCTCCTGAGGTGATGCAGAAAGCTGCTAGGAGGAAGACCACAGAACACCTTGGAATGGAGAACAAGAGAAACGACCCGCAGTTTCGGAAACTTTCTCAAACACTGCTCCAACATCAGTCACTTTCACAGAAGAGGTATTTATAGCCAGATACTTGTAATAAAGCAGCAAAAACAAGGGTGAAATTTTAACTAACACCAGAGACAGCTGATGCAAAGTGACTCTTACGAGAGAAAAACAGTGCCTCTTTATAAAAGCAGTGCTGTCTACGTAATCAACAGAGATAGCTTGTCGCTGGAGGCTTAGTTCTGTGTAGCACCTCTCTTTTTCTTGCTTTTTGTGTAATGGATGTGACTGCTGTCATCTGAATTGTTTACAGCATGAAATACGTATTTTTTCTCATGGTCAGGTCTCTAGAGCCATCCCCAGTGCAGTGATAAGATGTGTCCAGTATATGTCATTATGAAAGATGGGGGATGAGTCACTTTCCTTATGGGCAGCAATGAGTAACTCCCTCTCCTTCAGGAGCAGTGGCATGGTGAAGCTACCATGCCAGCAGTTAGACACACAGGCAACTACTGCCTCAAATCAGCTCTCTGCTGACTTATGATGTAAAAACAGTTTATTAAAGTCACATGGTTAAAGGCTTTTACAGCTCATAAAGTAGGAAAGCTCATAAGAAGGTAATAAGAAGCTGAAGTGTTTAGTTTTCCACCAGTTTCCCCAAATTGTGCTGTTTCTGAAATGTAAATCATCAGATTCATATACAAGGTCTCAAAACTTAGAAGAGTCATCAGGATTAAGCTAAAAAAACCAAATACTTGCATGAGATTTTCTTAAAGAATAAGGCATAAGTATTTAAATTCATATATGTGCTATTTCTTTTAGTGTACATGTCTTGAAGTTTCATAGAAACCACTTGCTTTATTAATGACACTCTAGTAACCATTCAGAATTAGGGCTGGATGTTTGGGGCATTTTTTATATTGTTCTTGTCTTGTAAAAGTTCTGGGAATAACATGCATTATTTAATTTTGAAGTGTAGCTGAGTCTAAGTGAATATCTTAAAGAAAAAAAAACCCAGATTGCTACCTTTGCAATAAAAATTCCATTAGAACTGCATTTGAAGCTCTGATTTAAGCCAATCTGGTTTTGGTACAAAAAGGCAATGTCATGGGTGTAAAGGTGTTGTACTCTTCTTTCCAGGTGCTGGGTCACGTCTGTGGTCTTGACCCTGATTACCTGGGATTCTTTCCCAAAATTTTGAAGTGTTAGCTCATCAAAATAACATGATTTTAAATGAAAATACTCTAGGTCTGAGGAAATTTTTATAATTGCAGATCCAGGATCAAATTTTGGATGGATGAAAAGACCAATATGGTAGTTCATGTCCATAGTCAGGATTCTGGAACCCCAAATTTAAGACCAGGACAGCCAAACATGTTTCACAGAACAGTCCTAGTTGTTGCTTCTGCATTTCTGTGAAAAATTGGTATTTCAGGAGGGGAATAAATAACACTTCATGCCAGACTACTACAGATACTGTGGATAAATACTGATGGCAGTGACAGAAAGAAGAGTTTTCATCTTCCTGTCTTTTTTAGCACTTTGTTAGCAGCAGATTTTAGTCTGGTCATTATCTCAGTGGTTTGACCTTGAGAGACAGCGCTTATGAGTAGGGACAGGGATAGAACTGCAACTCTCCTGCTGAGAAAGAAATCTCTGCCTGATTGAAGCCCATGACAAAACTTCTGTCAACTTCAAAGGGGGAGGATTTCAAGCACAGCAACCTGAATGCATCTGAAATCCACTGCTGGGCAGTTTGAAAAGGTTAAGGTTTTTTTAAAAGATTATTAAGGAAGAGAAAAAGAGCAAATCATGACTAGCATAAAGAGGAAGTTGACAGTTAAGTCCACAGTTCATTGCTAGGTTTGTGTATTAAGGAAGCTGATTTTTGTGAAACCTGATATAAGCATTCACTTGACTTGGTTATTTCTGCTTAAAATGAGAGTGGGATTGTTTCTCCTTTGATTTGATGTTATGGAAACTCATACTTAAGATTTGATTGTCGCAAAAGCATCTGTAGCACTATTGTGGCTGTTTACTTAACTAGAGTAGTCAAACTCTCCCAGCAGTAGCACCTGCTAAAGTTTTAACTTAAATATCTCATAACTTCCAGTTTCCATGTGTTACTTGTTTGTGTTATGAAAAAAAACCAAACCAACAAGTCTTCAGCCAAAAGTTCTTAAAAACTCATTTTAAAACCTTTTCCAAAGGAGAGACTAAATGGGAATGGAAGTTTATAGATTTTTGGCATGAATTTAGTCCTCACTCAGCATATGCACAATATTTCATTTATAGCCTTGATATTTAAATCTAGTTTCTAAACTCAAGTGACATCTCATACTCTGACTCCAGTGCTCAATAACAGAAAAATAACCCCCTAAGATACCAATTTTGTTTCTCTTTAACATACTGGAGCAAACCCTATCAGATTTATGAAGATTGGGAAGTTCAAGGGGTCTGTTATGTTAAGGGAGCATAACCTCCTTCATAAAGCCACAAATGAGCTCATTAAATGAGACTCATTAAATGCCTTATGAGTCTCTAGGGAGCATACAAGCCCTGAAAGGCATCCCCTCTTCAAGAGCAAGATGGGAACTGGCCAGGGTGACAGATCTTGGGGCAGGCTTTTAAGGAGTGGAGAACAGGATGCCACAGGCTCTGCTGCAGGCTTGCATAGAATGGGAGCTTCAAAGTGCTGAAAAAACACAATTGGTTACTCTATCAAGGGCCTAATAAATTAGGTCTCAAGAGAGGGATGATGCTTAAAACAGATAAACAGAAGTACTGTGTTCCTCATCCTAGCTTCCTTAGCTTGTATTTTTGCCCACTTGCTTACATACCACGGTTGAGTAATAATTGCAAAGCAATAGGTATGATGAGGCTGATCTGCTATTCATGTCTTCACTGTCAAAACAAGCAAAACTGGACTCTTAAAATGAACCTCGAGTTTGTAACTATTTGTGCAAGAGCAGACTTGCATCGCTATTTTCCTTGTTGCTTCCCTGCTACTATTTTTCAGCTTCTTGTTGGTAAATCACTCTGTCAGCAAGAGGAGTAAATGGGAGACAGTATGTATGTAGCAGCAGATGGATGTAACTGGGTCCTGAAATTGATTTTATAACAAGGGTCCATCTGCCTGAATGCTGTAATTCAAAGATTACTTATCAGTTTTGATGTTTGGTGATAAAATACTTTCAGCCTTATGAAGTGACTGAAGTCTATATGCTGATGAAGACATTCGTTCATGAAGCTCACATGGGATGGTGGTGTGAAGTTTCAACTAATCTATGGCTTGGACCTAATTCAGTAAAGTAATTCGATTTGACCATGTGCTTAATTTTGTCATGATAAAGAGTAGCATACTTCAAATTCCTACATGCTTTCCTGAACAGAACTCTGTAATGACATGGTTTAACAAATAATGTGGAGAAAAGTTAGAAAATGTTTAGGTAGTGAAAGAAGATGAGATAAATGTGTGACCTGAAGCAAAATTCATAGTCAACCTTATGTATTTGCACCACAGAAAAAATATCTTTCCAAAGGATATCATAGGTGCCTATTTCTAGGAAGTAATTTAAAACATGAGCTTATAGCCTGCAAGGAAACTGGCTATAAGTGGTATATATTAGTGGCTATTCAACCATGGAAAGAGGGATTTGTGTTACTAATAGGATATATTTCTCCTGTTAGGAAAATACTGAGTATAGGGTATACAGAACTATGCCTGCTTCCCTCTTTCCTACTCTGGCTCTGTTTTCTGAGGGAAGAAGAGGAGGAATCATTAAAGTGGTGTAAATGTCTGTGTTTCTGAAGCTGCTCAGCATTCATTTTCAGCTGACTGAGCAGTAGTACTGCCCCAAAACATGATTTCCATCTACAGCACAATTTGAGATTCGAGTACGTATTTCTGTTGACAGAAAAGGAAAATAAAGTTGAGTTTTGATTCAAATAGTCATGAGTTTGAGAAGTGGCTTGGATTAGTTTCTCAGATTCAAAGAAGCAGTTTGCAGTATGTCACCAATAGCCAAGTTACTGTTTTTACTGATTTGTAACGTTACTTTTCCCCCTCTGCCTCCAGGTGTTAGTGCCTATTCTAAGCTATCAGAAAAAATGTACCTCCTGGCCAGGTTATGTTTCTCAAGATACGAAGCATCATGCGGAAATCATGAAAAGTACACCACAGATTGTGAAAGGACTAATGTCAGGAAGAACTCATGTTCCCATTTGCACATCTGCGGTAAAGCCTGACTTGTATCAGATATATGCTGAAAATAAATAAGGAAAGACTATTGTGTAACCTATACAACGCTGGAGGGAGGAAAAAAAGGGGCGAAAAGAGTGTAATCCTTTTGGTGATTTTTAGTCTCAGATGTAAACTGATAGTGAATTGCATTAATGAGAAAGTAATTAAATGTTTAGTGTTCCAAATATTTTTATTACCCATATTTTTTCCTAATCATTAAAAGTTGTATCAAAGTATTTTCTGTGCAATTATTAGATTCTAAACACCTTAGTTGCTTTGTCATACGAGAACAAGAATTTTCAGAAATTTATATTTTGGGCTTACAAATTTCAAAGGGAAGACTTCAGCTGGCCATTAAGTCACCAGAATTTGGAATCATGTGAAGCTCTGCTTCCAGAGTACAAAACAGGATTATTCTGTTGAGTTACCTTTTAATTGTGTTTCCAGTAGATTGCACTTCTCTGTTGTCTTGAGCATTTAATATCAACTGAACTCTTATCATAAAAGGCATCTTACTGTTTTTGATGAGATTGATGCCATCCTTTGAGATTAGTATTAAAAAGGAATGTGGCACTAATCACTGGGATGTGAATCTGTTACCTGTAGAGAAGCAATAATAAGAGCTATGTCCCAGGGAGCTCACAGTTCAAGTAAACCAAAGGCTTGATTTCAGTTTAGGGCAGAGTGTGAACAGAAATGATAGATAATAAATTGTTGGGTAAGAGAAGATTTGTCATCTCATCAGTAACAAATGCTTTGAAGGCTCTGTTCAGGGTCAGCTCCTTGCTCTATGTTATGGCAGTGAAACAGGTGTGCCAGGCAGAATAGTGGAAGTAAGCATGAAGCTAAAACTGAGATGAATTAGCTTAAATGAAAGGACTGAAGGGGGTAAGATAGAGTGTGAAAGGGAGAATGGAAACTTGAATGTTCCATTAATATTTTATTAAAATGCCTTGCTGTGTATTGTTATTTATTCTTTTTTATAAACACTGGCAAAGTGTATTAAAAATAT
This sequence comes from Lathamus discolor, assembly GCF_037157495.1. Classification (NCBI taxonomy): domain Eukaryota; kingdom Metazoa; phylum Chordata; class Aves; order Psittaciformes; family Psittacidae; genus Lathamus; species Lathamus discolor. The sequence goes on from NC_088885.1 coordinate 31,796,714, forward strand.
AGTGCATAAAATCTATTATTTATGTTAACTATCAGCATTCATTCAAACACCAAATTACCACGTAACTTACTTATTAGAAAATTAAACAGTAAAATGCAGATTTTTCACCTCTGAGTTAATTGCAAGGAATCATTCCAAGATTCTGCTTTCAATAGTTTAAGAGAGGGTGTTTGGCCATGTGTTGATTAGTAAATACGTCTGGAAGTGTGACCTGCATCTTCATAAACAGCCTTTTTATCTCTGTCTTCAGGGTTTTTTCTTATGATTTTCCACTAGTCAGAACTAAATTCCAAGTTTCAGTGATGTTCATTCTTAAATGTAAGGGAGGAGGGGGAGGCAGAAGAAAACCTCTGTACTGTCACAATACACTTATTGATTTGAAATTCAGGGTTTTTTTTTGTATTTTGCAGACAAGATCCTAATTCCAGGGCAGTGCTACATGCCATTGAAACAACAGTTATTAGGTGGCTGTATCAGATTCATCACAGTGTGAATGGGGGTTCTGCTGAACCTTTCTGCACAGCCTTAGTACAGACCCACAAACTGAGCTGGACTTCTGGAAAGGAAGAAGAGACAACCTTTTATATGTAAATAAGCAAGTAAGTGATTTCAGGCTTTATTGTAAACATCAAAGAGAACTTTCTTTTGGTTTACCCTTCCTCATGCACTCTGAAATGAGATATCAAACTGACTTTTTTTGTTGTTCTATTTTTGCAAATAGCCTATATTGGTTTCCCAGAGTAATCAGACTTTGGCATAAGTTACCAAAGATAAACAGAGGTAAACATTAGAGGATACTGAAAGTGATGAAGGGCAATGTAGCTGTAAAGAATTCTGTTCTTGTCCATCTTTTCTAAATTTCTGCCCATGAAGTTTCTCAAACTTTGGAGAAAATGAGGCTGAGAACAGAATCTATATTCAGGAAACAATTATCACATTTGGCTATGAAAGTGATGTTATTGTTTATTATAATAATCATGGCTTATTACAAGTGAAATGGCTCTTTTTAATATAAAAAGTTATGCAAGGTTATTTACTTTTGAAATATGAAATCTTGTTGGTAGCTGTGTTTTTAATTCTCTGCTGCTTCTGTGCTTGTTATTAGCAACGTTGCAATGTTTTGATTGAATGTTACCAAGAGTCCAGTTCATTCATGACTAGGAAGCTTCTGGGGCCTTTCCATAGATTTCAGCTGGCATAGATCAGCCTTGATCTGCTAGAAGATGTAAAACACATTTGTTCATTAATTCTATGAGTGCAATTGTAAGTTGCTTGAGTTCTTCTTTCTACCCTTTATGTTCTTTTGACAGGCAGCCATGATCTTTAATTGCTTTCTTTTTCCTTTGTTATAGTTTCAGACTCTTGTTAAAAAAAAATTTAATAAGATCTTAATCTCCAAAGAAAGCAGCTATTATCTTGCTTTTCAGGACATTTTCAAGGAAGTAGAAGATAGTAAGTGTAGAGTGAATGAGATGTATATTTTGTCTGTGTGTAGGGGGGTGTGTGTGTGTGTGTGTGTGCGCTACAGTATAATATGTAATTTGTCTTGACATAACAGTGTAAAACATGGTGGTGAGATATACCAGGGCTGTAGGGGCACACAGCTCAGCAAGCTCCTTTGTGTGCTGCGCTGGCTCATTTTTTGTTGTTTGTTTTCTTTTTGTTTTGGTTTTGTTTGTTTGTTTAAACTTCATGTGGATACTTTCATGTCATGCAACCAGGTGAGAGATACAGCAGTAGCAAAGGCAATTAATGTGTGCATTTTTTCAGCACAATTTTCGGTACTTTAGCTGCAGTAAATCTGTAGATAGATAAATTCCACTGCTAAAAGAAATTAAATAAGTCAGTAATAAAGACATATTTAGCCAAGATACTGTAATATTCAGATAATATACTACTTTGTATATGAAATTAAACTTTCATGGAATGTAATAAAATGACAGATTTTATAATGTTATTCACTTTAAGAGACACCAGCTTTCTGAACAGCTTACAGGCAGAAGTATTCTCTTGCCTATTTTACTCATGGTTAAAGAACACCATTAAAGTTTTGAAATAAAATCTTACAGTACTCACATGTTTACATTTTTAGTTTTTAATCACAGTGTTAAAATTTTGGTTTCTTGGTGGAGGTGGTAATTTTGTATTAATGAACTGAAATACATTTAAACAGCTTTTCTGTTGATGTATGACTGAAAGAAAGGATTGAAACGTCTATAGTTCATTAGGTGCTTTTAGTTAGCAGTCTACCGTGACAGAGTGCAAAAACTTTCAGGTCTCTTCTGAGTTTTTGAGGCCAGAGATGTGTGGAGTACCTACCAGGCAATGGAAGGACATTCTTCTCTGGGACCTCGCCACTTGCAGTGGCTGGCGTTCCTCTAAAACTTTCATTTTAATTTTAATTTTCATTTAATTTTAATTTTTAATTTCAATTTTAATGAAAGTTTTGAACAATAAAAGAGAAGACTTTATCTGTGTTTAACAGAGACCAGACCAAACCAAACTGCTTGTACAAGTCAGAATCCTCCCCATTGCAGTCCAGAGCATGCCTGTTGTGCCTTCAGCTTAACGGCAAAACATCACAAGCTTCCACAGTCTATGAAAGGGAAAAAGTCGGTGTATGTTAAGCATCCTACTTGAAGCAGGCATGGAGCACTTCTCCCCTTTGCTGAAAAACACCAAGCCATTGAACACGACACTGAAAGGTGCAGTGGAGCAAGCACACAGCCCTTTACAAAATGGCAAGATACACTTGCCTCTTGGAGCCAGATTAGTCAGGAGTATTAGTTGATATAATTTGACCGTTTATGATCAGAACTGGCCTGCCCAACATACACCTGTTTAAAATTATTGCAGGCTTCAGACTTTTAAAAATTGCGTTCCAAGGTGAAATTTAACATTTCCTAGACTTAGGCATCTGCAGTCATTCCTGGTTATCCTCAGTCTGATTGGCAGTGTTGAGAGGAACAACAGTCTGATTATAGAACAATGTTAAGAATCCTAAATGAGAACCATCCTGGCCACCTGTGGTGGACCTCTGCATTTTCATGAGCAATCTTTAGCTGTAACATGCCCCTAAAACCTACATATCTTTCTATTTTAAAGGATGATTTTGCATTCCTTGTTGAGTCTAGGTTAGTTTAGAGGTGATAATCTCTTAGACTGTAGCATTTTTCCCCTTTATCTTTTTACAGAACTTTCAGAAGCTGAAATACTGATCTGTATCTGAGACCACTGGGAAAATACATTGAGCTCTTTTGGGAGATGGGAATCTCCAAAGATCCATAATTTAATTCCAAGGTTGTATATTTCACCAGTAAATCTTTTCAAAGAAGAAACTGAAGTAGTATTGGAGTGTGTAAAAATTGCTAAACCTACCTGAAAAAGCTGTAAGGGTTCATTCTTTAGTTACAGAAACAGTTTGGAGAATTACTTCACATATAGCAAAGAAATTTAACCGTGGGATTTCAGATGTGAGATGTTGTTTCCCAGATTTGATATGTTCCTCAACTGCTTACTGAATATAGAGGTATTACTTATCATCTGTGCATCCTAAATCCAGCACTTCCTACTGATTTGAAAGTTGCTTGACTAAAGTGCTATACTTTTTTACAATCCATGTCTGAGACTTTCTCCTGAGCATGATGCGTGCCTCTGTTTTTTTTTTCCTAAGAATTGAGAAGGAGTTCTCTGTTTACAGCTAGAAAAAATGTGGTGTTTCAGGCTAGTCTTTGTGTGAGACAGAGTACTTTTCATCTCCCTTTTAAATCTGTGCCAACAAGCAAGTGAAGATGAAAAATCTGAGGTCAGGAAAGGAGTGTAGGATATTTTTCTAATACTGTGGTTGAGGTAGTTGCATAGGATGGAAGCAGTCATAGGTTCTTCTTCCAGCTCCTGGAGCCCTTTTTTATGCTTTCCTGAGACTGGAAGCAGTTGCAGTAGGACTCTAGACTTGCTGCTGATTAGAGTGCCCTTCTGGGAAGTGGGAGGTTCACTTCTGGGGTCTGAGTTGGAAAATCATGTACTTTGCAAATTATTTAGCTAGTACGTCTCTACCCCGTCCCTTTGAAAACTATCAGAGAGTAAGAAATCCAGTCTTAGTGTCTGACAGTGCCTACCAGGGTGATCTCTGAAAGGGATTTGGGGTGAATGCATGTCGCTTGGCTGTCTGTCAGCAGACAGAGAAGCTGAAGTGTTCTGGCTGTGAGGTAGTTGTAGATGCTTAGTTTTGCAAGCATGGTTTCTTATGCCCACCAGAGGCATTGTGTACAGCCATGGCACATGAGCTGTCTCTTGCTGACAGTCTTGGTACTTGACAACTGGTGGGCCCATGGAGAGCTCTGCCCTGTGTAAGGAGGTCCCGTCAAGGTGAGGAGGCAGCTGAGCAAAGTCTTTGTTGATCCTAATGCTGAGCCTGCAGTCCAATACTAAATCTGCTGTCCAGCAGAAGCGTGCCTGGGGAACCCATGACTGGATTGCTCCTATGGAGGTGTTGCATGTTTCTAAACACACAAGGAACCAGTTATTTTCATCCCTTTGGGGCATTCTAATGAAATCAGAGACCATAGAAATTAATCTGGCACATGGTACAAAGGAGATTAAAGTGGATTCAATTTTACTCCTCTGAGAAAGATTTATATTTAATTTTAATCTTGTGTTATGATAATAAATTGTGCATTTATACAATGAAGTATGTGTTTAGTAGTGCTTGCTCTTTTTTTTTGCTAGGCCTTTTTTAACTTAATCTGATAAAATTAAAATTGAGTTAAATTTGTATGTTCTATGGGACAACTCATTTCCACTTGCTTTCTAACCCTATAAGTGACTCGACCAGGACAAAGCCTTGCTGGAATTACTTGTTGCTATTCCACTTCTTTTTCATATTAGTAATTTAAGATGGCACAGATTTTAACTTCTTATTCTGCCAAACCAGAAGAGAGAAGGTCAAATGAGGTAAAAGCCATCTCAAACATCAGGTTTGTTACTCTTTTTTAGAAAGGCATACCATTAATTGATTTTTATTCATTTCCAAATGCATTTCCAAATTCCAGCTCTCCTAGATCATGTTGGAATTTCAAAAGCTGAAAAAGCTGGAGTAGGGTGGAATCAAGGGGAAAATTTTAAGTGAGCAGATCTGCAGAATGAATGAAGAGTTCCTGGAAGGCTGTGAAGTTTTCAGAAAGAGAATATGTGATTCTTCAGATTACAGTAACTTGGTAATTTTGCACCCTGCACATAAACTACTATTTCCTTTTTGTTTAAAAGTGTCTATGAACTTGGAGGTTGTGAAGCTGTGAATTTTATAGTGCTGAAAGGAACTAGACATGAGATAAGCATCCAAGTGTCTACCACTTCTTTAAACCAGAAATTAATTTTCTTGAGAAAATATTTCTGTATTCTTTCTTCTGATCAGATGACTGAATTATTTAGAAGTGCCACATGTGGAGAAGCATTCAGATAGCTTTTGCCCAAGAATTGGAATGAATAAAATAATTTGGATTAAGTGAAGCAAAATCCCCCACCAACATTGCCCAAAATTAAAAAAATAAAAAAAGTTAATTATTAACATGTAATATACAGAACTGACAGTTGGTTCTGTAAGCTTATTTTCCTAGTGTTAGGATGTATTTCATAAGCAGTTCTTGTGTAAATAATAAATGAGTAGATTCTACTTGAAAGATAAGAGATGGTTTTTAAAATGCTGGTGGTATGTAGTGATGTCTATGGCTAAAATAATTCCTAGCACTATGCTTACTAACAGTCATAGTATGTGTATCTGATAAAATGGAAAGAATTTTTACTACTGTTCTTTTCATAAACTTTATTTTTTTGGGGAGAGGTAATTTTCAAGATTTCAGTCTTAATTCATAGCTATAAGTATCTGTAAACTCGGAAAGTGGTATTTTCTGCAGGATTTATTCCTCAACATGAGTTCAGACAAAGTACCCTACTGTTTCATACAGTTGGCTTTGCGGCCTTCAGAGCAGACTCTGGTCCCAGTGCCCACTGAGTGGCCCAGCCCCTAGGCTGCTCCTCAGGCTGCTTGCTGCTCCACTTGGCATGGCTGGCAGAATGGCAGACAAATTCCCTCTCTTTTCCTTCTTTTACCCTGCACCTTTGTAGAGCGGAGTACTGACTTTGGGAGCAGGATGTTTTGATTCCCCATGAAAGGAGGAGGCAGGTGAACCTAGGCGTTTCCCCCAGCCAGGGGAGGTAAGGCAGCAACAGGCGGATGATGCAGCCCCAGCCCCAGCAGCAGATTTAATGGGTGACTCTTTTTGGCATCCTGATCCAAAAGGTTACTACCACAGATGGGATAATCTACACTAAAACTATACTTCGTATAATCTGTTTGCTGAATGAACTTAATTTAAATGAAATTTGATTTTCTATTGGATGACCTTTGTTTTATTTTACACTTACACCCATTCCTCCTCTCAAAATCCTCAGGCCAGCTGGTCCTCCTAGCTATGTAAGTGCCACTTCCCTGTGCTTCTGACATCTCTGTATCCACAAGCCCTACTCGATTTGTTCAGATGCAGGCAGTGGGCTCAGTCTCCCTATGAGTATAAGCTTTGCTGGCCCTGAGGAGCTGCAACCTGCTGTGTGGCGTTTTTGGCAGTGTGTTAAGGAGCGAGAGCACTGCATGTACAAGGAACATGTGTTATGAGTGAAGTGTTGTATTAACAGGCAAATTTTCTGAATAAGACCCAATTTTAAAAATTGTTGATATTATTAAAATAATATATAAAAATAATAATGTAATAATTAGCAGAATATAGAAATATACTGTTCTGTTAGATGTGGTAGGAAATGTTCTGTGTGTACACACACTGATTTTTCTTGCAAATATCTGGTGTAATCTAGGTAATTTAAAACCTAGCAGAATGACCATAAACCAGATTTGAACTAAATGAATGTCACAGGTTTAATTCATGCAGAAGCCTTGCAAAGTTGTTAATATCTTTGGGATAAAATCCTGCTACTGCTTTAAATCCACAGCAAAGCATCCCATGTCTTAAGGTTAGGCCTCACTATATTATACTTCTAAATTTCATTGCTCCTGACAAAATCCTTTACGGCTCACACTAAAATTCACGATAATTCTTGCACAAGGCTGCCTGGTAATAGAGAAGTGAGCGGCAGGAAAAACTTATTGATGCTTTTTCCTCTTTTCCTTCTGTGACAGCAGGATTCTCTGAAACATTCTTGTCTGAAGGAGATGCGGTTTCAAGATATGCCTTCCCAGGTCTGTATATAGTTTGCCTGTTTTTGCCTTTACCTCTATGGAGGATTCCCTGCGTACTCAGTATGTAAGTGTAAATGTTGGTGAGATGCTTGAATTGCAGTGTTAATTGCTGTGCTTTACCTAGCAGCTTATATTTGGTCAGACATAGATTGTAAAATGGTTGGAGCTGATTCATTTTTGAGGAAGTGGGTCCTTCTTTAGAGACTTGACAGACTAAGGGCAAAAGCAACCCTTATAGCATGCTTCTGAACAATTCCGCATTGTAAGTTTGTTGACTTTTCAGCTTTGTGCCAAGTACAGTCAATGAGTATTAGTTTTCAAGTTTGAGCCACTTTTTCTCACATATACATGATTGGTGTTGACAGAGGAAGTACAAGTGGAATACCAAGCACCAATTACTGTGCTGCTTTTACTGTCATTGCTAAAATATTTTTTTCCCCAGGTTCTTCAGAAACTATTTGCTTCTGGGTTTGACAGTACTAATCAGAAGCTTTATCAAGCAATAGCTGTCATCTTATAGGTTATTTGTTTGTCAGAAGCTGAAAGGTTCATGCTATTCAGTGTATACTGAATATATATATATTCAGTGTATACTGAATAGTGTATATTGAATAGTATATAGTGAATAGTGTATAGTGAATAGCATCCATGTATTTCCAAGAACAAGTTTTACATGCTTCTGGGTGGGCAGTGTGCAGTATGTGTTTGGTTAATATGTGATGGAATTGCCTGAAATCCAGAACAGAGCAATAGTTTGGTTTGTGGTGTGACTGCGGGGGGGGAGGGCGGTGTGTGTTCTGACCCCCAAAAGCACCAAAGGATGCTTAGCTTTCAGGGCACAAATGTGGGCTTCTTGGACTGATTGTCTTAAATAGATTCTTGATATGTTAAATATATTATTAAATACATATCACACCTAGTCACAGAACTAAATCTGAATTTCTTTATTTGCTATAGAAAAGTGCGTGTAATTCATCCTGTCATGTGCTATGTGTGGGTTTGTGCAGTATGTTTAAAAAAAATCGTGCAAACAAATGCAAAACATATTACCTGAGGGGGAAGGGGATTAGAATGAAATGAGATTCTAAAATTAAAAAGTTAATTTGATATCCCTTTCCGAAGATGCTGGATTGTATTCAAGCATCCAACATCGCTACTGGCACTTCTGTTTATTTCTTCCATTATTTTTCAAGTGGCTATAACAGAGCAGACATGCAGCAAGCTATAAATAACAACAATAAAAAAAATATTTTCTCAGAGATGATCAGTTTTCAACATATTTAGCAAAGGAACAAAGCTTATTTAGAAATATATGGTCTGTTTATCAGCATATGCACATACTGAAAGTATAGCTTGGTACAGTTCCAGTCCTTATACTTCAGAAGTGTTTTGGATGAGTTTTCAAGTTGAGATTACAGAAAGAGAACTCTAAGGCTTACTTTGCTGTTTGTTTTCCTTTTTTGTCTCTCTTCTTTATTTTCTTTTTAAACATTTAACCATCTTTGGAAGCTTTTAAGAAGAACTTGCCATCATAGAGGCATTTAGCCTAAATTACAGTATTTCATCGGAAATGTTTAATGAAAAACTGGGTTACTGCAGAAATACATGATAAACACATTAAAAAGTATTGCACAATGCAAAAATGAAAGATTATTTTCTTGTTGGCTCATAATGACCTAATTTCTATTCTAATAAGCAGACTGAAGGAGAGAATGAAATAATTAACAAAAATATGACAGTTACTTGAGGAAACCTAAAATAGCCTAAAGAAATGAAGGAATAAATATTTTGGTCCTTTCTCACCTGTAAGTGTTCATAGCCGCTGATTTAGTGGCAAGTTAACAGCCTTGAAATAAAGCATAACTAATCACTGAACAAGTGTGTTTTGCAAAATATGGTCTCTTACTCAAATAAATTTAAACGTTCATGCTGTGCATGTGTGCAGTTCAAATCTGCTGTATTTTGAAAACCTCCTGTTTCTGTATTACAATGCACTCAGTAGTGTTCTCAGAATTGCTTTTCAATAACTAAGATTTGCTTGATGGTTGTTTGGATAAGTCAATAACAAGCAAACCCAGGAATTTCTCTGCTTCAGGTCAACACTAACATATCCCATGTAAGCAGTATTATTGTTCTATGGTGACAAGAATTTCAAAGATACTCATAGGACACCTAGACATCCAAGTTATTTGAAAATTGTCCTCCATTTCCTCCTTTCCTGATCCTTCAGCAAGCATGCTTTTATATGGCAGCACAAAGGATGGAACACTCCTGTATGAGTGTTAGACACACCTGAATTAAATTATAGAGTAATAACAACTCGAACTGTTGACCACTGACATAGCTAGTAACATGCAGGGGTGGCATATTCTCTTTTGTTCCCAAAGTTTCAATTGTTCCCAGTGTTCTCACCTCTTACTTTATGCATCTTTCCCCCTTCTAGTTCAATTTGGCAAAGCTATGGATAGCTTAAAAATGTAATTAAAAGAATAAAAATGATTAGGTCTGTTTTTTTTTCCTCAGTCTTATAAAGTCCGGAAGCTGGTTTTATTTCTCAGAAATACACAGAGATGTTGAAATTCCTTGATCAATATGACAATCAGACTTCCTGCGAATCAAAAGTTCAGGTGGATGAAATTTGTCAGTTTAGTTTAGATCAACCTGTAATTAAGCATAATCCCCAAAATCACCTCCTGAGTGTGAATTTCAATCCTAAGATATGTATGTATAATTGTAACTAAATCTGTATGTGATATTTCTCTTTGACTTCATAAAATGATAGTAGTATACTAAGGTATGAGTAAAAAATAAATCTTACTTATTTTATTGTCTTTGTTTTCCAGTCACTAAATCTAGTTGCCCTGTATGTGCTGAGGGCAGAGTTCTTGCTTTAAAGAGTAAAGAAGGCTGTTTCAGTAGTAAATTGTTTCCCCAGAGACACATGGAAGAATATAATAATGACAGTTAGCTCTTACCTTGTAAAATGCAGAGGTTCTTTAAGTTGTCAGACTTCAAAAGCCCTGAAATCACTACCCTTAAATTGCTGAATACTAATTAAAAGATGTCTCCTGCATATTTTCTTATATTCCAGTCATCAAAAAGGTGTTCCGATGCTCTTGTACTTGAGCTTAAATGCAAAGCAAAAAAAAAAAAAAAAAAAAGAAAAAAGTCGTCGTGTTGAGGCTTCTGAAAGGATAAACATAAGATAAACTGTTTCTTTCCTTCTTCTAACTAGTGGCTAAGGTTGTAAAGGTAGAAGACACCAGTATCACTCCTCTCACTGTGATGCAGCTTCCAGGGAAAAGCATCCTGTGCTTCTGAAAGTGAGTGGTGCATGAGCACAAAAAGGACTGCACTGTGCCTTTCCTACACAGCTTTCTTCTTGGAAATCTTACTTGGAAATCTAGTTAGCAGATTAGTCTTTCATTGTTTAAAGCTATGTATAGTCTAGGATATGGAAAAAAAAGCCAAGGCAACCTTCTGTGTCTAGTATCCATGAGCAGCAGAATGAAGTTGTCCACTTCAGGCAAAGCTAACTGAGGTTAGCTGAATATTTATCTCTCTGTTCTTGTGCTGTGAGCTTCCACCTTGGGTGCCATGTTGAATTCTGTAAGTCTGCACAGTGGAAATTTAATCTCTTAGACAAGTAAAGGGAGTATGCTCTAAACTGGTTTTCAGAATAAGATATAGTCCATTAAAAGTTCAGCTTTGAATAATTTGCAAAGGATATGTGTTCAGTTTGGTTTCATGTGTTCAGATAACAAAATGTAAACCCAAAATAGAAACAGCTGAATGAATTGTAATTTTTCTTGTTAATCAGTCTCTGAGGAAAAGGGGTGTAATTCCAGTCTTTCATCTGCATCTAAATTTAACCAACTGGTATTACAGTCTCACTTACTCAAATAATGAAACTTTTGTTCTGATGCTAGAATCATATGGACAATATGTCTGATCTGTCTGAAATCAGGCAGGAGGTTAAGGAGAGACTGGCAAATGTTACTGACAAAGCCCTGGAGTACAGAAGACCTCTTGATAGCTAGGTGTCTCTCTGGCTGGAAGACCATTCTCGTTAATGAAGCAATTCCTTCTCAGTGGTGGTGGTTTAGCATCCGCAAAGATGCCTCTTACTGATTAAGTCTCTCAACAGCCTCCAACTGTTAAACTGTTGAAATTGCAGGCAAGAAAGCAACTAGCCTTGCAATTGGCTATTTAGTGGGGGAAAAGAATTGGGGGCGTGTATAGAGTTATTTCTCTTCTGCTCTAGATTGACAGCTATGAAATCTTTAAGTTCAGATAAGCAACTCTGAAGACTTGAAAAATTAAAGTGGATATGGAACCTTTCAAAATGAGCACTAGCAAGAAATGGAGTTGGATGCTTAAGGAGTATCTCAGAGATTTGTCACTGTTAGACGAAATGGAGTTTGTGTGTCCATGTTTACATGCACTAAAGGAATAACTCTAAGCTTGGGGTCTTTTTATGTATAAGAATTCAATAAGCTGGTTATTTGATGTTTTTAATTTTTTTTTGTTTGGTTGTGATTTTTTTGTTGGTTTTTTTTTTTTTTGTTTGGTTTTGGTTTTTGTTTGCCGTTGTTTTATTTGGGTGGTTTTTTTCATGGCATTTATTGAATGTTTTATTCTAGAGATCTTGGGGAGATTTGTTGAATGAGAAAGCTATTTCCAGGTCAGCGTTATACATTTGAAAATGCGTTAAAGCAGCAGGAGTGAAGCTCTGATTAGTGGAAGATTCCCAGACTATTTTTGAATGAAGTTTTATGTGGTTATACATATAACAACTGAGTTCATTACGTGTAAATAGTAATATGATTACCAGTGATCCATAAAATGAATTACTTTACAGTTGACAAGAATTCTAGTAAAAGCTGTGACATAAGATACAGTTTGTGGTTAAATAAATCTTCCACTGTAATTTCTTGTTCATAGACAGGTGTCTATGATATATTTCTGCTGTGTGTGTTCAGAAATACACATGCTCATCTTGATAAGATAATGGGGAATCTCAGAAAAACATATTTGCTTGTAATTTTTCAGTACTAAATCAAATGATATTTTAGTTTACATATTAAAATATTTGAGAGTTTTGGGGAGAGATTTGTATGTTTTGGTTTTGTAGCTTTTTTTTGTTCAGTTTGTTTGGGGTTTTTTTTTGGGTTTTGGTTTTGGGGTTTGTGGTTGGTTGGTTGCTTGTTGGTTTTGGTGGGTTTTTGTTTGTTTGGTTTTTTTTTTTCATTTTTTTTTTCCCTGAGAAGCTGGTTTGGCTCTAGCACCACCAGATGTGGGTTTCTCTTGTTTCCCTTACAATGTTGCATATGCTCACTGATATATAAAAATGAAAGAGATTACTTGCTCATATTCTTTATTCACGTTCTTTTAAAAACTCGGTGTAATGTGCTCTTGAACACAGAAGTCTTAAGTGGACTATTTGATGAATCGTTTTAAAACATCATAACAGAAATTTGTTAATAATTAGCGAACTTTAAAGAGAAGTGGTTTAATAGGAGATTTTTATTACAAGAGTATAAATGAACTGGTTTCTATGTGGCTTTTCTTTTTATGGTTCAAATGCAGAGTACCTTTACTCTCTTGGATGGGTTTCTGGTCCCTATGAAGGTACATGGTAAAGCCATGATGTCTCTTCTCTAAGACAGTATGTGAAAGAATAAAGAGGATGGGGTTTATGACAGGCCCCTGCAATGTTTTTTTAACAGTAGCCCTGCAGAAGAGAGTTACAATGGGCATGGGAAGTATGAAGCAAAAGAGCCCTGTCCCAGACAGTTTGCAGGACACTACAGGAATAGCAGGGTTTCATAGACAGCACAGTAGTTGAGTATGGAAGGAAGAAAATTGGAAGAAAGTCTTGAACCCAATGGGTATAAAGTTCTTTACAGATTTGTTTCATTTGGGAATCTTGGGTGACATGGTTTAGTGCAAGGTGTCCCTGCCCATGGCAGGGGGGTTGGAACTGGGTAATCGTAAGGTCCTTTCTAACCCTAACTATTCTATGATTCCATGATTCTGTGAATTGCATGCCTTATTAGCCGTGCTTTAAGAGAAGAATCAGACTTTACAGCAGGAGTCTTGGCTTAAACTGCATAAAAATTATGGACAACACGTAGCCAGCTCTGCTACTGGGGGTTGTCATGCTGTGATAGGAATGGTAAAATGCAAAGAAGGAGTTAAGATAACTGCATGCTTCTGCTTTTGCATTGTGCACTGTGGCACATATGCTAACTTCTGGAACAGAGAAAATGCTGATCGCTGCCCATGATAAACACTAAAACAGCAAATACTGGCTGGAAGTAAGGTACGACATGCTGAAATTCTGAGATCAAGAACAACAACATTGAGAGCCAATAAATCAGTATTGCAATGAGTGACTATTAATCTGAAACAGTAAATATTTATCACAGATACGATTAGACACACTCTGGTCAGATCTGCTGTTATCTCAAACCTTTGAGCCCCACGTTGGGCACCAAAAATAATTCACCCTTATGTTGCCAATCTAAGTCCATCTGAGCCACTTCAGTCTTCTCCAGGACTTGCTCTGGTTCCATAAGATGTGAGGGAGGACCACCTGGAATCACTGTTGTCTCTGCTGGGATGAGCTTTAGAACCAGGTTTCCAATTAAACAGGCTGTGATTTCAAGTTCAGCATTCCCTTTCCAGGAATATTTCTGTAAACTGAGCTTTTTCCCATAAGCATATCTAATAATACTTGTGTCATATCCATCATGCTATGGTGTGCATATGAGCCTCCTTTACCCCCCTGAATGGTGTTTTTGAATGTATTGAATTTATGGATACTTTTATGTGCAGTAAAATAATTGGTAAGAAAATTAGATTTAAATCATCAGGGCTGTGAAAATAAATGTCTCTGATCCAACTGGAATCATAAAATCACTGTGCAAATACAGTGTTAATACAGTTCCATTACTTTAAGTGACATACTGGAAAGTACATTTGCATAGCCATAGCTTTTGCTTTATCTGCCACATAAACCAGTGACCCAAATAAAATCTTCCCTAGTCTTGTGCTAGAGACCTTGGTGATGGTCTTTCATGCTCTACATATAGATGCAGAAATACTCTCAGGCATGTGGTGGAGCCACTGCTCCTAGCTATTCAACATGTAAGTGGAGCAGATTTAGGCTTCAGACAGAAGCACCTTGTGGGTTGGCAAGTGAATTTACAGTCTCTGCTCAGACAAAAGTACTTAATTCTCTGAGGGCAGACCTGGCTTGCTAAATTAGAGGGTTTTTCCACACCTGGCAGTCTACCTGCTGAGCCTGAAAAAAACAGTAAGCTTGAAAGGTTCTTTGGCTTGTTTTGGACAGGGATCTACTTCCCTGTAATATTTGCATTGAATATTTATAGGAAAATTAAGCAACACAGCTAGAAACTTTCCTGGATAACAAAAGAGTGTTTCTTAATAATGAACAGATGAAATGATGGGCAGAGGGAAATGAAAGGTAAGGAAAGAAAGGACACCTGAAATATTAGCCTCCTAGTAATTTTTTTAAGAATTAGTACATAGGGAAATTGTTGACCTGACAGTGGACAGAAAGGTGGGAAAAAAAGAGGGGCCCCAGAAGGGGGAGAGATGTATTTGTTTTACCCAACTGTTGATCATATAGCTGTAAAGCCAAATAAATTTGTATGAACCGAAAAGAAGTTATTTCAATTTCTCAGGAAGAATTTCAGTGGATTTTGTTCCTAAGTTTTTAAAATTAGGATGATTTTTTTTTTAATGATTTCTAAAAAAATATATTCAACTTTCAATCATTTTTGAAATGGAGAAAATTGAAAAGCTGAAAGAAAAACATAGAAGACAGAGTATAACAGAATGTTTCTATTCCAATACGCCAAGCATTTTTTACATGCAGTTTTAATAAAAGCACATTTTAAGTAATTTTAGTGCAGAAAGCTCCTAAACAGGCCTAGTACAAATTTTTTGTGATTTCCAAAAAATAGAAAATAAGAAATAAAAAATTGACTATTCTCTTTTCAATGCCTTGATTAAAAATTTGAAGGATTTTTTAACTGATATCACACAAAACAGTGACAAAAATGGCATGCACCTCCTCCACTCCCAAAGATTTCTAGTTGCAAATACTGTGTCTGTAGCTTACATCAGATTCAGTGGCAGCGGTGCAAATAAGCTTGCCTTTTAGTGTACGTCACAGTACAAGACAAGGCATACCAAAAAAGCCCGTGAACATCATCAAGAAATACTTTATGTAGGCTGACTAAAATCACAGTTTTGGTGCAAATTAGTATTGTCTATCCGATATCCAGACTGCGTATAACTTATTTCATTGTTTTTTCACTTGGATTTCGTTTGAACACTTTGCTATATGCTTATGTCTGATTTTTCTTATTAATTTACTTATTTTGCTCTCTGCTGTCCCTTTCCTTTATAGGTCAGGCTTTTAGTAGCAGAAGATACTACTTTGACAGACTTTCTTGGGACTCCACCTTCATAAAGCAGAAGATTAAGGACAAAGTATAGTTGATAATGCCGTGATAATGTTGGCTACTAAAAAGTGAGAGTTGCCCCTTTTTTCATTCAGTTTTTGCTAAATAATGTGTAACAAACTATTTGTTTAATTAAGTTTTGTTTCAATAAATTAATAATAGAAGTGAATATTTTCATGTGATTTACCTGGGGAGCAAAATTCACAGCCTAGTGAAATGAAATTCTCGTCTGTAGTATAGTTTACCATCACTCTGAATTAAATAATTTGAGTTCTCAACTCAAAACACAAAATGTGATATGTGCAGACAGTTGTTGTTACTACTCTTCTTGGTCCCAGATTTTGGCAGAAATCAGCCAAACATGGGCTGCCATGGAATTTTCTTACAAAGAAAGAACACCACAACATCGCTCCTTTATTAAAGTCAGATGAAGAGCTGTTTGAAACAAGAATCAAGTGAGGATTTAAGTAATAGAAATATTATTAGTCTATCAATATTATTCACTTCCTTGATACACTTGGTTGGTTAAAACATTTTCCTGAATCTTTACTGCGGAGAGTTGTTTTCTCCAGATGTTAGTCCTGGGAAATTATTTGTATGCTATGTAACTATATATTCTAAAAGATTTCCTGTCTCCATGCAGGAGTTAAACAAAATTACAGCTTCCTAAGCTTGTATTTTGTTAGGGTTTTGTTGGGGGTTTTATGTGTTGTTTTTTGTTTGTTTGCCTTTTTTTTTTAATAATAATATGCTGTCCGTTTGCAGTGTTTAAAGATTCTGATATATGGTAATAACAAGTTACAAGAGACATTCTTAAACACTTATTAGCTCTAGTTCCTCTGTTTGATAGATTATTTTGATTAATGTAGTTTTTGCTGGTTTTCACTTTGCAAGGTTCAGCTATAAATTATTCTGAAATGTAGCTCATTTCATTGAATCAGTGAAAGGTTAGTGAAATAAATTAAACATGGCAGATTCTGCAATTTTCATTTGGATGGAGGTTCAACTCATGGGGTTTTGATTTTAAAGTGTTTTCACTGTCTCTGAAGATATGAGAAACCAGCTCCCTGAAGGTGTAAACAGATCTGATGAAATCAGCAGAGACTTCAAAGTTAGTAGAGTTAGTGGGTTTGTCCATTATATCTTGCATTTTAGTTATTTAGAATGGGTAGTTAAACATTTTTTTAATCAAACTATACTGTGAGTTTAGTTTCAGTATTTCTTTGATAGGCTTGTTTCTAACCCACTGAATGAGCATCTCAGGATTACTTGGGAGAGTATCAGAAGTAGATTTTGCATTCTATATTACTAAAATCAAGGTAATTATTTGCCTTGTTTTCCTTTCACATGGACTGGCAACAGCTGCTTGACACATTGACACAAATCTTTTTTTTTTTTCTTTTTTCTTTTAAATTTATCTGCAAACAACTACCCTGTCAAGTAAGAAATTTTGTTCTTCCCTTACTTTTTAAGACTAGACTCCTTGGAAGGTTGAAGGGGAATTTTTGCTTAGCCAAACTTATTTACCTTTTCAGGGACTTTTCTGGTAAAATTCTGTTCTCTTGGGTTCCTTGGTCTGAATAAGTAAAAAGATCATATTCCCCTTCAGCTTCTAGAAAGCAAACATGTCAGGTTTGCCACCTTCCGTGTTCCTTACAGTTGTATTCATCATTATTTTAAATCAAAAGTGGATTGTATTGTTCTGTTTTACCGTTGGTCTGATTTGTTTTGGTTTTTTTTTTCTTCCTTCTTCCTTACCTGAGAGGAAATTCTTGAGTATAAGGTGCTTAAAAGTACATGTTAAAATCTCTGTCTTTTCAGGCTTTGTGAAAAAGCTGTCACTGACTATTCAGAAACCAAATAAACAGCTTTTCCTGTTTCTTCAGTAGACTTGCTAGACATCTTTTCAAAAGGAACACATCCAAAACAGGTGAGCCTCTTTGCATATCAATGTACTTTGTTTTGTCTACAAAAGACAAGTAAGTTTTCCATCTAACTGTGGGGCAACAGTATCATAAAATTGCACCTGTATTAATTCACTTTACAAATAGGAACACTTTGTGAAAGGAAGGTAGTAAACATTTCCCCACACACACACATTCTCCCCTAGAACAAGATATTCAGGAAGGAGAGATGAAACCATCATTCTGAGAAGTGTTACAAATCCTGTGCTGTGTGTGCCTGGCAATTTAGTCACATGCAATTTGCATTTACTTGGACATTTGGATGGTAGGTTTGCAGGAATGAGAACTGGAAAAGGTCTGATTTATGGAACAGAACTTTATAACTCACAGTTATAAAGCAGGTATGTTTATTGCAGTGCTGGGTGCGAGGGGGATCGCTCCTCCTAACTTGTACACTGAAAACTCAAGTTAGATATTTATTACACACAAACGTACCTGTTCATTAGATTTCACAAGCATAGGAGGAGATTATTACAATTTGTTCCAAGAACTCATTAATACTATTCTCCTCAACTCAATGCCTGCGCACTGCTGTGTGGTGGTCTTGGGCTGGAGTCTTCTGGATGAAGTAAGAGGTCTTCCTTGCCATGCACTTTTCACCCTTATCACAGTTTCCCCAGCTGGCAACACCAAGTCTTATAGAGACTAGCTGAAACAGGTTCTTGTCAGGCATTCATCTTCTTGAGGGAAAAGGGTCCCTGCTTTTAAACAGTGTGTTTTGGCTACCTGTTCTATTCTGGGTTATAATTTAACCACAAGACTAGCAAGAACAAGAACATATCTGTTCCCTATACCAAGTTAAGACAATCAATACATAGTTTGAAGAAAACTCTTAACCCTTTCCTTAGTCCGTTACTATTCCTCACATCAGGTCAATGAGATCATCAGATCTATTGTTCTGGCACGGATTGATCAAATTTCAGGCATTCTATGCATAGTGATGATAAGTAAAACTGAAAGGTCTATGGGCTCTGTTAGGCTGGATGGACCACTCAGTGGATAAAGAACTGGCTGGATGGCCGTCCACAAAGAGTTGTGGTCAATGGCTCAATGTCTGCCTGGAGACCACTAATGAGTGGTGTCCCTCAGGGATCGGTGTTGGGACCGGTCTTGTTTAACATCTTCGTCGCTGACATGGCCAGTGGGATTGAGTGTGCCCTCAGCAAGTTTGCTGATGACACCAAGCTGTTTGGTTTGGTTGATACCCTGGAAGGAAGGGATGCCATTCAGTTGGGGCTGTTCAGCCTGGAGAAGAGAAGGCTGCGTGGAGACCTCATAGCAGCCTTCCAGTACCTGAAGGGGGCCTATAGGGATGCTGGGGAGGGACTCTTTGTCAGGGACTGTAGTGACAGGACAAGGGGTAATGGGTTAAAACTTAAACAGGGGAAGTTTAGATTGGGTATAAAGAGGAAATTCTTTCCTGTTAGGGTGGTGAGGCACTGGAATCGGTTGCCCAGGGAGGTTGTGAGTGCTCCACCCCTGGCAGTGTTCAAGGCCAGGTTGGACAGAGCCTTGTGTTGGATGGTTCAGTGTGAGGTGTCCCTGCCCATGGCATGGGGTTTGGAACTAGATGATCTTGAGGTCCTTTCCAACCCTAACTATTCTATGATTCTATGAAGTGTTGCTTTTAAAAATGTAAACTTAGGAAAAATAATAATAAAACCCCCTTACAATTGTGATTTCCCGAATTCCAAAACATTTTATGACCCCAATAATTTAATAAATTGTCTAGCTGTCCTTTGTACATAGGGGGCTTTTTTGTTTTGTTTCGGGTTTTTTTTTTTTTTTGTTTGTTTTTAAAGTAGTGTAAAGACTTTAGTGGGTAGGAGCAATGAAGAAGAAAAAAAAAGTACTCAAAGCCACAGAACTGATGAAGCCTATGGTTGCATTAGCTTTATCAGGCTTCTCTCTTCTTCTGTCCTTTTATTTCATCTTCCATTATACTTTCAGATCCCCTCCTCTGTCATACTTCAGCACACACCATTTCAGACCTACAGTTCTCTCGTGTGTCTGCTGTCAGCTGAACAGGGTTTTAGCTGGTTTTGAACCTCGTATTTGCTAATTGACCAGCCAGTACATGTGCTAACTGGGTAGTGGTAGGTCAGAAAGAACAGATCAGTGGCTTCTGAGACAATAACTTACTGTTTTCAGAACAGTGCTGAATGGATAAGCATTCACGTTGCATAAAATCAATGTTGCATGTGGTTCTAATGATTGATTGTCTCAGCAGGGAGACCTCAGCCTGCATGGACAAATATATGCAGCTTGTCTCTTAGAGATAGTTTCTGCAAGATACAGCTATGTTTGAGAGCAAGACACAAGAAAGACTGTATTGTCTGTGCTTACTCTGTGTGAACAGAAAACCTTCAGATTTTCATATTTGGAGCTCTAAGACAGTATGCTTGTGTGTTCAAGTCAAGTGGACATTTAAACCAAAACAGTGTCAGGTATTTCAGTAACTGGAAAGGGTTCCTCTGATCTAAATCCTACTGAAGAAGCAGTAGGAGAGAGAAAATAGAAGTAAAACCACCACTCTCACTGCAAGTTTGTAAATAATGGTGATATTAAGAAAATATGTTGTAAAGATTAGTGAGATGAGCTTCCTATATTCATAGAATCATAGAATAGTTTGGGTTGGAAGGGTGATTCAAAGGTCATCTGGTCCAACCCCCCTGCAATGAGCAGTGATATCTTCAACTAGATCAGATTGTCCAGAACTATACATATTGTCCAGAACTATATATATGTACCATTTATATTACATGAATAAATTTAGGCATGTTTGGGTTATTTTCTTCAAAAGGTAGTCTTGGTAGAGCTTTGGCTGCAACACCTTGAGGAAACTGTACACAAAACAGTAAGCCTCTGCATCACAGAGGCATTACTGGCCTATGAAGAGAAGCAGAGAGAACAGTGGGGCTTTGACTACCCAGCCCACTCCACTTAATAATTCACAGATCTGCTGGGTTTTGATGTAGAAATAGCTGGTAGAAGGTTTGGCATCAGAGCTGGGGAATTGCTAGAAGAAGCAGGTATGGACATCATCTTTTTGTCTGATACTGTGAAAATAAGGACAGTGTGAAAATGGTCTCATGAAAAGATATGAGTGTCATATGTAATAATTTTAATCCTGCAGTAAATAAACTGCTATTACTATCTACTGAAAAAAAATACACCTTTTGCTTTCAATTTGCTAACTCATGGGCATTTTTGTCACATCTTAATTACTGGGTTTTCTGAGTGATTATTCTGAACTGAGATGAAAGACACTGCCAAACATTAACCACAACTATGTGGCAAGAACAGAGTGTGCAACCACTAGCGCATAAATATTAAACCCATATATTCGTGTAAGGAAACCAAAACTGTTGGGTTTGTTAGTGTCAAACCAAACAGTGTACTTCTAATATCATTGGTTTTAGTCACACTTCAGAAGGGCACCTTCTGTCATTTGATTTTTGCTTCAGCTTTGTTTACCTCCAGATTCTCTTGAATGTTTTTGTCCTGGTGTAGGTATTCTTCCTTTGCGAAAATTTTAAGTAGTTTTAGTGTTCTTTTCCAACCTAGAAAATCTGATGGAGTGAAATACCGAATTGGAAAGACACTTTAAAGAGGGGGTGGAAATCTGATAGAGATATCTAAAATTATCCCTGTAATTGAGAAGGTGCATAAAGATTGATCTTTGTTTGCTGCTTCTCATAAAACAAGAGCTAATAGGCACTACCTCAAGCTATTAGGTAGCAGACTGTACAAAAGTGGTCTAGGAAAGATCATGTGGACCTCTGCAGATGGCAGCTCACTGCCATAAAGAAGTGGAGATTTTGGTGTGTTGAAAGGAAGATGACAGAGATATTTCAGGATGCTTGGTAATTTCATTCAAAACATTGTTATTGATACATCCTTCATGATATAATACAGAAAAATAGTAAACTGGGTGAAATTGTCTGCTGGTTTTATTTTTGTAAGCATTTTCAAAATCTGTTAGGGCTTAGGCTGCAATTCTCAAATAACTTGTTTGCATAGAGTATTACCTTCTGGATCTTTAAATCTGTCTCAGCAAAACCAGCACCAGTAGGTGCTTTTGTATATTATAAAGAATAATACAGAATATGTAGTGTTTGAGGTCTCACTAATTCACCCACCCACTTTGAGGATGGAGTTTAAAACACGTACAAGCATAGTTCTGTCTCACACCAGCTACCCGAGAAATCATGTTTTTTGTTGTCACATCACATTTCCCTGTTTCTGGAAATGTTTTGGCTTCAGAATGGAATTTCTTGTCAAAATCAGTGATCCAGAAAGCAGTCCTGGGGGAGCAATTCTGGGAGCTCAAGTATTTGAAATAGACAAAGCAGCAACTAAAGCCTCGTGTTTCCTGTCATGTGTGACCAGTGATAAGCTGTTCCTTCTTGCTAAAAAATGTTGATGTGGTTGGTTTTCGTTATCTAAAATAAGCATTTCCTAACTAGTACCACATCATGATTTTACATGAACATGAAAGAAGTATATTAAATTATAATGCGAAAGTGAACTCAGACTAAATCATCCATGACACATAAGGCTTGAGGAAAAAAACTCCTGACATTGTAGATGGTCTTTGCAATGCTAATAATAATTTTTCTCACATTAAGGTGTTACATTACTCTAACTCAGTCTCTCTACCTAACAATTAGTGGTGCTCCTGCAGGACCAGCCAGCACAGGTAAAATAGAGATCACCAAAGATTTTGGCCATGCCTTTGGTGCCATGGTATACATCTTCAACTGTTGTGTGCAGATGGTTTACAAGGTGAGAGATGTTCTGCCTAGCAGTACTGAAATTGGTGCTTAGTTTCTTTTTCCTGTGAAGTACATTGGAAATTGTTGCGTTCAAGCAAAAATGCTAAATCTCAATATACCCTTGGGGCACTAGGATCCTAGCCTACAAAAACTGTTTCAAGACAGATTTGTCATGGCTTCCAGTACATATGTGAAGGAAGACACTTCTGGTCCTGTGGTGCCATAGCAAATAACCTGGATATCTTAAACTCCTTGTACACAGGACAATCCACGTAGCAGGCCGCTCTTAGATTGTGTAGCTTGCTCTTTAACAACCCACCAGACAGCAATCCAACAAAATATTTGAAAAAAAAACAAAAACCTTATTCATTAAGCTCAGTATATTCCTAAATTTCCTGTTTTCCTAATCAGCTATATGTTTATCTTATTTGCCAAGCTGTACCATTTCTAAGATGTGGAGATTAACTTTCATTGCAGATACTCAGGATCTTTAGTTCCCCAGAAAGGAAAAACAAGGAGAAATCTTAAGGTAAAATCTTCACTTGAAATCATCGAAGAGTAGGAGCCATTTCTTGTATTTTGCCTTTGAATAAAAACAGAATTCTAAAAAGAGAAGGATTTAAGGCTCTCACAACATGTGGTTTACCATCCTTTTCCAGGTACTTATGAGAGCCTTAAGAGATTTCAATTTGCCTAAAATAGTGCCACATGATATTCAAATTTTCATGGACCTGATCAGTGACCTGTTTCCAGCTCTGGATGTTCTGAGAAAGAAGAACCTACAATTTGAACAGATGGTTAAACAATCTACCCTGGAGCTTTATTTGCAGCCTGAAGAGAGCTTTATGCTCAAAGTAAAAGAATTCACTGCCTTTAATTACTTCCCTTAAGAGTTTCAATCAAAATAATTGCAAAAGGGTTGTATTAGACATGAAGGTTATTTTTGAGTATGTTACAGTATTGGTAAGGTGTCTTCAGTGTCTCGGTATTTCAAAGGCATCTTCTCATGGCAGTAATGCTCGACATTATGATATATATGCCTGTAAGGAAATATATATGCCTGTAAGGAAATATATATCCTGTTCAAAAAATCTATTTACAGTGACAAGCATGTTTGCATACAGTACCAAGCATTTGTACTCCATAGCAAATTAAATGTTAGTGATCATTTATAAAGAAAAAGAGAGTAAGGGAGCAAACATATATAAATAAGGTGTGGATTTAGAATGTAAGCTTTAGAAAACGCAGTGTGTATGCTCTTCACCAAGACAGAAATCCATAAGCAGACAAGCTATTTTCATTCTGTGGCTTGCAGTACTACTTATTTGAAAAAGTGTATTCCTTTAGTGAACTGATACTATATTTTACCAAATATAGTTGCACAAATGTTCTAAGGGTGGAATTCTCTCTGCTAAATTGATGGCAAAATTGTGATGATTGTCCTCTATCCCTGGGTTGGCACAATCCTACAGGACTGTATGGCTGTCTAGCAGAATAGGATTTGTTGTTGTTGAGGTAATTGCATTTCTTAAGCCAATTCTCTTCCTATTTTCTGAGAGACAATGTTGCTTGATGCAACATCAGCTGAGCAGAGGCCAATCTGCCAAAGAACGTGTAAGTTCATTTTTTCCTGTTAAAGGGAATAGGAAAGTGGAGGGGAAGGTAATTTTTGTGAATAATTATGTCTCTAATCAGAAAGACAACAGGAGAGGAATAGCACTCACTGTATATCCCTTCTGTGTGGTAGGCTGTTCAGCTGGAGGAGCTACTGGCAGTGTGTTGCTCTGTGTGTGTTTTTGGAAATACAGGGACTAGAAAGAGTGAGGTACCTGCCTACCTATGCAGTGTGTGTTCTATCTTACAGTGTGAAGAAATTGCCATGGCTCTTGCAGAAAATGTTCTGTGTGCTGCTCTTGACTTCGACTGCAGTGTAGTAGCAGCCTGTTCAGGCCACCCAATCAACCACATGATGCGAAGTGGCAAAGCTCAAACATTGCAAGTAAATTCTACATGTTGTGGTGTTAGCATGTCCCAGAGGAAAAATAATCGTGGCACCAAGTAATGAGCATTCAATTTGACAGATAAGCTAAGTAATACTTTTTTCTGAAAGAAACATCTAGATAGTTTAATTAGGTTTCTAGACAGAAATAGTGGAATGTATTGCCAAAACACTAGACAAATACTTCTAATAGATAATGCTTGCCTATTTCTGCTGCTAAATTTTGGCAGCTGCATGGATTTTATTCTCCATTTAACACTTCCTATTGGAATCAACTGCAGAGTACAGCCATATCAGAATGGGAACCCCTTAGTCTTAATGGAAATATGGGACTAAGCTAGGACAGAGGCGTGAATGAATCAAGGTGAAGAGTTGACTAAGGCCAGAGATTTTCAATCAGAGACACAGCTCAGAAGAAAGTCAAGAAAGATTCCTGTTGTATCAAAATTAAGTCACTAATGTGCAGCCTGTTCCTCTGCTTCAGATGCTGAAAATTCTTCATCACACATACATGAACATGAACGAAAAACTTGTGCAGAATGACCTTAACCCAAAAGTTCCATCAGCTGATGAACTGTTTGGTTTGATACACCATGCAACCCAAGAATAGAAAGATGGCAAATAGCAAACCTTTTTATTTGACCTGTTCCTGGGGCCATTCTCCATCAGAAATGGACAATGCTAGGGTTCAGAGAAGGTGGTGTACTGAATTCTTCTGTTTTTTCTGTGTTCTGATGCAATGAGATGTGGGTGCATAACACTGGTGGTTGTGGAACAACTGGATGGGAAGGCAGGGCAAGATGCTAGTAGGCAGAAAAATACTAGCCTGAAGAGTGCTGATTCAGCTGCATTAAAGGGGGAGTTATTTTCTCCCCAGACCCTTGAAACCTCCCCTTTCTCACCCATATCATTAAGACTAATGCCATACTCTCCTGTAATCAAAACAGAAATAGGTCATTATTACATAAAATGCAGCCATTTTGCTGTATCAAGTGTTCACTGAAAACATTTTTTTCATTTTACTTTGAATAGTGACCTAATAAGCAAGCAAAGGAAAAAAACATGGGTTTGATGCTACAAAAGCTTCTTTTTCAGTGATTATTCTGAAGTTTAAACTGCAGTGCAGTGTTGTTATTTAAGCACTAAAGTGGTGCTCTTCTGTTGAAATATAGTTTGCAGGTCTCCTGTCATCTCTTCTAAGAGAGCAAACTAATATTAGCTATGAGGTGCCTAAATGGTCAGTTTTATATGGGTGTATAGATCCTATGTGGGCTGAGTCACACAACACTTATGGATGGTAACAAGGTGAGAAGTTAAGGACAATGGCTTCCACTCTACCTGTTTTTACATTTTCCTCTTTTTTTTTTTTTCCTGTGAATAGTTTGCAGTATGCATTCCTTTTTTTCTTCTGTTCTTATAAATTGTTTTTCACTTTATTATTATTGCTTACTAATATTTTAGCATCTGTTTAATACACAGTGCCTTGCTTATTTTGTACAACAGAAAGGTCTTATAATAGCGTAAGTATACTGTAAGGGTGATTGTGCCTCCTAGTGTATAAGTTGATGTAAATCAAGATGTCCACCATGTAATTCTTGAAACTGGTATTCGGAAAGACTCACAGTAAAACAGATATAAGTTTCCATTGGTGAAGTCCTCACATCATTGTCCTAAGGAAGGCTGGTGTTAGGAAATTAAATGAGTCAATTTAAGAACTAGCAGTAATATTCAGATTTCTTATTCCCTTCTTAGTCATTATTCAGCTAAATTAGTTTGGTTGGATGTCTGAAATGCTGTAATGTAATGAAATATAAATCTAAAATCTGAATGTAACTTTAGGAAGGTGATTGTAGTTAACTCGTTCTCTTACATTTATGTTTTTTAAGATAGGAAAGCTTATTTAGTGACACGGTCTTTGGTTACTCATCAAGGTGTCTATCTGGGGCTAGCCACATACCCTAACTTTAGCTAATGGGTAGAAAGTGGCTTTTCCAAGGGACATTCCAGAGCACCTAAGTTTAGGTTCCTGCTCTGAATAGTTTTCTGTTTCTTTCCATTGACAATGAGGGACTTTACCTCCCCTGCTTTTAGCAGCTTTCAGGAGACCTCACATTGGTGAAGCAGGCTAGTCATCCTTTGAATTAAATTGTGGAAAAACTCATACAAGATCAAGTAAAACCTCTTGAATTTGTCTTCCTCTGTGTTTCTGAAGTAACAAAAAAAACCTCCAAACAAACCAACAAAAAACTATAGCAAAGTTTGAATAAAGTTTTTAGCTAAGTTTGAGAAATAGTGTATAATATGCATTGTGTCGCTCCTTTGCAGGGATGGAATATGATTGCCCTGATCATGTTCTTTTAGACAGTGTACCTTAGCTTGCTTTTGCTGAAAAATTTACTAATGATTTCTAGGTTCTGACCTTTACAAGCAATGAACATGTCCCTGTGACTCTGTCAGTGTGGCTGTTATTTGAGGTATGCCTTTGAAGAACTGCAACCCCAGCTACAGTATTATCCAGAGCTGGCATTCTTCATCTGAACACTAGGGACCTGGCGGTGGAATGGGTGAGAATCTCATGATATTAGTTAATGGTTTTATGATATATCTTGAAAATTAATGGGTTTATTAGTTCTTCCTTCTAGTTTTTTATTCTGATAATAGTGGGATGAGTTAGTTGGTAGCCATGTATATTCTCAAATATGCAGTTGAGAAAATTTCACCATCAGTTATTTTACCCTCTTATGCATGCTGCTTAATCAGAGCAGTGGAGTAGTGGAGTGGTGGGCTGACCCTGGCTGGATGCCATCTGCCTAACAGGCTGCTCTATCACTCCCCCTCCTTAGCTGGACAAGGGAGAGAAAACCGTGACAAAAGGTTTGTGGGTTCAGATAAAGACAGGGAGATCACTCGGCAACTGCTGTAATGGGCAAAACTGACTCAACTTGGGGAAATTAATATCATTTACTACCAGTCAAAATCAGAGTAGGGTAATGAGACATAAAAGCAAATCTTAAACCACCTTCCCCCTACATCTCCCTTCAATTTCACTCCTGAATTCTCTACCTCCTTCCTCTGAGAACAGTACAGCAGGACAGCGAATGGGGGTCAGCTCTTCACACATTGTCTCTAATGCTCCTTCCTCCTCAGGGCGGGAGGGCCCCTCACACTCTTCCCCTGCTCTAGTGTGGGGTCCCTCCCCCAGGAGACAATCCTCCTTGAACTTCCTCCCAGTCCTTCCCACAGGCTGCAGTTCTTCCTGAGCTGCTGCATTTTAGGTGCCTTCCACGGGGTGTCGTCCCTTGGGAACAGACTGCTCCATCATCAGTTCCCTGCAGGGTCTGAAGTCCTGCAGCAAACCTGATCCATCATGGGCTTCTCACTCCATGGGACCACACATCCTTGATCTCAGAGTTTCAGCATGTTGTACCTTACAGTCAGTGTTTGCTGGTTTAGTGTTTATCAGCTGGGGGGCCTGGGCTAAGGTTCTTGTTTCACTGTACTTTATGGTAATGACTTGTAATACAGTAGACTCATTGATCATGAAACTGCTCTGGCTTGTGTTCCCAGTGTGATCATCACCTCAGTACTTTGGGAGGTATATAATGGAAGTGCTTAGCAATTACATATCTTGTTTTCCCTCCTTGGGTGGTCAGCCTATGAAGGAGACATTCCCTCACACCCCCAGCTCCACCACCAGACTATTTACAGCATCATTTGAGAGTTCTGAAGGATTTTAATGGTCTTTGGATGCCCTTGAGACCTGCCTGCTGATTGTGATGGGGATCACCATGTTGGCACACATACAGAGTGTGTTTTATCCACAACTATTTTTTCTGATCTCAAAAGTTAAGCAGAGTTGTGTTTGGGTCTTGTCTAGGGTTAGACGATGGTGGTATAGGAGGAGCAAGAGATTTTCCCTGAGGCCGGACAGTCATGAGGGGCAGGGTGTGTGGGATAGTATAGACAAGTATCTAGGCCAGTGGGCCTCTCCAGTGCTTTGGAACTTCACCACTGAACAAGTGCAAAATCCAGAAAAAACTAGTAAAACACTTAAATGAGGTGTGTTGTCATCCTGGTCATACCAAAGAGAGACATATCATGGCAACATGTTGGGGTTTGGTCTACACTTACAGAGCCCTGTTCAACACTGTCCAGCACCTTCAAAGGAAAAAACAGACAATGCAGCTATTTCAACTCTAAGTACAGCAGCTACACCAACCCCAGTGACAAGTACAGCAGCTACTCAGACTCTGACTACAAAAGACAATGCAGACACTCCAACTCCCAGCACAGCAACTACACCAACCCCAGCAACAAGCACAGCAGCTACCCAAACCCCGACAGCAACAGACAGTGCAGCTGCTGGTGCTACTCAAACCCCAAGCACAGCGGCTGCACCTGCCCTGACAACAGATACTGCAGACACTCCAACCACAGTGATAATGGGGCTGACCTTCACAAACTATAAGGTAGGGAAGCCAAGAAACTAGGATCACTTGCTAGGGAAGGGGAAATTTACAAAGTGATTGCAAAAGAGAAATGGTCCCTCAGCCTTTGGAGGTGGCTCTTGGCAGCTGTGAAAGAAAGATTTCCCTACAAGGATGATGTTATGAGTCGGTCTGCCAACTGGACCACAGTAGAGAAAGGCAACCAGTCTCTGAGGGAATCAGCCATTGTAGAGATGATCTGTTGTAGGCAGGATGCCAGGAATGAATCTTTAGATCCATATGAAGTCTGTACAAGACCCATGTGGTGGAAACTTACACAGAGTGCACCATCATCGTATGCCCAGTCACTGGCATCAATAACTTGGCATGATGTAGTACCACCAACAGTGGATGAAGTGATTTGTCAACTCTGAGCATTCAAAGACAATCTCACCCTTTCCATCATTTCAGCTGTGGAAAAACTGTCCCTATCTGATCTATCCATCTCCCCACATGTACCAAGCCATGTCTCAGCTATTAACAAAAGGCATCCTACTGCTCGAGAGAGAAGATATAGAAGGTATACGCCACATGCCGCCCTAAGGTTTTATCTGTGGGATCACTGAGAAGACATGAGAAAGTGTGATGGAAAGCCTACCTCAGCTCTGGAGGAACAGGTGTGTGAATTGACGAGGAGAACAAAGGTCAAGGATGATCATCCCATGAAAGCTGCGACTTCAGCCTCTGGTGAGCAGGTTCTCAGATGGAGTGGAAGAGCTGATTTTACTCCAGCTCCTGTGATAAAGAAGACTAATCCCTGTCTACAAGACGTAAGTGACCAATATTGTGATCACTATTAGAGGGGCCCTGCACCTAGCCAGGTGGAGGTAAGGGACAATCAGATTTTCTGGACTGTGTGGATCAGGTGGCCTGGCACATCAGTCCCACAGAAGTATAAGGCTCTAGTAGATACCAGTGCACAATGTACCCTGATGCCATCAAGCTGTCAAGGGGCGGAACCCGTTTATATTTCTGGAGTGACAGAAGGATCCCAAGAGTTGACTGTACCTGAGGCTGAAATCAGCCTGACTGGGAGGAAGTGGCAAAAGCACCCCATTGTGACTGGTCCAGAGGCTCCATGCATCCTCGGCATAGACTACCTCAGGAGAGGGTACTTCAAAGACCCAAAAGGGTACCGATGGGCTTTTGGTATTGCTACTTTGGAGACAGAGAGAATTCAGCAGCTGTCCACCTTGCCTGGTCTCTCAGAGGATCCTTGTGTTGTGTGGTTGCTGAAGGTCGAAGAACAACAAGTGCCATTCTTGACCACAACAGTGCACTGTATGACACCAGCTGAGACTCCCTGATACCCATCCATAAACTGATCCGTCCACTAGAGAGCCAAGAAGTGATCCGTAAGACCTGTTCACCCTTTAATAGCCCCATGTGGCCAGTGCAAAAGTCTAACGGAGAGTGGAGACTAACAGTAGACTATTGTGGCCTGAATGATGTCACACCACCATTGAATGCTGCCATACCACACATGCTAGGACTTCAATATGAACTGGAGTCAAAGGCAGCCAAGTAGTATGGCACAACTGATATTGCCAATGCATTTTCTCAATTCCTTTGGCAGCAGAGTGCAGTCCACAGTTCGCTTTTACTTGAAGGGGCGTCCAGTGCACTTGGAACCAACTGCCCCAGGGGTGGAAACACAGCCCTACCATCTGCCTTGGACTGATCCAGACTGTACTGGAACAGGGGCAAGCTCCAGAACACCTGCAATACATTGATGACATTATCATGTGGGGTGATACAGCAGAAGAAGTTTTTGAGAAAGGGAGGAAAATAATCCAAATCCTGCTGAAAGCTGGTTTTGCCATAAAAGGGAGTGTCCTGGTTTGAGCAGCAGCAGTCAGTTTTCTCCTTCTTAGGAGCTAGTACAGTGCTGTGTTTTGATCTTTTGGCCTGGGAACAGTGCTGATAACGCCAATGTTTTCGGTTGCTGCTCGAATGTTTGGTCTGGCCAAGGACTTTCTGAGCCTCATGCTCTGCCAGGGAGGAGGGGAGGCTGGGAGGAAGCAGAGACAGGACACCTGACCCAAACTGACCAAAGAGGTATTCCATACCACAGCACGTCATGCCCAGGATGTAACGGGGAGTTACCCGGAAGGGCTAGAGGGACTGGAGGGTTGGACGAGGTATCGGTCAGTGCTTGGCTGGGGGGAGTGGGGCGAGTTATCTGTTGGCTGGTGCTAAGGTGTTGTATTCTCTTCCCTTGTTATTTCCTTTATCATTATTATTATTATTGGTGGTAGCAGTAGTGATTTGTGTTCTACCTTAGTTACTAAACTGTTCTTATCTCAGCCCGTGGGAGTTGCATTCTTTTCGATTCTCCTCTCCGTCTCTCCAGGAGCAGGGGGAGGGCAAGAAGGGGGGGAGTGAGCAAAAGAGGTTTGTGGTTGGGTTTAAACCACGACAGGGAGTAAGGTCAAGGGACCTGCACAGGAGATTCAGTTTTTGGGAATAAAATGGCAAGATGGACGTAGACAGATCCCCACAGATGTGATCAACAAGATAACTGCAATGTCTCCACCAACTACTAAGAAAGAAACACAAGCTTTCTTGGGTGTTGTGGGTTCTGGAGAATGCACATCCCAAATTACAGTTTGATTGTAAGCTCTCTCTATTGTGTGACCCGGAAGAAGAATGATTTTAAATGGGGCCCTGAGCAACAACAAGCCTTTGAGCAAATTAAAGGAGATAATAGTTCATGCAGTAGCCCTTGGACCAGTTTGGACCAGGCCATATGTAAAAAATGTGCTCTAAATTGCAGCTGGGAAGAATGGTCCTACCTGGAGTCTGGCAGAAAGCTCATGGGGAGACTCAAGGTTGACCCCTCAGCTTTTGGAGTCAGGGATACAAAGGATGTGAGGCCAGCTATACCCAACTGAAAAAGAGATGCTGGCAGCATATGAAGGGGTTCGAGCTGCTTCAGAAGTGATTGGCTTTAAGCACAGCTTCTCCGGGCACCCCGGTTGCCCATGCTGGGCTGGATGTTCAAAGGCAGGGTCTCCTCTACACATCATGCAACTGATCCTACACGGAGTAAGTGGGCTGCACTAATTACACAACAAGTTCAAATAGGAAATCGCAGTCATCCAGGAATTCTAAAAGTCATCATGGACTGGCCAGAGTGAAGAGATTTTTGGAATGTTGCCAGAGGAGGAGGTGATGTGTGCTGAAGAGGCCCCACCATATAATAAACTGTCAGAAAGTGAAAAGCAATATACCTTGTTTACTGATGGGTTCTGCTGTATTGTGGGAAAGCGTTGGAGATGGAAGGCAACTGCATGGAGTCCCCTATGACAAGTTGCAGAAACTGCTGAAGGAGAGGGTGACTCGAGTCAGTTTGCTGAGGTGGAAGCCATCCAGCTGGCCTTGGACATTACTGAATGAGAAAAGTGGCCAGTACTTCATCTCTATACTGACTCATGGATGGTGGCAAATGCCCTGTGGGGGTGGTTGCAGCAATGGAAGCAGAGCAACTGGCAATGCAGAGGTAAACCCATCTGGGCTGCTGCACTGTGGAAAGACACTGCTGCCCTGGTGCAGAACCTGGTGGTGAAGGTGTGCACGTAGATGCTCATATACCCAAGAGTTGGGCCACTGAGGAACACCAGAACAACCAACAAGTGGATAAAGCTGCTAAGATTGAAGTGGCTCAGATGGACTTAGATTGGCAACATAAGGGTGAATTATTTTTGGCCCAGTGGGCCCTTGGCACTTCAGGCCATCAGGGCAGAGATGCAACATACAGATGGGCTTGTGATCGAGGGGTGGACTTAACAATGGACACTATTGCCCAGGTTATTCACAACTGTGAAACATGTACTGCAATTAAGCAAGCCAAATGGCTAAAGCCTCCTTGGTATGGAGGACGATGGCTGAAGTAGAAATATGGGGAGTCCTGGCAGATTGACTACATGACACTCCCAGCAACCCACCAAGGCAAGCGCTATGTGCTTACCATGGTGGAAGTAACCACCGGATGGCTGGAAATATACTCTGTGCCCCATGCCACTGCCTGGAACACTATCATGGGCTTTGAGAAACAAATTTTGTGGCAACACAGCATCCCAGAGAGAATTGAGTCAAATGGGACTCATTTCCGGAACAACCTTATAGACACTTGGGCCAAAGAACATGGCATTGACTGGGTATATCACATCCCATACCATGCACCAGCCTCTGGGAAAATTGAACAGTACAATGGGCTGTTAAAAACTACACTGAGAGCAATGTGTGGTGGGACTTTCCAACACTGGGATACACATTTATCAAAAGTCACCTGATTGGGCAACGCCAGAGGATCTGCCAACAGGGCTGGCCCAGCCCAGTCAGAACTTTTACATACTGTAGAGGGGGACAAAGTTCCTGTGGTGCACATAAATAATTTGCTGGGGAAGACAGTCTGGGTTATTCCTGCTCCAAGTAAAGGCAAACCCACTCATGGGATTGCTTTTGCTCAGGGACCTGGATATACCTGGTGAGTAATGCAGGAAGACGGGAAGTCCAGTGTGATTTTAGGGGAAAACAGCCAATGAACTCAATTATATGCTGTTGCCTGCTATGTAGCACTTTTATAGCCCACCAACTAGATGTCTTCAGGTCACCAGCGACTGGCCCTGACTTCCCTCCGATCATCATCCCAGCAAAGAATGCACTTTGGTGAAACCAGAAGAGCTCAGCAGTGACCAGATGAGTTCTGTGATGTCATCAGCAGGCAACAGCCCAACCCTGCACATCATCTCTCCTGCTCTGAAAGACTGTTAGAAGAGATGGAGCCTGTCATCATGGACTGGATGAATTCAGTAGCTTTATAGGGATTAGTCCATGGACTAGTGGAATGATATCTCTCTCTTTGTGTGTGTGTGTGTTCATGCGTATATATATAAGACAGATGGTATATTGAAAAATGTGGGATCTGAGCATGACATGAATGGTATGGAATAAGGGGTGGACACTGTCCTGGGTTCAGCAGTAGCAGTCATTTTTCCTCCTTCTTAGTAGCTGACGTAGTGCTGTGGTTTTGACTTTCAGCCTGGGAACAACGTTATAACACTGATGTTTTTAGTTGCTGCTAGGTAATGTTTAGTCTGACCAAGGACTTTCTGAGTCTCATGCTCTGCCAGGGAGGAGGGGAGGTCGAGAGGAAGCAGAGACAGGACACCTGATTCAAACTAGCCAAAGGGGTATTCCATACCACAGCATGTCATGCCCAGTATATAAACTGGGGGGGGAGTTACCCGGAAGGGCTAGATTGCTGCTAAGGTTGAGGTAATTTTGATATCTGCAATGGAGGTTGTGTTGAATTTGGGTGTCACATGATCCTTGGTCTTGTGTGCAATTTACATGCTGATATTTTGGATAATTTCCGGTCAAGCAACATAAAGCAAATGCAGTATCCTTGCTCCCAGTTGCTTTGTGGTAGTGCCGCCCTGTGAAAGCAGAAGCAAAGTATCATCTAGGTCCTCTCTCCCTGACCTTCCTGGAATAAAGAATGCAGTCAAGAAAAAGGCTTACAGCCATATGCCAGTGTGCTCAACCGTCGTATAGCTTTTAGAAATGCTGCAGGTTGATGACCTTTGCATGCACAAATAAAAGTATTGCAAGGCTGGTGGCACTTACATTTGACTTAGAGCCAGCACAGTAGTATTAGTGAATTGCACTAGAGGCAGTCACAAATAATTCTCAGAAGTCAACAAAAGTTTGCATTTCAAAGCTAGAAGGAAGAAATTTTGTGGTTTTTTTAACTTCTCTTTGATAAAAAAAAAATGGCTTCTTTCCAATTTCTTTTGCAGGTATGTTGCCAGCTGGTAAGAAACAAGGAGATATCAATCTGAAAAGGCTTTGATAAATGTGTGCTTCCTTATTTAGAGGAACTCATAACAAGATTTGAAACTGTTACTCCTATTCTTGAGAATAGAGTTCAGGTATGCATTATGACTAAAACTATTTATATTTTAAGAAACAGTATTTCTAAAATACCCACTAGGCAGGTGGTCCTATGCAGGAGTAAAAATGCTTAAAAATACTCTTTATCTGAAATGTATGTGAAATGAAATTGAGATGTTCTTATGTTTCAAACCTGGACACTTATTTTGGAGACTTACAAGGATTCAAAGGTTTCATATCGCACCTGTCCATTGTAACAAGAAGAAATGTAGTGTGTTTATGGCACTGCACGCAATTCCCAGACTTCTCAGTTCTTGTATTGCTTCTGTTAGCAATGTCTTAACTTAGGGCTGGCCATTTCATCTCTCTGTGCACGCGTTCTACTTCTCTAATTAAATTCTCACTAAATTCATTAACATCAATTACTTCCATACTCTGATAATGAGGCCCTACATTATTAAACGTTATTAAAGTATGGAGCTGAGCTCTGCCTCATATATAAATGATCTGATACTGCACATCCATATGTGGACATTTTAAATTTACTTAATATGCCTTGTTATTCTAAACTCTTTGAGTGTTTGCCTGCTTCTAAAAAGTCAATGTAAGAGGAGAAAACTAATTATTGAGTATGTGTGTTAAGAGTTTGCCGTAATAGGCATGCCTGAACTGTGTCATCTTCTTCATATATCTTGCTTTAATTAATGTCGAATGAAGGTATTTTGCTACCTTTTACCAGGACACCTCTTCATGCCTTTGACCTGTGAAAGGAGCTCCTAGACAAAAACAAAGCACAACAAGGAGCTGCAGTCTCGCTACTTAAATTTTAAATATCTTCTTGAGGTCACTGTCAACTTCCTACAGAGTAAGACTCTCAGGTCACTCTCTTCATGTATTTATTCATTGCAGACATTCTGTTCTCTGCTGGACTGTTTGCTGACTCCTGAAAATGTAACAATGGATTGCCTTGAAATGTTCTATGAGATGCATTCTGTCTTTGCTTGTATTTGGGGGTTGGTGGTGCATTCTCTCAATATCAGGTAAGTTAATGAATATGACCACAGTATCTCACTGTGCTTGAAAAAGAGATATATATATACACATATCTCCCTACATATTTAAACAGATGTAAATACATATGTGCATGTGTTTGTATGTATATGCAGGTTTCTACTCACTAATACTGATAGGGGCACAGAGCAATGGCCTGTGCATTTGATATGTTGGCCTGTAGTACTGTCTACTTTAGCAGTCTGAGGTCATCTGTAAATGAACCAACTTGATGGGAGGGAGCTAACTGCTTACAGTGAAGACTTGATGTAGGGTCATTTACTGTGCATAGAGAAGATGTGTTTACTTAAGAAAGTGTTATCTGTTGTAGTTTTTTTTCTATACTAAAGCCCCTGGCAAGCAACAAGAAAGTAATGAGGTTCTAGCCTACCAAAATTAAAGCATTTTTTGAAGAGCTGGAGAGATGTATATTTAATCTCACTTACTGGGTTTATACTGAGAAATGTAGATACAAGCAAGGCATTACAATGCATTCCCTTTACTGAGATTTTTTTTTTTTGTTGTGATGCTACATAAAGTTTGAGAAAAAGTTCTAAAACTCTACTTTTCAGTAGTTTCCATTTTGCTTAGATAAATCTTGATTTCTTGAGAAATATCTAATCATACTTGCCTCTTAAAAACTAAAACATACTTTTGGGTTTACTGCTGTTTAAATTAGATTAAGCCTTTGTGAAGGAACAAATTTATACATTGCATCATCCATAGGTAAAGGAGCATCTTGTCCGAGTTGAAGAATGGGAAGCAGCATGTTATTGCATCACAGACTGGGAAGATCTTTTGAGTCATATTAACATATGTTTTCATATCCTCCAAAAAGACTTACTGTTCTGTGAACATACGTAGGAAGGTCTTGCTGAAAGCAAGTAACTTCAGTGGAGTCGCAGCTATATAAATTTAATCTGAATTTAGAAGTTTTAAGAAATAGAATATTTGGGCTAGATGTGTAGGGAGATAGCCTTGGTGAACAGCCAAAAATTCACTCAGCTTCTTTGTCCTGAGAAGGGCAATTTAGAAAATAGGCTGGAAAAGCTTGTAAAAGTAAATGGAAATACTAACTAAAAAATTAAACCATCTACCTGTTGCATCATCCTTTGTTTCACTGTCAGTTTTGGGGAGATTGGCATTCTTAAATGTTGAGATGGAACCAATGAATTTCAGCTGCAGCCTGATTTCAGAATTTTCCTACTAGAAGAAATTGAAAATAAATTTTCAAGTACAAATGTTGTGTGAGAAATAAACCAGTACAACATTTTGTTCTAGTAATAATTTTTGAGATATTGGTGTATCCTGTTTCATTGCCTTTTAAAATTCAGTCCTAGACCAGAGACAGAAATCATTGTTTGCTTTTAAAACTAAACTGTGTAGTGCAAGTGTTCGATGTTTCTTTTCCTTTTCAATTTCAGGCAATCTTTATTCATACATCTGAGACTGCATGTCTTAAATATTTTATTGATTTATTCCTAACAAAAGGCAAACTAGTCATGTTCTTTGGAAATGACAGAGTAGAAAAAACAGTGTTTCCAGCCAATAGGCTTATTCTTTCATATGTTTGGGAGAAGATACAGAAAATAATTCCTCAGTTTTTTAAAATCCCTCAAATTGAACAACTCTTCAGATAAAATCTTTAGAAGTATTTAAGTTTGCTTAATGATTAATTTAACTACTTTCATGATCAACTTTTTAAATTTTATAGCCAGTCTACATTGCTGCTAATAGATCAAATTGTCACTAGGCTTAAAAATGTAAGTGTAAACCAACAAATCTCCATTGAATAAGTTTTTATGCTATTTTTTTCTTTC
Source organism: Lathamus discolor (assembly GCF_037157495.1). Taxonomy (NCBI): domain Eukaryota; kingdom Metazoa; phylum Chordata; class Aves; order Psittaciformes; family Psittacidae; genus Lathamus; species Lathamus discolor. The sequence continues at coordinate 31,834,457 of NC_088885.1, forward strand.
CATTCTCATGTTGATTTCTTTCTTTTTGTATTCAGGTCAGATAAAAAAATCCCACTTTCAGTCTAGTTAGTACATGGGTTTATTCTTTGAAGTGTTTCCAAATTCACATTAACATTAAATCCTGCATTAATAGAACTTAATCGCCTTTTTTTTCCCCTTAAAATGAATGGTGAGATTAGGAGAAAAGAAATTTGCTGTGCGTCAGAGTGAGGTCATGAGCTGTTGTAAACTGTCATAGCTGTTTTAATGGGGAATCAGCCTTAAAAATTTTTCAAGTATTCCTCTGATTAGAGAGGGATTTTTTAGCTAATGATTGCCATTGCAGCAGGATCCATGACCAACACACTAAAGCAAAAAACAGAACACTTTCCATTGCAAACAAAAGCTGATGAAAAGAGCAGAATTTTGTATAATAAAAACAATTATATAAAATACTAGAAATTATTATGTTTGAGAAATTTATAAATCAATAGTGAGGTTTTGTATATTAGAAAATGTTATATCTTTGTAGTTTTGTATCACGGCAGTTCTGTAACCAGTGTTGCAATGGTAGTCTTAGTAAAAACCTAACATAACCATATATGGTGAAAGGTATATGGGTGGATTTAGAAAAATATGTACTGGAGAATATACCCAAGTAGAACCTGTGCATAAGATAGCCAGAAGAGCATGCCAGAGGCAGTCAAAGGAAGATAAGAAAATGCTAGCGTCCACACAAGGACTGGAATATGCTCAAGTAAGGGAAAGGTGAAGAGGACAACCTGAGGAAGACTTCTTAGTTCCATCTGAGGAAGACTCTTACTTCACCGGAACGACCACCAGGCGACCACCAGAGGGGGCTGCGCAAGCGTAGAAGAGGCTGACGTAATAGACTGATGTGGCAATCCTTAATGCATATGTATTAAATGTTGTAACCTATGTTGAATATGTATTTATTGTGGAACTTTTAGGATATAAATTGCGGACGCGATGTGACAAGGTTGGAACCAGATTTGGGTGTGTACCCCTGGTTTCCCAGCGCTGCAATAAAGCACCTCATATAACCATTCTGGTGGTTATGTGTTCGTTCCTACGCTAACAAAAACTCTTAGGCTGCAAAAGTTACGTATTATTCTTGCAGAAAAACTCTTAAAATAGGTGAGGTCAGCATCACAGGGGTTTTCTCTGCAAGTGTATCACACATGTCAATTCTCCTGTGGCATAAAATTTACAAATTTATGAACCTTTAAGGTTTTACTGTGAAATGTTAGTAATAGTCCTTCAGATTTTAAGTCGGTGCTGTAAAACATCAACTGCTCCTTCTAAGAAACATTAAGAGATGAACAAAGAAGTCAACTCCGCAGCTCTTCCTGCTGTCCACTGCTCTTCAGCCAAGTCTCTCTTGCTAAATGCTCTGCTAGGAAGTCCCTCCACTAATCACAGATGCAAAGAACTGTGTGACACCTCAGAAACAAATATATTTTGTTCGCTTTCTGTTGCGTTTACAATATTTTTTTTTTGGTGCGCTGTGATGGAATGATTTTGTACTGTCACATCTAGCTCAAAATGACTGCCCTTTCTGTTATTTTTGTCTGTGTGTACCAATGCTTCCTCCTATAAAATGTATTCAAGTGATACACTGAAATGCCTTCATGTGTTTTAAGCTACAATTCCAAGCAACTGTTTGGAACAATCAAATTTTTGGATTTTTTTTTTTTCTTTAAATGGAAAGAGACTTTTACATCCAATTATACAATTGAGAAATTTAAGCCTCAGTTCAAAAGGAAGAGCTTAAGAGCTGCACTCGTTGAAGTATAGTTATTCACTAAATTGCCATGTTTTTTCCATAGTTTAGAGGTTAAAATATTTTTATTACAGACCATATCACTTCTGCATCATTTTCTGCCAGCTCCCATCTCATCTGTGTCCACATAACTTTTTTGAGGCATCTGCTAGAGTAGGTAGGCTTAGCTTGTTGTGTTGGGTTTTATTTAGCATTCCTTCTAGGCATATGACTCACCCGTTCTGCTTCTAGAACAGCAGATTTCAGAATGTTACTTGGTGGAGGCAGATTTTGGTGCAAACTAATATTGGTACACTAAGTCTGGGGTCTTCGATACTACTAAGTCTGAAATACTGCCACAGAGAAGAAATTTGCATAAATATTTATGTACAGTGGGGTTTAGTAAAATACTTTTTCTTTTTGTATTGTAATAATGGAGTATTAGAAAAAAAGCAACACAAAAAACTGAAACAAGAGTAATTGATTATAATTGTGGACATTATTTAAAGCTTAGATAAGGTTAAGAATCATCCTAATGTAGGGTTTGAAAGTACAGGTATGTATGTATTGAACTAAAGAAAGAAAAAATCTTCAAGATTTTTAGGGTAACTAATACAAACATTTCATATGTACATAGTTTCTGCAAAAGATTTTTTTCCTTCTGTGGTAGAAAAGCAGGATAAGTGCAGCCATGGCTTTTTTTTTTTTTCTCCAAATTTATGACCATCCAATTGCAAATGTGTTGAGATTCTATATTTCTGTCTTGTACTCCAGCTTACTTTCACTTTCTATCTGCTTACTTTCCATATTGCGGTCCATGATAGGATCCCTGTTCCACATAGGAACAGAAAGCTTCAAAGTGAATTCCTTAAACGGAAAAGCATTCTCTCCCTGGAGGCTATAAACAGTTTTAGAAAAGAGAAGCACAAAGACAAGGAGCTATCAAGAGTCTTCAAAGGAAAGTATCCTTCAGCTACTCCTGATGGAGCTGATCTATGTTGACCCCACTGGTTGACCTGATGAGAACAGGGGTGTCTTGAGATACAGAAATTTATTCCCTAAATTACAGCTTTCCAGGTACTTAGCCTATACCACCTTTTATCTTGTCATCACCCTGTAGAAACAGCAGACAAAATCCACAGAAACTTTATGATGCTGGTTCAAATGAATGCTTTCTCTCTGCCATGAGAAGAAAACCACAGATGGTCACTGGAGGATAATTGAATTGGGTAATTAAGGTAATTCCCTTCTTACTCTCCAAAGGAAAATTTAATTTTTTGGCAGACAAAATATGCTAGTATCCTTTCAACAGAGTCTGTGGAAAATAAAGGTTTTGGTTTAAAATCAACTGATTAGTGTTTGATTCTGTTACAGGAGGATCTTTATCTTGTGTAAATATTTCATTATTATTATAATTGCACGTTAGATTCTTGTTCACATACAAGCGTGTCATTTTTACGTGACGTGAAGAAAATGTGAGAGACAAAGAATTCATTGTGAATGATCTGGTGAGTAAAGCAAATAATGAATTGGGCATTTAAATGCAAGCTAAATATACAAAGTTATCTGTCTGTATATCATAAAAAGGAGGTGCACAGACAGATGGGCAGGCACTCCACACACAAAAGCAGCCATACTTCAGTGCTATGAGGATGCTAAACATACCTACTCAGTTCTCTGATTCTTCACTAGGTGTTCAAGGATTTTACCCATGCCCTTAATTTTTCTTTTTTATAGAAAGTTTCTTTTCACTAGCATGTGCGTTGCAATCTGACTATAACTGTGACCAAGGTGAGGCAATAAACTGTACTGTGTTCTTGCATATTTTGCAGTTGAATTGTATAAACTATTTCACTAGGTCATACTTTATCTCATGAAGGAATGACACTAGGTGTCAGCTGTATATCTTGTTAAGGAGCAAGATGTAAAGAGGAGAAAAGGAAGTGAGTGCTCAAATCTGTAGCATCTCTAGCTCAGAGAAATCAATCATGTCTAATTCAGTGACATACAAAGTTAGTGTCTCAGTGTTCTTCTGTTTTCTTCCTAGAGCTGTATGCTATTCCAGCAAGGAATCTTTTTGTCTTCTCACAAATATTTCAAGCTTCAAATCCTAAAAGACCCTACTGTTTAAAACTGTTGATGCTTCTTTTTTTTTTTTTTAATTGTTTCAAAAGAAACAAAACCAAACCAAAAATTAAAAATCCTCATTTTACAAACAGATTAAATTAGGAAAAAAATTTGACTTGTTAGGAATTTTAAATGATAATTTGAGAATTCTAAAATATAGTAAAACTTGTTGCAAATGCATGGAAAGAAAGAGAACTCATTATACTATGAAGTTCTGGGGAGGATTTGTTGATTTAAGCAGGGAATGGCTGCATTATTTATGAGTTATCCTTTTGGAGTTTTTTTAAAGATGGTACCTGTTTGGTCTACTTCAGTTGTACAGTAACTTTTAATGAAGCAAGACTGTCTTCAAGTTTGGGCAATTGGAACTCAAAGTAACAGCTACTGAAAGCCTCAATTTAATATCTCTTTTTCTTTTTTCTTTCTTTTTTTCAAGTGGCCTCCTTTTTAATTCACCTGGAGCTGTGTCACCTGGACAGCCAGAAACAGTATCTATTGGACGATGCTGCAAATCAAGGCATGCCACCTCATACTCTGTTGTGATCTTTGCTGTTAATTTTCTCTGCTCTTAACTCTGATGGTGGTGTGCATTCTCAAATTTATTTGAACTTTCTTTGACCATGTTGTACTCATCCAAGTTTGGAGCCTGTTCCATTTAAAAAAAAAAAAAATCTCAATCATCATCAGAATGTTTTGTGAGAATGCAATATCTTCAACAAAAAAGTAGAACAAAATACTATGTGATAGAAGTTGTGGTGTTTCTCTTATTTTTAAAATGTCAGTCCTAATCTGATATGTTCCTTTGCCTTAATGTTCTCTGTTAAGTTTTACTATGTACGTTTCTTGTTTCTTTAAATTTGAATTGTAGTACCTCTCAGTATTGCTCACTGTATCAAATATGGCACAAGGAGGACAAAATAATGTCATGGATGATATAGTACCAGTGCATATATAGTTTCTTCTGGAATTAATGTGTGTTGGTGCCAATGTTAAGGATGAATTAACTGGGGAGAACCACAAAAATGCCCTTCAAAAACTCTTCACTTACAATACTCATTTTGCAGCAAACAAAACACAGCAAAAACATGAACTAAAATGAACAGATTAAACATATGTATGTTTGATTATTAAAAAAGAAAATAAGTTTCCTTTCCAAGAAAGGGAATATGCTTATAAAATTACATTAATTCAGAAAATGATAAGTAATACCTTAAGCATATACTTAATTATACCACTGCATTGCAGACTTGGTTATTTTGATGCCTAAACTTGTGTTTTTAAAAACCTAAACCAGCCCAGACTTCTAAGTGTCATCATAGATTTAGCTTAGTTTTAATTTTTTTATTTTATTTTTCTATAGATTTTTTCATATGTAGTCTTGCCTTGTTTCAGTTCAGTGTAATTATTTTTTTCATGTCAGGCAACATCTTAGTGTCCGTCATTGCCCCAAAATCTCAATTTCTGTTTTGAAATCTGATTAACTACATTTGCTTTGTTTTCCTGCATGGAAGAAAACCAGCCAGTTTTCAGAAGTTGAAATAAAGATTTTGCTGAATAAGTGAGGTACAGACTTCATTGTTGCCCCTTGTCATTTTTTGTAATCTTTCTTCAACATATACAGTCATTCTGGTCATTTGTAATACCAGTGATTTCCAGAAAGAGACAGAGGCCTGTGCTGGCAGAGCTCAGTTTTGTTAAAGCAGTGTCTATTATTTGTAGTGTAAGATAATTTAACACAGAACATTTTCTTCTTATTGCGTTGGACTAGGATTTCAGTGTCATTGTTTTTCACTTCGCACATATTCCGGCAGGAGCTATAGAAGAGAAGGCACTGTTGACAAAGCAGTCTAATGTAAAAGTTTCCAAGAGGATTAAAAAAGAGCTTAAATTACAAAGATAATCGTATGGATCTTTCATACGGACTGTAGATTTTGTTCTGCTGATGTAGAGGTTGATGTGATAATCATCAGGATTGCAGACAGAAGCCTTCTCGAGCATTGCTAGTCTTGCTTGAAAATGTTGGTAAGCCCTTATCTTCTCTCTGAAGTCTAAAGACTGAGAGTAGTTCAGCAGTTCAGCAAACAAAGTGACAAAGTTTCTCAGCCTTACAATTTAGCAGTCCTGGAAAAGTGTACCTGAAGTTAAATCCTGTGCATTTTTTCTGCACCTTTTATGTTGATTTCACAATGGATCCATTAAAAAAAAAAAAAAAAAAAGAGCTGGCAATGTTCTACAGTGAAGTCAAACAAAGAGAATTGGCTTCCAGTATTGGTTTTGCTGAGCATGTTACTACCTCTTTATTAGATCTGAAACCAGAATAGAAACATTATCCCTTTGTTTAAGAAGGTTCTCATCAATGTTTTTTCAGGGGTGTGACACATAAAGAGAATGAAAAGATTGGTTTTTGGGTTATTTTCAAGTGATACATGGAAGAAAAATGAAGCAAAAGATCCAGCATGCTCTCTCTAATCTCTGGTCTGTTGATACTAGGCTGTAATCCCTTAGAATCTGCATCTCAATGTAAAAAATGAAATTCAGAAAGTAATTATAGGTGCTTATACAAATGATTAAAATACCAACTGCAAGAGATTTCTTTTAATATCTCAAGCATAGTTTGAATCACCTCAATGTTTACATTTGAAAATTCCAGCAACTACATCTTTTCTAATTTTGGGTCAGATTCTCATAATGTTATGGTATTACATGAGCAGTAAATAAAAGCAAGCCTGAAACAGTCTGGGCTAGATATTTTATGAATAAATTAAAGTTCTATTCATATTTTTCATGCAAACTGCCAGATGTGAAATTGTCATGTCCTCCTAGGGCTTCATCAATCTCCCTTCAATCTAACTAGGTCTTTATTCTTACTCCAGTCGGGGTCCATCAGGATCTTGGAATGATGCTTTGGAGCAGCTCAGTATATGGCATGAGCAACCAGACAGCTCTGGTCATTGTTGAGTTCACTGCAGATCTTTAGTATTTGACAAGGGAAAACAGCTTTTCTTTCTGGTTGCTCAAATAGTGTAAAGAAACAAAATGCTGATATGAAGATAATGTGCCTTAAAGTGTCAGTAACACATTATAACAAAAATAGACAAAATAGTTGAAGTCTGTGTTACGTTATTAGATTTTTGTCATTAGATGCTGGATCAGTCATATCCTAGAAGCACCATGGAGTTATGCATTTCTGATGGAGTTGGTGGTATTGGCAAACAAGGCTTGTTGAGGCTGGCAGCATACATCTGTTCTGTGAAGGTTTTCCAAATCACACCACAAAAAGACTATGGGATCCCATATCTGAGGGTAAACTAATAGGTATTGTTTGAGTCTGTGAGTTTACTACTTCAATATATTGTTTTGTTGTTGCACAGGCTTGATAAAATCACAGGCGAAACAGTATAATTTACGGTAACAACTCCTGTGGGTCCTCTGTTTTCCAGTTGTACCTTTTGTTTTCTTTATGTCTGAAAAATGGGTGGTCAAAAGATATCTTAGTTTATATGCTTCACAGAATTTTGTTACTTTCTCCACTTTTTCCAAGGCAGCTACCTCACACACTACAAAGATGTGGTTGGAGTTCTGGTATTTAAAGTTAGCATTTCTTACAAATTTTTGGATGTCACTACATGTGTATTGATTTTGTAGCATAAAACTGTTGTGGGTGAACACAGGGCAAAATTTTGGCCTCATTTCATGTGTGTCATTTTATCACTTAAACTGGTCATACACAAATATAAGGAATATAGTTGAGAGAGGTGCTCAATCAAGTTTACAGACTTCAGGACCTTGCAAGGCTGAATATGTGAGCAAGCAGGGAAGGAGGTAACATTTTCTTCCTCTTCATTCCATGTGGACAAGTGAAGCTTTTGAATCTCAGACACCACTAAAGAAAGATCTGTTTATGGTCAAATATGGTTTATGGTTGTCTTCAGAAAGCTGTTCTGTTAGCCCTGAGGACATGGCCAAACCACAACAGTGTGTGCAGCCTAAAGTATCAGTTTTCAGAAGGAGCTACATGCTGCTCTGTGTTGGAAAAGTTCCGTGTGTTCTTCAGTGTTTTATATGGTGTCTAACTTCTTGTGTCCTTCTTCCCTGGGTAGATGAAGTGCAGTGTAAGACATGGGCTCAACTGGCCTTTTCCCCCATGCTGTTACAAGTGGTCAAACTTCTAAGCCTCTGTTAACAAGCCTGTGCATTGCTTTCTGCTAGGTTGTGTGGTTGTTCACATCAATCAGAATTGACCTTATTCTGCATTTCAAATGTGACTACACTTGAGTTCAACTGATATGTGTTGTTTTTTTCTGGAATCCCATGCCAAAAAGCATTCCATGTTTGTACCACTGCTAGCACAATGGTCCCATGCCATGTCTCTCTCTGGGCCACCCATATGTGATGGCAAAAATAACTGTACCAGTGTATTACTCTGCATTACTCAGTCTTTCCCCCTGCCCACTGCCCACCCTCATCCCCCAAAGAAAGCTTTCCTAAAATATTCACTTAAATGAAAAAAAATCTTGCAGAAATTGACCTGACTCTTCGATGCAATTCCCAGATGTTACTGGCATGGTTTTATGGCTGTTCTTGATGGGGACTTTTGTGGCTGCGATAGCTTTCTTTTTTTAGTACATTCATAAGGGATTTCCTTTATTATTAATCTGCTTTGATCTTTACCACTGTCATGTCAAAACCTCAGTGTTTTATATGGAAAACAGAGGCAAACTGTTTTTTCCCTTTGGATTTTATACAGCAGATTAATGATATGTAAATAAATTGAAAAAAGGAGAATTCAGCAATGTGTTGCTGTTCATGGACTAACATGCATTTCATGCTTTTTCTGCATCAATGTTTCAACAGAATATGAATGATTGCCTCCTTTCCTTACAGGCAGATCTGGCCAGTTTGTACATCAAGACGGGTGCCAAGAACATGCCCACAGTGTTTTTGCTGACAGATGTCCAGGTTTCAGATGAACGCTTTCTTGTGCTGAGTGATGACTTGCTGGCATCAAGTGATTAGACCAACACATTTCTTGACAGGTCTTTTCCAATGACAAATGATCTGTGGTTTTATCGAACTTTAAAGAGCGTTAGAAAAGAAGTCCAAGCCCTGGGCCTGATGATCACCAGAGAATGCTGCCAGAGGTGGTTCTTGAGTCAAGTAAGGCTGCAGTTAAAAATAAGGTATATTTCAGGGCCAAGAGCCAGTGCTGAGTTGGTCAAAATAACACAGTTCAGTTGTCTCATACTCCTTTTGACATCTTACTCGTTAACATGTGACACCGAATTTGCCTCTCTCATGTTACCCCTGAAACAACTGTCTTCAGGTGGAGGCTCTGTGTACACTGAGGTTTACTCCTAGATCTGGCTATTACTGATTTCTGATCTGTTCACAGGAAACTTACATAGCTACTCTGTGTCTTAGTTTCATAGTCTTACATGTTTTGAATATAACAATGCATTTGAGAGAGAAGTGAGGTGCTGGTGAGGAGTTAATGGTGTAGTTAGTGCAATTGTAAATATGTTACCTAATTACACATACAGTAATTCTGTATGTGTAGTGAACTCTTAAATATTTCAAAATAATAATTGAAATTTTACAGTTAATGTTAATTCTCTCTACTTTTCCTATGGCAATTAAAACTGGGGAAAATAAAAATATCCATGTAGCTGTTTTCAGGTTGAAAGCAGTTTAGCAACGTACGTTAACATGATATCACAATTGCAACAACTGTCTCTCTTAAACTTAATTTTAGAGGAAATGTTGTTAAGGCAGACTGTAGTTCTCTTCTGAAAGCTGGAAAGCAGAAGCTGGGAACACTAGATTTAGAGTGGCATCTCTAGGAGCTTTCAGTTTGTGCAGGCTTCAGTTTAATGCATCATCTGAAACATGTACGTAGCTGATAGGGAAATCAGGTGCCTGAAAAGCATTAACTGCTTAGAAAGAGAACATTTTGAAAGGAACGTTTGCTTCATACTTTGTGTGTTAAAGTGATCACATTTTATAACATATCACTTCATCTTTTTTTCCCCTTATCATCTCTCTTTTTCTTATCCTGCTTTAGTTTTGCTGATATACCTTCCTCTCTAAATTTGTTGCCATTACTGAAGCCCCTCCACAAATTTATTCTGTAACTTAAAGGCCAGTGGAGACTTGTATGAGAGACATATTCTGTATTGTTTTCACTTTTCTAGACTTCAGTGACATAGTCAATAACGGTGTTTACTTTGTGTATGTATATTTCTATTCAGTGCTGTTTGTGTCTGTTTCATGACTATTACATTTGTGTACATTTTTTAAGATAGGAGAAAAAATATGATGTCTAGCATCTCTATTTTCTTCTTGTTCATTTTTTTCCCTTTGCATTTTCCTTATTCCCCCAACAATTTCTTCTTTTTCTTCTTTTTTTTTTTTTTGAGACCTTTTTGAAAGCCAGTTTTCAAATGCCTTTTACCTTGCAACCATTTCACCAGTCCCCCACTGTGCAAATTAACATTTCTGAAGGCAAGAACTGGATATATCTGTTCATGTTGCAGGGAAGCAGAGACATAAATTTAATGAGTTAGCACACTGGTAGATATCTGTATGGACCTTTAGTTAGCACTAGGTGACCTATCACCTCTTCCTTTCCCTAGATTTGAAGAATAAAAGACTAATAAAATGTGAGGGAACAAAAGGGGGAATTTAGTTTCAGAATGTTAAAGCTCAGTGAAGTGATATAGTCTCATTTTTCCATTTAATTTAAAAAAAAAAAAAAAAACAACATCCTACATTAAGCCACGTTTTCCTTGTGCTCACTCTTCATCTTATATCCTGCAGTTCTGTTTATGATGAGGAGTCTCTAGCTCAGGAACCAAAACTACACAGTGGTATTCTTCGAACCACCATGGTTCTTTGGTTTTGTGTTGATTTTGTTTTCAATCTGGAACTTGCAATCAATTCTGTTGCTAATGTACTGAGAACATGCAGTATGTAGGTGCAAATTTGTCAGTGTAAGTTGGAAGTATGTCAGCTGAAGATAGTGGATTGCACCATTATGACCTTTGAATGTCCCTTCCAACCTAAACTATTCTGTGATTCTATGATCACTTCATCAGTCTCACCTCCTAAATAATTTCTGAGTTTGTCAACCAGTTGCCACCAAGGAAACAAATGGATCAGGGACAGCAGACACAGTTACTGCCCCTCCATGGAATGAAGGCTCAGTTATTTTATCAGACAGCAAAGAAGCTATTGAGGACTTCTGTGTTCATAGAAGCACATAAGCCAGCTGCTTTTGCAGTTGGCAGGCTCTTACAGAGTTCTTCCTTCTCTATGAAAAGCTCCAGGCTTTTCTCATTTTGATGTCAGCCACCTCTTCTTGAGTACTTACAGAGCTGATTTTTAAGGATACATCTATGTTAGTAAATTTATGAGGTGTGCTTTGTGGTTCTGAAGACTAGTAGCATGATACGGCTGGCATCCACATTGCTTAGCTTTCGCTTTACTCTACTCAGAAAATGATAGCAGTGGTTTAGAGCTCGTTAGGAAGGTACAGCTCCTTATTCTTGCTATGGCATTGCTTAGTTTCACATGGGAAAACCATGCGAGTGTGCTAACACTTAAACAGGATGAGCCCTGTCTGTCCAGTTGTCAACCATGTACCAAGACACTCTTTAGTTTGTTAGTATTAAGATAAACTGTTGTCTGTCTTGCTCTGTTTGAAGCACTTAGTAAACCTAGAAAGCTTGCATACCTGGGATAAACAGGAGGGGGTTGAGATGAAAAACACATGCAAGAGACACACCTGTACTGCAAGTGACAAGTGAGTGTGAGGCTCAAGTGGAGTAGTGAGTCCTACATGGAACTTGATATTAATTTCACATTATATCAGTTCTGTTCTCCACATCCAATGTCTTCAGTATTCAGTTGTGCAAATTTAAATCTGAAAAATGTCAGATGAAAGACTCTTGCATAGTCCCTCACAATCCTATTTCTTTCGAAAAAAGGGATGGATCTATCTTTGAGAACTTCCTGAATATTTTTATTGTTATATGAAATACTCTAATATTTATATCCTAATTGCCTTGCAAGAAATGAAGCATTTTGAACATTTCCTATATTTTTTTCCCCTCTGTCAAATTAGATTGTCATTTATGGCCTACACAGATGGTAGATTGTCATTTATGGCCTACACAGATGATAAATGTTTTCAAAATATGACATTCTTGCTTAAGCAAAGATTGTTAAAAATCTAGTCAGGAATAATGACTCATTTTTCCTTTCTTGATATCAGATCACATGGAATCTTCATTATTCTGTGTGCAAAGCAAACAGTGCACAAGGTCCTTTATAATACTGGGAATTCACTGGGGAATGCAAATAAACATTGAAAATATGCCACATCAGATCCATGCCTGCTGTGATTTTACCAAACTTCATTAAAGCTAAAGGAGGTAGAAAGATCGTGACATGGCAAGGGTCTAGGTACCTTCTTTTTATGACTACCTTTCCAAGTATACTCTGTAAGCTTTATTATATATTATTATAAAATAATAGAGGGACCTTGACACACTTGTGAGGTGGGCTGATGCCAACCTTATGAAGTTTAACCATGCCAAGCACAAGGTCCTACACCTGGGTCAGAGCAATCCCAGGCACAGCTACAGGCTGGGCAAAGAAGAGATTCAGAGCAGCTCTACGGAGAAGGACTTGGGGGTGTGGGTCAATGAGAAACTTAACATGAGCCGGCAGTGTGCGCTCGCAGCCCAGAAAGCCAACCGCGTCCCGGGCTGCCATCGAAGGAGGTGATCCTGCTCCTCTACTCTGCTCTCCTGAGACCTCCCCTGGAGTATTGTGTGCAGTTCTGATGTCCTCAACATAAAAAAGCACATGGAACTGTTGGAACAAGCCCAGAGGGGTCACAGTAATTTATGTGAAAATGCTGTCAAACCCTGATAACATTGCATCTGCTACTACTGTAGTATATTGTGCAATATATTTGTATGTATTATTTCTTTGAAAAACGTGAGTCGGCAGTGTGTGCTTGCAGCCCAGAAAGTCAACTGTACCCTGGGCTGCATCAAAAGGAGTGTGACCCAGCAGTCAAAGGAGGTGATCCTGCCCCTCTACTCTGCCCTTGTGAGACATCACTTGGTGTATCGTGTGCAGTTCTGGTGTCCTCAACATAAAAAGGACATGGAACTGTTGGAACAAGTCCAGAAGAGGGCCACGAGGATGATCAGGGGACTGAAGCACCTCCCCTATGAAGACAGGCTGAGAAAGTTGGGTCTGTTCAGCCTGGAGAAGAGAAGGCTGCGTGGGGACCTCATAGCATCCTTCCAGTATCTGAAGGGGGCTATAGGGATGCTGGGGAGGGACTGTTCATTAGGGACTGTAGTGACAGGATAAGGGGTAACAGGTTAAAACTTAAACAGGGGAAGTTTAGATTGGGTATAGGGAAGTTCTTTACTGTAAGGGTGGTGAGGCATTGGAATGGGTTGCTGAGGGAAGCTGTGAATGCTCCATCCCTGGGAGCGTTCAAGGCCAGACTAGACAAAGCCTTGGGTGACATGGTTTAGTGTGTGGTGTCCCTGCCCATGGGGTTAGAACTAGATGATCTTAAAGTTCTTTCCAATCTAACTATTCTGATTCTATGACTCTATGATTCCCTGAAGTTCCACAAAAGATTGATATAAATATGGAATAAATAAGAATCATTCCAAACAAAATTTGAATATATAGGGATTATAAAATGAGGGTACAAGACAAAGAAAACACTGTATTTTTATTTGTGTTTGTCAAATGGCCCAAGACTTTGATTTGGACCCTTCTTGCAGTCCAGTGTTTAAATGTTTAAGTCCAAATATGGGCAATGTGAGCAGTGTAGGAGGGTGTAGAAGATGTAACTTCTAGCAAGACTGTGTATGGTTTGCAGCTTTGGAGGTGTGATAGATTCAGTCTGGCACAACTGCTGTAGCAAGGGAACTTGTGAGAAGCATGACACAGATATCTTGAGGTTCTCTGTTACTGCTACTACCATTGCAGTAATGCAGATCTGAAAAGGTGGCTATTAGAGGAATAAGAGAGGAGAGAATGAGGTGTCCCAAGCATCGATATTGCTCAGCATGCCACTGATATTATAACTGAATATAGAACTTGAAAAATGAGGTGACATAAATAAGATGGAGAGACAATGTCTAATTGAAGGTTACATCGCAGTAACAGAGAAGAAATTTAAGAAAACTCACAGAAGTGTTCAAGATCTTTTAGAACTGTGAACAAACTTAGCAGGTTCTTAATTTCTTCTTCAGGTGCATTTCTTCTCTGATTCAGAGTCTTGGAATAGAGACCACTTATCCTTGTATTCTTGTATTCTGTTTCTTCTGGTTTTGCCCTTTTTTCTCATCAGCCTGATAAAAATTTCCTGTAACCTCTAAGATCTTTCTTTGATCTTTGTACAATTTTAGTGTAGTTTTCATCACTTGACTAGAATGGACTTCTGCATGGACCTTTCTGCTATTTGCCTCTTCATGATGAACACATTCAAAGTAAATGACCTTTTCTTCTGTAGAAGACTTAGACTAACTTGCTCTTTCACTTGTCTTTTTAACAACCCTGGACAACCTGGACTCCATTGCATTTTTGCATGGGTGTCTACATTTCTAAATTCTTGAAGATGAAAGAGAACATTACTTTCTTGCAAATATGAAGCCATGCACTGCTGTTTGTAATTCTTGCAAGAGTCAAAGGTCACAAGTGATTTAAAACCAGTTGTTTCTCTTGCTGACAAATTCTCAAGTACTTCCTAGACCTGTGGTTAGAAGAACCACTACCTGTGGTTAGAAGAATTTTTACGTTCATGTAAGAGAGGTATTTTTATCTGTTTGGTAGTAAATGAGATCAGTAGGGGGACCACAATAACTACATCAATCCAAACCTCTTTTTTAACATGAAATAGTTCTCTATGTTGATTCCATGAGACAGACATAAAATGTACTATGAGATCTTGCATCTTTGGGAAGCTGGTAAGCATGTTGGAAATGGAATAGGTACTGATGGATACCCTCCATTTAGAAATATAAAGAAATAAATGGAATAAAAAGTGTTGGAACATGCAGTTAATTCACAGTGCAGTCTAAAACATGGGCTTGGGGGCTTTAATTTGTTGAGTGTTTATTTTTCACTCGCCAGTAAAGATTTCAGTAAATTCTTCTCTCTTATGCCCCATTTAGTATTTTATTCTGCATCATTCCTCTTCATGCCTGTCACAACATAGCATCATTGTGACAACATGGGACACTGTCCTGGGTTCAGCAGTAGCAGTTTTTCTCCTTCTTAGCAGCTGGTGCAATGTTGTGTTTTGACTTTCAGCCTGGGAACAGAGCTGATATCACCAATGTTTTCAGTTGTTGCTAAGTAATGTTTACCCTGACTATGGACTTTATGAGTCTCATGCTCTGACAGGGAGGAGGGGAGGCTGGAAGGAAGCAGAGACAGGACACCTGACCCAAGCTAGCCAAAGAGGTATTCCATACCACAGCATGTCATGCTCAAGGAAGTAACTGGGAGTTACCCATTAGTTACTAAACTGTTCTTATCTTAACCAGTGTGAGTTGCATTCTTTCAATTCTCCTTCCCATCCCTCCAGGAGCAGGGGGAGGGCAAGAGTGGTGTGTGTGTGTGTGTGTGTGTGTGTGTGAGAGAGAGTGAATGAGCTGTGTGGCAGGGTTTAAACCACGACAGTTCTTCTTGACTCCCCACGTGGGGCACAAAGGGTTGAGATAACGACAAATCTGAACGGATTAATAGTCACTCATCACAATGCTGATTTATTGGCTCTCAAAGTTGTTCCTCTTGATCTCACAGTTTCAGAATATTGTATATTACTTAGAGCCGGTATTTGCTGTGTTAGTGTTTATCAAGTGTGGGGCTTGATTTAAGGTTCTTGTTTCACTGTCATTTATGGCAATGACTTGTAATATGGGCGGGCTCCGGCAGCAGACAGGGATGGACGTGGCCATGGACTTGTACCTGGCCGTCCCGCTGCTCTTCACCATCCTGGCCCTTGTCCTCGCCTCCGTCTTCGTGAGGCTGCAGGGAGCCGAGGGGGAGCGGCCCCGGGAGCCGGCGGCGGCCGAAGCAGCCCGGGAGAGCGGCCCTGGGGACCAGACAGCGGCGGCAGCGGGGCCGGAGACCGGGAGGAAGGCTGCTGGTGAGCAGCGGGAGGAGGCGGCGGAGGAGCCGAGCCCCGCGGAGGAGCCCAGCCCCGCGGCGGGCCGAGAGCATCCCCCGGCAGCCGCCCGCCGAGCCCCAGGAGGATGCAGGAGCCCACGCAGCATTTCCCAGCAAGGCAGAGGAGGAAGAGCTGCACCCAGGAAAAGAGAAGCTGGTGGTGGGAAAGCCGACAAGCACAGCAGCTACACCAGTCCCAGGGACAAGTACAGCAGCATCACTGGAGAGTTCTGAAGGGTTTGAATGGCCTTTGGGTACCTTTGAGACCTGCCTGCTGATTGTGATGGGGATCAGCATGTTGGCACACACACAGAGGGTGTTCTACCCACCACCATTTTGTCTGATCTCAAAAGTTAAGCAGTCGGGTTTGCTTCTTGTCTAGAGTTACATGACTATATAGGAGGACCAGAAGATTTTCCCCAAGGCTGGACAGTCATGAGTGGCAGGGTGTGTGGGACAGTATGAGCGAGTATCTAGTCCACTGGGCCCCTCCAGTGCTTTGGAAGCGTCAGAGATGGAAGGCAGCTGTATGGAGTCCCCAGCAACAAGCTGCAGAAACTGCTGAAGGGGACAGTGAATTATTTTGAGCCTGGTGGGCCCATGGCACTTCAGGCCATCAGGGCAGAGATGCAACATAGAGATGGACTCGTGATCGAGGGGTGGACTTAGCAATGGACACCATTGCCCAGGTTATTCACGAGTGTGAACACTGCACCCAGCCTCTCCTGCTCTGAGAGGCTGTTACAAGAGATGGAGCCTGACATCATGGACCAGATGGACTCAGCAGCTTTATAGGGACTGGTCTATGCACTAAGAGTGCACTGAGATAAGAGTGATGGTATATTGAAAATGTGGGATCTGAGCATGACGTGAATGGTATAGAATAAGGGGTGGATACTGTCCTGGGTTCAGCAGTAGCAGTTTTAATCCTTCTTAGCAGCTGGTGCAGCGTTGTGTTTTGACTTTCAGCCTGGGAACATAGCTGATAACACCGATGTTTTCAGTTGTTGCTAAGTAATGTTTACCCTGACTATGGACTTTATGAGTCTCATGCTCTGACAGGGAGGAGTGGAAGCTGGGAGGAAGCAGAGGCAGGACACCTGACCCAAGCTGTGGTATTCCATACCACAGCATGTCATGCTCAGGGAGGTAACCCATTAGTTACTAAACTGTTCTTATCTTAACTAGTGTGAGTTGCATTCTTTCAATTCTCCTTCCCATCCCTCCAGGAGCAGGGGGAGGGCAAGGGGGGGGGGGGGGTGTGAGGGATGAGTGAACGAGCTGTGTGGCAGGGTTTAAACCACGACAGACACTATCATTGCTTCTCTTTGCCTTGCTTCTTCCCCTCATCATTTTTCAGGTCTTCGTTTTTTGTCTTTTGATATTTTCACACATCTTATGACTTTCACCTCCTCTCTTTCCACAGTGGTTCCTAACAGAGGGTGTCCCTTGTGATTTTCTTGCAGTTACACTTGGCCATATTACACACTTCTGAAAATGGTGTTACTGATATGAAGCTTTCAATAATCTTAAAATCCCATTCAGTTTGTGCAGCCATGAGGAAGAAGTATTTTGTGAGATACAGCCTGACCAGTGCTTGTGACCAGAGGCTGTTTCCTAATTGATTTGGCTAAAAAAGGGTGGGAATAAAAAAAAGAACATACCCTGTGATTCGGCATAAAATCCCAGCTTTACAACATGTATAAATGTCTCAGGAAACAGTTTCCCTGCAGGAGGTTTTTCTGAATAATGGCAAAAGGTTTTCTTGTTTTGACTTAGTTCTACCAGAACTTATTCATCTTTGCTCATAACTAAAGCTTAATTACAGAAATTGTTGACTTGCATTTTCCAGTGTAGAGGTATATTTTTAGAAACCATGAGAGAGTGGCAAGTCTTTTCCATTTTCTATGTAATCTTCTTTCCAGATACCACAGAACCTTTTTCCACTGTTACTATAGAATCATAGAATCATAGAATAGTTAGGGTTGGAAAGGACCTTAACATCATATAGCTCCAAATCCCCTTCCATTGGCAGGGATACCTCCCACTAAACCATGTCACCCAAGGCTTTGTCCAACCTGACCTTGAACATCACCAAGGATGGAGCATTCATAACTTCCCTGGGCAACCCATTCCAGCGCCTCACCTTTCATTATCTTCTCATCACTTTCTCTCCCCTCTCTAACTGCTTTAAAACCCAGTCCCCAGTGAAGTATCGTCACAGGTCAACCTCCTGTCTTCTTTTTTTTTTTTTTTTTTTTCCTTATTTTCTTTCAACTTTCTGCACTTCTTCCTTTTTCATACAGGTACCTCTCAACATACCTCTCAACAGGTAATGGCTATTTCAGATTACTCCAGAGGCAGAATAAACCCATCACTTCAATGGCTGCCTGACTGGGCTCTGTCCTGACTCTTGTGGCTGTTGGGAAAATGATAAACCCTTCTGATACCATTTGGATGTTTTGGAATTAATAATATTGATGCCATATGGCTTTAGAAGCCCCATATAGCAAATACAGTTCATTTAAAAAGAAGTAAATAGGAATGACTCCCGTCCTGCCTTAACAGCCTGATGTCTATCATTATGCTATTTAGCCAAAAGCAAATACAATGGCCAAAGCACATGTCAACTGCGTTAAGTAGGTCCGCAGATACAACTGAGAGACCAGGATAATCCTTCCTTCCCAAATGTGAGTTAATTTGAGTAGGCCTGGTGACATTAACAGCCAATCGCAGATTTATTTTCCTTTGAATATTTTAGCCTATCCTTGTTCAGATACCCCTTTCCACTTTTTTAAAGAATAGCCCCTAAAAATTCACATACAAACTAAGATCCAGATCTCCTCTTCTACCTGTTCTTTAAACAGGGTTCCAGTGCTTATTAAAGTGGCAGGAAGTAGTCTGAATAGATCTAGAAACTGAAGACCTGGTTTTGTGTCACCATGACCAGCTGAATGTGCACATTCTGGCTGACTGCGTGCCATCCAGACCCTGTGATTGCATTATTATTTATAACTATCAAATTGAGTGGTACCAATGTGGAAAGAAGGTGTTGTGCTTTAGACCCAGCTGGTAAACTCAGCACCATGCAGCCTTATCCACGTCTTCCCTCCCCAGGGTGGGATGGGGAGAAGAACCAAAGGAACGTAAAACCCACAGGTTGCGATAAGATAGTTTACTAACTAAGGTACAACATATTATTACTACTACTAATGATAATAATGATAAGGGAAATAACAAGGGGAAGGAATATAAAACTAAAATGAGAAAGTAAAAACCCAGTAGACAGCAATGATGCACAGTGCAATAGCTCACCACCTGCTGGCCGATACTTGTCAGTCTCTTCCGGCTAACTGCCCCCAGTTTATACACCAGGCATGAAGTGCTGTGGTATGGAATACCTCTGGCTAGTTTGTTCTGTCTCTGCTTCCTCTCAGCTTCTTATGCCCCTCCTCACTGCCAGGAACTGAAAAGTTCTTGATCAAAGTGCTATTGAGCAACAAGTTAAACATTGGTGTGTTATCAGCATTGTTCTCAGACTGAAGCCAAAACACAGCACTGCAGCAACTACTAGGAAGAAAATGAACTCTATCCTAGCTGAAACCAGGACAGAGGTGAAGGAAGCTGTGTTAGTACAGTGGAAAGGCAGTAAAACCTATTTATGCAAGGTAGCTGGTGAAATTTATTAACTGCCAACTTTGGTTTGGAGCCTTGTGGTGCACTGGCCAGCACCAGCCCATGGTTCATTGAGTGCCTGCCTTTGATTGCCTCAAGTTGCTGTGGGATTGTTTTCTCTCCCTTTTCCCTCCCTCCTCTCCGCAGATCATTCTGTTTCTCTCCCACCAGTGCCACACTCAGAAAGATTGCTCAGAAGTTCCCAGCCGTAGTTAACTGCACCACAATTGACTGGTTTCATGACTGGCAGCAGGAGGCTCCATCACACTGTCTACACTGTCAGCAGGAGGTTCATTGAGGAAGCTGAGGGGGTCAAAATACAGCGTTTCAAGCTCACCAGTCTTCTAAGAAAGCAACAGATCATTGAAAGATCAGTAACTGAGTAAGCTGAAAAAGACAATGCTGCTTTTAGTCCTTCTTGCATACTTGTTCCCTTCAGTGTTGCTTGAGCTCACCCAGCTAAAGCTAAATTTTTATGCCATGTCACTGCCCAGATCCTTCAGCAGTTTAGAGGGCTGTCTAATGCAGGCAGAGAAGTGAAGGGTAACGAAGAGACATACGTAATTCATAGCAGAATCCTTCAGTTCTAGGCTTTTTTGGTTCTTATAGATACAGAATTTATTTAACCCTTTTCAATGCAGTTAAATATATTCACTGGTGCTGTAGCAAGTGAAATATTACAGTGCACAGTCCGGGCTAAATAAAAAAGTGCTTTCCTTCTGTTCAGCAACTAAGCAGGTAGAAATTTCCTCTGTAACCACATGGGAAATACATTTAGAGTTTTAGTATCTGGGCAATTATTCTCTTTTTCTTCCCAATTGATCTGGAGTGTAACTCGTTGGTTTCCAGGAAAAAAAAAAAAAAAAAGTCGTGCATTAGTGAGTTTCCTTTCAGGTAAAAGGAATATTCTCATATTCTTCTAAGAGTTTCAGCCAGCTGCCTCTCTTGTCCCACTCAGCATTGGGCAATTCTGTCATGCTGGCAATGAGACTGCTCAGGTATTTGCTGGTGGAGTAATTCACATAGATCTAGAAAGGATTTACTTTCCTTCAGTGACTGCAGTTGCAGTAGTTTCATTCTGCAGTGCTATTGTATTTGGGACCATTTATTTGTATGGGGGATTTTTAATCATAAGAGACTGGAGATTTCAGGAATGCCCAATGTTTAAACTGTCTGGCTTTAACCATCTGGTTTTAGTCAATGGTAGCATCAGTACCCAGGCAAATCTCTGCATAAGAGACTATGCATTTACAGCATTTGTCCTCCATTCAAACCCGTACAAAACCAATGGAGTTATCCTGAAATGAAGGTGAAGGAGAGGGGAAATCTGCAGGGACGCCTGAGGCTGCTTCCAGGGTACCCTATGGACCCTCCTCCAGAGGCTCCCTCGCTGCTGTCTCCTACCCATGCTCCAGCGGCACACGGATGCCTCCTGTAGGAAAGCAAGCGAAAGAGAGATGTTTGCAAATCCTTGCATTCGTATTTTCCATCCGTTCCTTCTGCTTTATTTTAATAGCTCATAAGCGACTTGAAGTGTTATTAAGACACTTATTTGTTGTCTGATGAGCTACGTGGGTGTGAAATCCACTTGGATTAATTTTTAATGTCATGCCAACTTACAGATTCCCATTTATTTAAGAGAAAATGATAGGTTATGTGGAGAAAAGATAATAGAATTTATTTTGACTTTATATTATTTTTTCAGATCCTTGACTAATTACATTTTTCTCCTATTCATCAGAATTAATTTTTAATATTGAAGCCTTTTTTTAGGGTTTTTAAACTGTCTTTAAATTTAAGTATTGCATTCCTTCATAATTATTTTTTTAGGTATTTAAGAGAGATTTCACCAATCCAAGCAACTGTTGATGAGTTTCTTTTTCACATTGGTGTTTACTGCTCCTTTTAAATATCTTTCCTGTTCAGTTCCCAGTAAGGGAAATAAATGGTAGCTAACAAAATAACATTTTGTTAGTCTATTGAAAACAAGTTAAGGTTTGTGTGTCATCAACATATTTAAAGAAGTAATGGGTGTCTGAGTCATGTCAGACAAAACAACAGAACGCAAAAACGTAGTAGGAGGAGGCAGGGGAAAGATTTGAAAGTGATGGAAGAACTGAACCAAGACAGAGTTGTTGAAATAACAGAGAAACTATGACAGTGTTATGGCAGGAGAGAGGCAGAAGAAAAACAAAACTGAACCAGGAATGTAGGAGAGGGGTGCAGCAAAGAGCCTGAGGAGGACTAAAAGGTACATGAAGGGAGAATGACCACTGAAAAACAGTTAGTAAAGACAGGGTGGACAGGAGAGCTGCAGAGGTGTATTAGATTATGAAAAGAATGAGAGTGATGTGGTGGAAGAAGATGACCTGAAGAAGAAGGAATCTCAGCCTTAGTCTGCCACTCCCTCTCCACTGAAGATTTATGGGAGGTGGTTTCCTTTCCTTCTCTCATCCCTAATGCTGGTGTGTTAATACGTCATTTCCCTTGCTCCATTTTAGATATTTCAGGAAAGCCTTTTTTTTCTCTCTTAGTACAGAAAACTTATATAGCTAGAGCTCATGTATTTCTAGACTTCTGAAACATACTGTATCATGCTATCCCTTACGATGAGTGGAGTGAGGTCTGTCACTAAGTGATTCTTTTGGCATAATTGACACTTAGCTCTTAATTGCTCTTTTTCATTGTTTCCAAAAATACAGAAATAGTAATTGATAGATTTGTTTGTTTGTTCATCACTTTATAGGAATATTACAGATTATTTTTAATTAGGGTAGCTTGAAGTTAAGCAAATGAGCTTTGGGTTTTTCCTCCTAAAGGTGCAGTACAAATATGACACCATATCTACATTGCTTTAACAAAATATCAAAAATTTCTGGGTTTAAATGCTGAGAGAAAGCCATAAAAAATTCATGGTGTATATGAGAGTTGAGAAGGAAGTTTAGATTCTCCAACTCTTTATCTTCAAAACAAGGTACATTTCTAGGAAGATACAGTTTATCCAGAGAAAGAAGGGGACAGATTGGTCTCAGCAGGGAGATGGAAAGCTTCAGCTTCTGTGTGTGCTGTTGAAGGATGCTCTGAATGTCCCTTCTGCCCTGTATTGAAAGTATCTGAACGGAAAGAACTTATGATCCTCCCTAATTACGGTACCTATTGTAAATGAATCTCATGAGCCCCTTTTCACTGGGAAGGATATTGGTCAATGAGCAGACTTCACCCTTATGTTCTGTTTCAGATTGTATATAGACTTACTGCTCAAATGTCTTTAGGACTATTGAATGGTTTTGATTTGTACCAGCCTAATCTTCATTACTGGCTTCAAACTACTTTATGCTTCCTAGTGATCTGCAGTTAAATCAGATTTTGTTACTGTATCAATGCTTTTTGTTTATTTGTTCTTTTAATAAAGAAGGCCAAATTAGCAATAATAATTTGCTTTCCTACAACCCTGAATGGGCATATATTGAAAAGTACAACGTAGTATTAAAAAAATGAAAACCAACCTGGAAACAAATGAATGTCAGAATAAATAATTTATGCTAATGAAATTACTGCAATTAGTAGTTCCACAATGACCCTTTTAAAAGCCACAGCTGTTAATGTCAGGAAGTGCTGTCACAGCTGACCTTATCATAACAGAAAGTGACAAATTGAAAATGCAGGGAAGACCAACCCTTGAAGAGGTCTGTTCGGGAACGATTAGTGTTTTCTGAAAACCAGTGTGAATTACAACCCGCTGCTCTCTGGCTCGGCTTGTCTACCATGCTGTGCCATTTTGTTAAGCTTGATAACAATAGTTATTTTACCCCATTGAGACAAGCTGTCTAGGGCCACTTCCAGCTCTACCGGAACCCACTTCTTCCCTCACTGATTTACAAACGAAACTGTTGTTAGAAGGCTTTTCAGGGCTGCTGAGTGGAGACCTCTCATAAGGATCATGTGTAAGGAGGTTGTCTTTCACTAGGAAGAGCTGTACTGCAGGGTGCATTATTTGTCACAAACAATGGAAAAAGGAGAAAAAGGCTGAAACACATTTCAGTTGTAAGACAAGCACTGCTCAAATCTGCATAAAATGTCCATTCCTGCTGCTCCTGCTGACTAGCCTTGCTTTTACAACCCATCTTTGTAAAATTAATTTATGCTAGCTTTGCCTCCTCTAATGATATTCTGATTTTTTAAATTTGTAAAGCAATTTATTTCTGCTTTCCCTAAATGCAAATCATTATTTAGTTCTTATTTTAATTTCTGGTTTTGTAATCACAGGTGAAATAAATATTCTTCTAAACTAGCTTTTAAAAATCACAAGAAAATAATGAGGTTTCTTACTGAGAAAAATGGCAAGTCTTTCTGCACCAACCTAATTGTAATATTAATGATGTAGTTTTAAAACATGTAACTACATCAACAGCCACTCATGAGCAATTTTCCCAAAGTTCCCTAAGCATTATTGACAATGCTTTGGTAAATTATGTGTGACTTTCCTAAGAGTTGGTGTAGCTCATTTAATTCATATTAATTGATTTTTAGGCTTCCCTTGATTAATTGAACTGGGTTTGTCATGTACAGAATGCAATAAATAATCATTAAAATGAGGGAGATATGACTCCACAAATTATAAAGTTTAAGTATGCTGGAAGTCATAGAGGACAAATGGAAGTTAGTTACAGTAATGGAGTTAAATGGGTTTTCTTAGTATTTCCCTGGCAATTTTGCACATACGGCACTCTTGCTG
Source organism: Lathamus discolor (assembly GCF_037157495.1). Lineage (NCBI taxonomy): Eukaryota > Metazoa > Chordata > Aves > Psittaciformes > Psittacidae > Lathamus > Lathamus discolor. The sequence goes on from NC_088885.1 coordinate 31,858,966, forward strand.
ACACATGTGTATGCCTATATTCTAGCAATATAGTTAGATAGCATCCCTTAAAAGAAACAAAAATTAATTTGGGGTGTTTTTATTTTACCTTTATCCTGAGGTATACTCTATTTCATAGTAGTTGTGAAGTATCTTGTATTTGCTAATCCAATTTTCAAAAAAATTAGAAAAAGGACCTTTGAACCTCAGTCCTGAAACTACCTTTCTTTTTGCTATGAGAGGTGAATAAAGACAGATATTTTATCTCTGCATTTTGCTCAGAAATACATGGCTAAATGACCATCTGGAGGTGTTTTAAATATGCCTAGACTGTATGGTCACATAGTGTGTAAAGAGTTTTCCAGTCTCACTGCTGTGTTTTCCTCCCTGTGATGAGAGGGAAACACCATGCAATGCTGTGTGGCACCCAGCTCAGCCCCTTGGGGTCATAGGACCACTCTGGAGTCCTTCCTACAGCGTGCTGAGATTCATTTGGAGCTTGAGGTACATTTTATGGTTTGGTGCCTGTGTGGTAAATAAGGTAGAGTGGCAACTGTCACATCTCAGAGTGACTCTAAACTCTGTTAAGTCATAACTACTTTTCTGGTCAGATACCCCCGGAAACTGATGGAAGGTTTTTTCAACACAGAAGTGTTGCTGATTTTCTCATGTTTTATGGTATGTAGAGATTCGGCTTTCAGAAGCACTCCACACTGGTTGCATCCTGCCCTCATAATAATTTATCACTGACTTTGACAAGCACAGATGACCAGGGACTTGTACAACTTCATAAATCTAAATCATGGAGTCCAATTCTGTTCAATCTGAAGTTAATGGCATAAATACACTCATTCCGAATAGAAACTTGATGGTACATGAACTATGTGGGGATCGGTATGAATAGAGTAACCCTTCTATTGATTTTCTTTAACCTATACAGGTTTTCCAGAGGTGAAAGAGAAAATCCATACAGTATTAACTGTGTATATAGTAGCATTGTGACTGATTTAATCTCTGGTTTTAGCATTTAGGAGTGCTTATTAAAAACAAACAAAGAAACAAAGTATATTGAAGCACTGATCTTCTGTGGTGATGAAGACTTAATGAATGCCAGTGCAGAATTAGTTAATTTACATGCAAAAATGTTGGCGAAAGCTCACTTTGCTTTAATGTTTTTTACATGCTGACAAAATTGTGTTTGGAATAGACTGATTTTGGGGATGAGTCATCTTTTATGTGAAACAACTACACCACTCTGAAGAGTTTTCTGGAGCAAACCATGCTTTACGAGATCCTTCTAGAGAAGAAAAGTAAGGAGATGTCAGACAATGGAGCACTTCTTGAATGCCATGCAGAAGCTGAAGGCATCAGCTTTTCAGGCAAACTGTGAAAGTCACAAACTTTTCTTTCATTCTTTATAAAATAACCCTGGGTTTATTGCAAATAAAATAGTTGTTGCAGAACCTTTTCATTAGACTGGTAAGTTGTGAGGTGGCATTTTTGCGTTTCATTGAAATCTGATTTTGGAAGCTGGGGTGTATTTTTTAATTCATGTGCAAGCTCTCTGAGCTCTTCAGCTGTCTTTGGAAAGAGAGGTCCATTTCAGCAAGGACAGTCTGGAGGAAAAGGGAGTGTAGTGGGGCCACAGTAAAGGGTGGAAAGGGAACTGAGTGATGCAGTAAAAGCCAAACCATGGAGAAAGAAGATGCAGTTCTGTAAAAAAGGATTTTGTGTGTGGCTAGTGACCAGTTGAAGGGTGATGAAAGCAGCAGAAACAAGTGTAGAGTCTTTCCATCAGCTATCACCTCCATGTGTGGCTAGGGCCACTTAGCCCCCAGCCAGTGCTTCTGCTTACAGTTCTTTTGTGGCTGGGCAGTCAACAACGACAGAAGGGACGGAAAGCTGCTTTGAAGGCATCCCCCCATCTCACCCACATGGGTGTTTCATGATCCCTTTCGCACATGCTGTAGAATAGCTGTAATCCAGAGATTTCTTAATTAAAAGTTAAAGTCTGTGTCTTTTTATAAAAAACTTCAAATGAACTCCTCAGATGCAGTCTTTGTGTAATGTTGCATCTTGGAGCTACTCCATGAGATTAATAATGTGAGCTGGCTGCCCTGTTTCCCCTTTGCCATTTGAAGACCTACAAAAATAAATGGTCAAGGGAAGAAAAGTGACTGTTTTTTTAAATTCTATTTTTAATGAAGTATCCTGTGCTAGCAAGTTATTAAAGCACTCTTTTCCCCTGAATTCTAATTTGTTGATGATCAAAAGATAATTTGACAATTTTAAGTGCTGTATGCTGTGCCAGCAGGCAGAGCTACAGCTCCTATCTAGCAAGGTGCTTGAATATCAAGCCTTTTTTATCCTGCACTCCAGAGCTCTACACAAGATTATCAAATGCAGCACCATTTAGGGATTCCTCAGAAAGAAAAAGACATAAAGTCAACTCAAATAAGTTGAAAAGTTAACTGAGTGGAGAGATTTGGGATCTTTACAGTCATCTGTTACAACTCAGTATCACAGCTTTGTCTTATCATTTCAAAATGGTTAAATTTTGAAAAGGTAGATTTTGTAGGTTTTATAAGATTTCAGGAGCCTGCCAAAGAAAAGTCCTCAAGATCTTCCATGTGATGAAAGCTTAAGCCCTCTAATATTTGTCTTATCATGCCTATCAGATCCAGTTAATGAGAACCCCCTTTGGTTAAAGTATAACTTTTTATCACGGATGGTTGCCAAATAAAATGCTTAGAGCAGTGGGGAAAAAATAAAAAAAAAAACAGGCATCGGAAACAATTCCTAAAAACATGGAAAGATAATTTCACTGGATATTTTGATGAGGGTTTCTCTCCTGGCAGGAAATAAGTTGCTATTTCAGCAAACTGACCGGTAGACTTTGTTCATCAGTCTCTGAGTCTGTCTTAAACTTTCAGCAAGCCTCTGCTGGAATTACCTGCTCACAGTGATCACTAATTGTTTTCCACAATGCCTTTTGCTTTTCCATTTGTATTTTTGCTGGATGCTGAGCTGGGCCTTGTTGCACAGCTGAGACATTTAATTACAAACACAGCCTCAATAGCTGGATCTGAGCATCTCAGATGAGCTGTGGGGCCCCTTGTGGGAACAGTTAGGCTGTTCTTATCAAATTCTTCATGTCAACAAAATTCTGTGAGCTGCAAACAAGGATCTGTCAACAAAAAAGGGAAAAGTCAACACATTTAGTACTGAGACCCACAAAACACGAATTTTGTTTTCAGTTCAGCTTTTTGCGGCTCATGTGGTATAATCTTTCCAGAACCACAGCTAACGACCTTTGTCCCAAGTAGTGCATTACCTGTAGGTAGAAGATCTAAAATCCAAACTTGCTTCTCAAGAGGCAGAACTGCAACTGAGAAATCAAGATGCTGAAGCTTTGATAGCTAAGACAGGGTTTCAGACTGAGAATGTGAGCCTAGAAAGAGCCACTGCAGACACTGAGGAGCAAAAGGTCAGTCTAATTCCTCCATTTAGTGCTGTTGAGCTATATTTAGCACAAAATAAACCTTTTCAGGTGAACAGTTTTGAACAACTTCCTCTCCAGGGAGTATAAAATCAAAATAATTATTATACTTACACATGTAATGGCATTTCACATTGTGATTACCACTTGACCTTTCTTTACATTATGTCGTTTCCCAACCTTTTAGCTATTTTAATGAGATGAAAGAACAATAAATACTGAGCTCATTCAAGCATTTAATGGATGTGGATCTTGAGAATCAAACCTATTTGTAATACAGTAAATGTCAGAGAGTCATCTCTGAGCCCTTCAGATTTCTAAAGGCATTGAGGCTATAGGTAAATTGAACAACTCAATTGGTACAGAAGTTCATTCCAGTATCCTGCAATATTGGAATGTGCAAACCTTGAATTTTAAGATTATAATAACATTGCTAGTAATATGTGACATCAGTGTCGAACTCCTTTTTGCTCTCACTTCAGCCTAGTAACATTAGTTATCAACATCCATGCTGGAAACAGACGTTTGCATGCATTAGTCCTCACCACAGAATTATTCTATTAATTCTATATATGCATCATTTCATCTGGACTCTAAAATTTTAATCTACTGTTGCAAGAAAGGCTTTTGAAATAAAACAGCTGTAAGGAATGCTGCAAACTGAGATTCCTCTGCCGCTGAAGAATGATGGGCTCATTCAGCTCTGCCATTTTACTATGAAATATGATGTACATCATGTCATTTATCAATACTGCAGAAAGAAATTTTCAATTGACTTCTAGTAATTGTTAATGCCTGATTTTTATCTATGGAAACTTCAAGTTGCCAAAAACTTCGTAAACAGTTTTTAGATACCGATGAACAGGGGAAACTATGCTGTCTGAGCAACCAGAATGGTCTTTTATTCTCTTCTGGTTTGGTTCTCTAAGGTTTATTATTATTAGGTGATGTTTAATATTGTTCTAATGACCTTGTGTCTTATCCTAATTTTATTGAGGGAAAAGTGGTAAGACTAGATCAAGACTTTACATGTCTATGGATTATGCTAATTATGGATTTGTGATGATCCATCTCTTATACAGGACTTAAAATTTTCTATGAATTTTAAAGTCCAAATAGTGCAATTAATTAAACTTGCACAAATTGGATCCAACAGCTCAACATCCTACCAACCGCTTTTCAGTGGTTCTTTTCCTACATTTGCTCCACATGTTTCTGATGGATTTGGATTATTAAAATACACCCTTAACACAATTCTAATTACTTCATTAAGCAACTAGGTGAAACACACAGAGTGATTATCATGGGATAGTCACATCTTTGGGCCACTTCATTTCAGGAATTAAGTTCAGCACACGATACTAATGATTACTGTACTCCCCTATTCATTGTTTTATTGCACTTCTGAAATGTTTTCATCAGAAATGAAAGTGTCATTTTGTGCTACCATGAATCTAAAACTATTTCATAAGGGTCATTATAGTTTCTAAATATTAGTCTTCTATAATTTTTGTTATAAAATGAAAATAGTAAATGAGAATACATTTTCCAGCTAAGTAATTTGTGATTATTCTTCATAACTGATTAAAATTTGTCACCCTTTAAAAAATTCATTTGGCTTTCCTATTCTATAGATTTCAAGTGGGAGTTTATAAGGTTTTTTTGGTTTTTTTTTTGAGTGTTACAACATTAAGCCAGTAAATACCTTAGAGATATTGCCTTAGAGCGAAGCATTACTTAAGAAAAGGCAAAGAGTGGAAGTCAACTTCAGATGAGACCCGTCAGGAAAAGTGGTGTCAGTTTGGATGCCCCATAAATGTGGCAAACTACATATCTGTATAGTAGTCAACAAGGGTCTGACTATGAATGTGACACTGCAAAGGTTTTAAAATAGTGGGCAGTTACACTGCTGTCATTTTCTGCAATCTGTGTGCTCTGAATGATGCCGGCCAGAGTGCTTTACAGATGGAGATGCATATGCCATTGCCTTTCAAAATGGGACCCGCACTTCAAAGGAAGAAAACATTCAGAGCATGGTGTAGGTATGTATATGGGTGAAGGGTACTAAATTTATGGAAACAGGGATAAAAAGCTCCTCCATTTCACTGTGAGAGGAAGCAGATTCGAGAAATACTGTCCTAAGGCTTATCTGCTTGGTTTGATTTTTCCTCCCTTAAAAAAAACCCTTGTCCCAGTATCAGTAAGCAAAGAATAACTAAGCATAAAAATAAAGAGACACAGAACTATAATGCAACTCATGTGACTTTAACTGTTTTTTTAATGGAAAACACCTTGTCATGTTAGAATCACTACGTAATGTAAATGTAATACTTGTTCACCTGGTTACATCCTTAAAAACTGTAACAGAAGGAGCATTTGTCTCTGTTTGGTTCAAAGTATTTGCTTTA